>NC_142051.1:42668732-43019566 GCF_982192425.1 Myodes glareolus | reverse complement strand
GGGTGAGGGGATGAGGGTGGGGAAAGAGGGGTGGACCTCTGGACAGCCAGCACACACACCACATATACTATTCTGGAGGCAGACAGACCTAGACTCAAGCTGCTACTCTTAGCAGTAACCTGCCCCGCACCTGTCACTGTCCTCACCCTCCACATAACAAAGCAGCCACTCAATGAGTGACAGATTACTGTTAAGTACTCCTTTTCAGGACTGCTATTATCTTAAGTGGGTCAGTATTTATGGCACACTACACAAACATAAACAGCCCAAGTCTGCTTTTAAGTGATCTTAAAGAAGAGAATTACCTCATACTTTAATTTCTTGATCTCACAACAAAGTGCAGCATACACAGTGATGACTTTGTTTAGGACCTGGTTTCAAAAATAAAGACAGAAAACATGAGTGGTAAGCAACAAGAGCACTTTCTGAATGCGCTTTAGGTTTAGGATAATTACCTTGTTCTCAGTCTTTATGAGTTCCAAAAGGGAGGACTGCTCATACGGCAGAAGCTGCAGAGACAAAGGGAAAGAACATTTTTTAATTTGAAGGGAAGAAAAAAAAATCACTGAAATTTTAAACATAAATGAGATTAAATGGATTACAGTTAAACTTGTGTTAGATCCTATAGTCAGTCAGCATTAGCATCAACTCAACTACTATGTTTAAGGTAATCTCAACAAAGGAAGAAAGGTCCAATCACTTGAGAAACAGCCTGCACACAACACGAGGCACCCGAACAGCTCCAGCTGTGCTCAGACAGACAGTGGCTGAGGGTGGGAGGACACTAAGAAAAGACTAACAGTGAGCTCTGTCCTTTCAGAAACTGTTATGCAAGCATACACTTAATAAGATGTCGTAACTAAACGGGCCAAACTTAAGTCATTACAGAACACAATGCTCAGAAACAAAATACAGTCTGGGCACATTTATCATCTAATGCAGCTCCATCTCCGCCTGGCTCTAAAGCTTTCCTGACTAGTAACTAAAACGAATTTTCTATTAAGTGAAAACTGAACCTTTCTTTTAGTTACATACTAACAATAAAGTGCATATGTAAATTAAAAATAACTTTTCTCATTTAGTTTGCAATTTCTATTTATAAAGACCTTATCAGAATCTATGACTCTTGCAGAGCAGGAACATAAAATAATTTTCCAATAAAGGAACTAAAGAAAGGTGCCAGGGTAAGCAGGGAGAGAAAAGGCTATACAAGAAGGTAAATACAGAAAGAGATTTTAAAGTTTCTGTTGACAGAGGACTAAAGCTGAGACAATTTCATCTTTTCACAAAGCCATGAGGCTTCATTTCACATCCACTAGGATAGACAGACAATAACAAACTTTGGCAACAATGTAGAGAAAATGAAACCCCCATATATTACTGATAGGGATGAATAACAGTGTGGCCCCATCAGGAAAAAGATGACAAGGGGGTCAGCAAAATGGCTCAACAGGTAAAGGCACTTGTTCCCAAGCCGGGTGATCTAAGTTCAGTGCCCAGAACCCGTATGGAAGAACCGGCTCCTACAAGTTGTACTCTCTCCACATACACCATGCACAGCACATGCACACAAACACACACAAATATGTGTGTAACATGAGGGCCGGCTTGTTGGGGTATCTGTCCCGCCCGGTACCCCTCAGCCGGCATGCCCCAAAGAGAAATCACACACAAGACTCCATAAGGTTATAAACTGATTGGCCCATTAGGTCAGGTTACTTATTAATTCTTATGACTTATCTTAACCCATTATTCTTATCTATGTTAGCCACACGGGCTCAGTACCTTTCTCAATGTGACAGCTTACATGTTGCCTCTTCGGTGGTCTGCCCAGGAGTGGCTGAGAGAGCTTCTGCTTCCAGAATACTCCCAGTCTCTTTGCTCCACCCCTACTTCCTGTCTGGCTTTCCTGCCTATACTGCCTGCCTGGCCAATCAGCGTTTTATTAAAATATGATTGACAGAATACAGATAATTCTCCCGCACCATATGTGTACAATAAAATCCTCAGAAAGCTAAGCATAGCTACCAAACGACTCAGTAATTCTGCTTCTAGTATACATGCACGACATGAAAACATGTGTACATAAAAACGTAAGACACATAAGTAGCATTATTTCCAACAGCCAAAAGTGGAAAACCTAAATGTCTATCCCCTAAAGAATGGACAGCTCAGGCTGGAGAGATGGCTCAGAGGTTAAGAGCACTGATTGTTCTTCCAGAGGTCTTGAGTTCAATTCCCAGCAACCACATGGTGGCTCACAACCATCTGTAATGAAATCTGGTGTCCTCTTCTGGCCTGCAGGCACACATGCAGGCAGAACACTGTGTACATAATAAATAAATCTTTAAAAAAAAAAAAGAATGGCACAAGGGTTCCATATATTAACACTGGCTACACCACAGATGGGCAATGCCAGGCACAAATGCTCACATGCTGCGCCGTCTCATTTGTGTGAAATATCTATGAAGACAAACATAGAGCGACATGCAGTGAACTGATTGGTGGCCTATGACCAATGGATGCCTGTGAGGGCGGGGGTGGGGGCAGGGTGTCTTAACAGGTACAGGATTTCCTTCTCAGGTGGTGAAATTGATGATGGCAATGGACAATGAAATATGCAAACAGACCACTTTAAAACCACTGAGCTGTACAACTTAACTGCGTAAACTACAGCCAAGCACTATGTATGTCTCACGCCTGACTCGAGCACTCAAGATGAGTTTGAGGCCAGCTGGGCCACACAGAGTCCCTGGCCAGCCAGGACAGTGAAACCATGTCCCAAAACACAAAAAGATGAACTGTATCATCTATGAGCTGCATCTCAGAAAAGAAGCTAATGCACGATCTAGGACAGTGGGTGGCACGGGAGTGCTCGTAAGTTATCTATTGCGCACTGGTGACAGACCTCTGCCCTAAAGTGTCTTAAAGAAGGTACCTAAGAGGGCTGGAGAGATGGCTCAAAGGTTAAGAGCACTGGCTGCTCTCCAGGAGGACCTGGGTTCAGTTCCCAGCACTCACATGGCAGCTCACAACTCTAATTCCAACTGCCAAGGATCCAACACCCTTACACAGATACACATGCAGACACAACACAATGCACATAAAATAAGTAATTGTTTTTAAAAAAGGCATTCCCACATTAAGATCCCCAATTTCATTCCTTCTGGGAAATGACAGCAATGTTTTCTATCTTCGTTAGAATATGAGGTGGGAGAGATCTGTGCTCAGAAAAATTCAATGAGAAATCCTTAAAAATCTGTATATTTGACTATGTGTAAAATAACTACAATGAAAGAAACAAAGCCAGTGTGTTCATCTAGCTCTTTGTTGAAGATCAAAACAATGACTAGGTGAAATAATTGGACTTTGTGCTATGATACTGTAAGGCTTTGTCATTCTTTCAGAGATACACATTTTAATGAAATGAATTCAGACCTTTAATGCTATAGGATCAAGATTGAAATCCCAAACATCTCCAATCAAATCATCCAGTGCGTCCTCAATTCTTCTCAACTGAGATGTATACTCCTCAAGGAATTTCCCGTAGTTCTTAAGTTGGACTTCAGCATGAATTTCTAAATTTTAAAACAGAAAGTTACAATTACAACTAATGAATGGTAGAACACTAGCTTCAAGTAATCTCAACAATAGCAGCAAAACACGGTCAATGACTACCTTGGAGTGCCTCACTTCATGGAAATAGGTTCCAAAGTTAAAGAGTCATTTGGCTTTGAATTTTCTACAAATATGTGAAAGTACTTAAAACCTGCAGCCCCTTGCCCTAGGATCTGGGGCTACTAACCAGCCCGAGTTATGCCTCAAACAACCCAGGGTCCAGAAGCTATCCTATGTTTTTTGGTCACAAACAACTCTGCTGCAAAGGTTATCAGCTACCTGATGGGAAGCAGGTACAAAATTCTGTGTCGTTATAGAGCAAATTGTAAAAAGGTTGGTTAATTTTATACACAGTAAAATGTTTAAGAATACAGTTAAATCTATTTTACATGTAGGTTTTAGACTTGCTACATTGTATTATTATTTCTATAATTCCCAACTTACCAAAATGCTTTACTTGTTAATTTTTTAGTTATTATAATCAACATGTATAAGCCAGATAAAACATACTGGCTGAGGTAGGGCTGGAGAGATGGCCTATCCACTGAGAGCACTGGCAGCTCTTACCACTGGGGTTCAGGACTGAACCCCATGTTCAGTCCCAGCACCCATGTGTGGATTCTGGTACTCTAGACCCAGGAGACCCAACACCCTGGCCTCTGCAGGCACTGCACACACATGTAAGATAATAAAACATAACAAAAAGACAGCTGGACCCACAAAATTTATATATTAGTAGATGACCTCAGGCTTAAAGCCACTGAAATAAGTTGGATTTTTCAGAAGCCTACTCACCAAAATTAATAAACATTCCATCTTATACCTAAGAATTCATTACTGATTCCAAAAATTCAACTTAAATTCAGTTCTTTGTCATCTTTAAAAAAAGTTTTTTCTCCCTTCAAATTTGAAGTGTGGAGCCATTATGAAATAAAGTCCTGACTCACACTGTGAGAAATAAAGACACCTGTCCTATATTTTGCTACTGAGCCCCTGAATCAGGGGCATCAATTCAGTTCACTAAGACTGCTGTCTCAATATAGCACTCACTTAGTTAATTTTGGAAAACAATTAGTCTAGATATGAATTGAAGTCCAAAAACTAATGGAAACCAGGCAAAGAGAAATCTCTTACCTACAGATAACAACCCCGTGTTAATGTCTTACTCTATTACGTGGGAAATGACCAAAGTATCATTTGACCAGCAAATGGGTTCTTAAAGACTGCACTAGAAAGACACGCTCCTAGATCAGCTGGTTAGACCAAGGTTAGAAACACCTGAAAACCTGCAGAAACATTTAAGCTCTTTGCTGATAAGATAGCTAAAAGCTCTGAGCTCATAAAAGTTAAAGTGCACACCACACTTCCCTCCCAACGAACTGCATTTCTTGGTTTATTTTTCTTATTCCTTTTTAAGTTAGGATACAACGTTAAGGGCTTTATCACAGCACATCCACACAAACGTGTACACAGGTGTGCTTACCTTGTGTCCTCACCCATGCCCTCTCTCCCCTCCTTTCCCCAGTTCTGTTTACCCCAGCCTTCTAGGGTCTAAAACAATGCTCACGCAGTATATGATTAACTAGCTGATCATTCTACTTCAAGCCGAAACACATTCAAACCCTATACACCTTCATTCCAACTTCAGTCAGATGCAAAACAAAACAAAAGAACACCTGACAAGGTGCAGTTCACTTTAAAACCGAAAATACAAAAACCAAAAGTGGTTATTATCCTTTGGCCCAGATCTTTATGCCGCATACGACCTAATACCTTAAGAAATGTTTACTGAAATACTGCACGGCACAGGACCCTGACGAAGCTCGATGGGATGTAAAGGCAAATAAAACCTCAGTATGCATAGATCTGTACAAGCTAAATCTCTAAAATAATCCGCGATTCAACTGTAATTTTTTAAAATGGCATTCCTACTTCGGGGAAAGATAAGCATTTTAAAAATTCTCAAATAACTACCCCAATTTCTCTTCTATTACTCAGAAGATAAGAAACAAATCAATCTCAAGAGTTTCTCTAATATAATTAGGTTGGCTTGTAATTTCACTGACACAAACTACGAGGCTTTTAGGGTTGTACCTCGGATTTTAAAAATAAAACAGGACGACTCGATTTCATTAAGCAACTGCGAAACAGATCTTGTAAAAATTAATAGTAAAATAAATTTAAAAAATTTTCAGCTGCAATGACAATTACAGAAGGTTTTTTTTTTAACCATATAAAATCAATAAAAGGCCTAGAAGGGATAAGATGGCATTCTCGTGATGAGTGATGCTTTGGTTTTGGCTTTTTTTTTTTTTTTTAATGCCAGGAAGAGTTATTTTTCCGCTATCTTCTATGGTTCTAGGAACGCGAACCCAAACTTCAGTAAAGTTGATTTGAGAAGCAAAAAAAAAAAAAAGAAAGAAAGAAAACAGGAAACCGAAACGGGAACCCAGACTCTTCTAGAACCGAAGGCTCAGAGCTTCTGGCGCCAGCCCTGGGATGGGATGGGCATCCCGGGAAACCTGGCCTGTCGTGGCGGGCCCCCAGGGAGCAGCGCCGCTGGCCAATCCCACGCCTCCAGGAGGGACACCGGGCACCCGAGCGGCTCGACTCGACCCCCGGCAGTCACGCAGCGCCGTGTCCCACCCCGCGGACAGTCCCAGGCGGGCGGCCGCGCCTCCCCGCGCCATCCGACATCCCCCGGCCGCGCCACCCGGGCCCGCCTCGCCCGACGCCCGGAGACTCACTCTGAGAGCCGTCGTCCACGCGGTCGAACTCCCAGTCCGGCGACAGAGTGTCCACGGCCATCGCCGCGGCGGCGCCTCCCACGGACACAGCCAAGACCAGCCACCGCCGCAACACGGGCCTCACCCCAGCCGCTCTCACGGCACGTGACTTCCGGCCCCGCCCCCGCCCGCCACAGCCAGTGGACGCTCGGCCCTGCGGACCGCGGGGGCCGCTGGGAAAGCGAGTCCGTTCGCCTGCGCCCGGCGGAGTCGCCATAGTGACGATGACTGTTGGCATCCTGCATCCTTTCCCTGGCCTCGCTGCCGTTTGCGTCTGTTCTCAAGCCACATACCTGAGGGAGCTACTCTATCAGTCTAACGGGGAAAGAGCGGAAATAACAGTGTGGGGACCAACGCAAAGACAGGATCCTTCACCAGGACACTGCCTGGTCCATGGACCAAGATGCCTGCCTCTGTAGCTCTTTTCTGTCTTTACCCTCGCGGTTCCCGCCCCGTGCATGTCCTGTCCCATTTGTTTTTGTTTTGTTTTTTTGACAAAAGACCTCTGTGTATAAAAGAGTAGTGACTTTAAGAAGGCTATCAAACAACCTCACTATTGGACTTGCTTTACACCGAACACTGCTCTTTCTCCCTTGTTTGGAAGAAGGTGGGGTTGGAATTGTGTTACCCCGAGTTCTACATTTACCCTAAAGTTTACACAAACAGCTTTGTATCAGCCCGGTTTTTAGGAAGTGCTGATACGAAACAGTCTAAAGAGCCATCAAAAAGTAATAATATAAAACTTAATACATTCATACTCTGGATTCCTGGAGAGCTATGTAATGAAATAGGTCTCAAATGGCGAGAAAAAAAAGGACAGGAGGCAATTTTAGAACATCGCATATTTGCCGTTAAATTACAATCTATGTAAACATGCCCATGTGGTTGCAAATAAATACGAGAATTCAAATCTCGTTAAGACAATGGTTCACTTGGGAAAGAGTAGATGCTGATAATACCAAGTGGTTCTTGTGTTTTCTTGTCAATTAACTGAATCTTTTGCAAATAGAGTTTTTAAGTTATTTGCTTTATAAAGTACCAAATCAACAAAGAATATTCTCTTGAAAAGTATGTTCTGAGATGTTGAGGTTTGGACATGGTTTTAAGAGAAGATCGCATTACCATAGCTGAGTGGCCCTGTTGCTCCTGGGCCTGTGGCAAGGCTTTATTTTAGCATGAAACGTCCAAAGATCTGAGAAAAAAAAAATGACAATCTTCTTTGTAAGATGCTGATCTCCAGAATGTGTTACAGTGACACCTGTCACACCCGAGAGGACTTCCTGCGCCTCTGCCTTCAGGATGTCCCGTTGGAATGTTCGGCGTCTTTCTGCAGCGTGCAGGGTTCTGGCAGCCTTCTTTAGCTTCCATATGGTAGCTGTTGGCAGCTTCAGACTCAAATCATCACAAGACTAAATCCAGCCTACGAGAGAAAAAGGGCACGCTTAACTGGTAACTCGAACAACAGTCCCAGAATCAAGTCCTGCCAGCAGTGATTGCCTTTCTTGGTACTGGAGCACACTTTCCAGCCTGTCCTGGAAACAGAAAGAAAGGGAGGAATGGACTGATTGGCTGAGTGTAGGTCACGTGCTCCGCGGATGCAGAGAGACAAGGAAAAAGCAAGGCTGCAGGAATCCTTGGGCCTGAGAGTGGAAGAGACTTTCCTATATGGAAACCAGTGGCTATTAGCACAAGAGGAGGGTGTGTATGGCAGGGGGAAAGCTATGACAGGGATTTTACTGCTGAGCAACTTGGTCTTAGTAGCCAAGCATCTCACAGTGACTATGGTCCAGGTATTGGAGTTAGCAATTAATTATTACAGCAGGACGGGTTTTTTTTTTAAAGAAGGAGGAGGAGGAGGAGGAGGAGGAGGAGGAAAAGGAGGAGGAGGAAGAAGAAGAAGAAGAAGAAGAAGAAGAAGAAGAAGAAGAAGAAGAAGAAGAAGAAGAAGAAGAATTATTATTATTTCTGCTGGAGAGATGGCTTAGCAATTTAGAGCACTGACTGCTCTTCCAGTGGTCCTGACTTCAATTCCCAGCAATCACATGGTGACTCACAACCGTCCTATAATGAGATATGGTGCCCTCTTCTGACCTGCAGGTATACATGCAGGCAGAACACTGCATACATAATAAATAAATACATAAATAAATACATAAATAAATAAATAAAATCTTTAAAAATATTATTTTTAAAAAAAGATTATTTTGTAATAATTTTATTATTTAGATGCTTACAATTAGAATCCTAGATAAAAGAACTTCTATGACTTTACTAACACAGATAACATTTATTTTGTGCTTATTGCTGTTGTTATTGTTAAGCCCGTGAAATTCAGGCTAATCTTGAACTCACTGTCTAACTGAGGCTGGCCTTGAATTTCAAATCTTACTGCCTCCACTTGCTAAGTGATGGAATTACAAGCATGTGTCACCATGCCTGACTTTGTAAAGAAATTTTTTAAAAAATCAATGATTGTTTTTCTAACAAACCCAAACAGAAACAAAAATCTGGAGCAAAGTTGAAAAATGGACAATCAGGGCTTGTTGATCTATAAAAAGAAAAGGGCCTGGCAGGGTGTGTTGGGAGGAAAGTTGAGCATCTAAGAACACACGTATCATCAAAGTTTGATGAGGTCTTTAAATATACTATAATTTCATGCTATATCAACTAGACATTTCCACAGCTGAATTCTGGGTATTCCACTCCCAGACCTGCTTCCCACCCTGTGTAACATGAGGGGCCGGCTTGTTGGGGTATCTGTCCTGCCCAGTACCCTAAAGCTAGCAAGCCCCAAAGAAAATCACACACAGGACTCCATAAGATTATAAACTGATTGGCCCATTAGCTCAGGCTTCTTATTAGCCATTATGACTTATATTAACCCATTATTCTTATATACGTTAGCCATATGGCTTGGTACCTTTTTCAGCTGTCAGCTTACATGTTGCTTCTTTGGTGATCTGGGCAGGAATGGCAGAGGGAGCTTCCTGCTTCCCAGAATTCTCCTGTTCTCATTGCATCACCTCTACTTCCTGTCTGGTTTTCCCGCCTATACTTCCTGCCTGGCCAATCAGCATTTCTTTAAAAAATGATTGACAGATTACAGACAATTCTCCCACACCAACCCTGTGTGAGATCCATGGCTTACTTAGTAAATAGCTGTGTGACTGGGCCAGGCTGGGTGCTATGACAAGGCTTTCTGTTTCTCATCTTCTTTCTCGAAATCAGTGAAAGGTTAAATTAATCTTATTCTTTAAATGTGAATGAGATGCAAACGTCGCCAGGATCAAAATGGAGTCTCATGAGGGTAAAGATGGCCCAGGAGGTAAAGGTGCTTGCCACCATGCCTGGCGACCTGAGTTCAAACGCTGGGACCTGCACAGTGAAAGGAGGGGACGACTGACTTCTGAAGTTTGTCCACGCACCTCCACATTCCCGCCCTGCGTTGTACATAGATAAATAAAACGTTAAAATAAAATGAGGTCTCATGTCAACCCTACATAAAAGCAAAATGAATGAAGCCAGGAGGTTGTGAGGAAAGAGTCCAATACCCATGATTGCCTAATAATCATCATCACAAAATATTCCGTCATATTCCAATGTTTGCAAGGAGGGCTAGGCAACCTTCCAGGAAAAGAATCTCTAAAGAACCTGATGGATGACTGTTCAGTCATGAGCCCCTGTTATAATCACCGTGGCCAACAAAAAATGGTTTCCCAAAACTGATGTAACCCTCCTTACTGTAGGATCCCAGGTTTTCCCCTGCTCTTGGAGGTGCAAATTGCAAGGACTGTTTATGTTAGCCAGCCAAGCTTCCTGCTAATTTCTGTGCTAGCTCAGCTTTTAGCCTGGTGATCTAGCTGTGGCTTTGTTAAACCTTTGGAATGGTAATTTCCCACCTGCCCAGAAGGGTTCCCACAGCACCTAGTCCCTTCTCAACTGTCTGTCGCTGCCCTCCGCCCACTACCCCCTGCGGGGGAAGGAATTTCCCACACAGTGTCAGGTTCTTCGTGCCTGGCTTCCCTGTCTGCCTGGGAGTGTATCTCCTTTACTGGGGCAAAGGTATATTAACCTTGCAGAAAGCTAAATAAAATTGGCATTCAGCTATCTCTTGACAAATGACCCAGGTCTCTTTGTGTGTGTCTCTGTTCAATCCCCAGGTCTTCGCCCTAGTTCGTGGTAGGTTCGGAAGGCGCGCAAACCGTTCCGGGAGAGAAAGGCACAGATTTGGGTGGAACACCTTACTTCTCCCTTTAAAACCTCCCTTTTTCCTCCACCTCTTGAACATGCCGGGAGTTTACTGTGCTGGTTTCCCACATGGCTATTCCCCATTTCTCTCTTCAAGAAACCTCTCATTTTGGTTTTAGTTTGGCTTGACAAAATAGTTATCCTTGGGTTTGGGGATTATTATTGATCATTATTGACTTGTTTTTGCATCTTTATCCATTTCATTATTTTGTAACATTCAACAGCAAATGACAGAGAAAGATGGAGAACTTTCCATCACCTTCTCAGCTTCAGTGACCTATGGCGGGCTCTGTGTGTGTGTGTGTGTGTGTGTGTGTGTGTGTGTGTGTGTATGTGCTCGCAGTCTCTCCCTTCCTCTCCCCTCTGCAAACCTCCCCAGCTTCAGTGACCTATGGCAGGCTGGCTGCAGTCTCTCCCTGCCTCTCCCCTCTGCTTCAGTGAAAGCACTGTTGTAGTGAATGGCTTAAAATGTGCTCAGAGACATCTCTTCCAGGAACTGCTCTGGAGGCTGCCAGGAACGATCAAAAGCCATCCTCTGTTCAAAGAGTGCAGTCTTGCTTTTAAATTTTAAATAATACTAATAATAAGGTATCAGGTTTCTTTGTAATATATCTTTTAAGAAATATATTTAGCTCCATGGGCAGAGTTCAGAAGAGGCATAGGCCCCTGTGCGTGCAGAGAAGTTGAGGACACAGCAGCTGAAGCCGTGGTGGCACTCCTACTGCTGGCAATCTGCCAGTAGATAATGCTCTAGCATGCCATCTCCAATCACTATAGGCCACAGGAGAGCCACTGCTACAGGAGGAATATGAGCCAACAGAAATGCCCGGTCTATGAGCTCTCTGCTAGGCAAAAGAAGAGGAAAATTGGGGGGAGGGAGCTATTTTAGGTCACTGGTGATCATTGTTAAGTTTGTCCCAAGAGCCCTTTATTGAAATGTTTATATACAATGAGATCAATAGCAGGCAAAGAAGAATGACTTTGAATCTTACAGTGTCCCTAGGTTTATTCTGTAAACAGAACATGTGACTCTGAAGAATATATAAAGAGGTTTATTCTGGAGTCACAGCTCCAGTGTCTGGGGAATCTAAACAGCATGGCACTGACATCTGCGAGGACCCTCTAGCTATGTACCAACATGGCAGATGAACAGAAAGGGAACCTCCCTTCTGCAGCGAGGGCCAAGCACACAAAGTGACCCTGCTGCCTCCAAAACCAACCCAATTGCAGAAATCCCAACTTACTCCGGGATCTCACTGTTCCCCTCTGGGCCCTGCCTCTTTCCAAGAGCCCAGCACCTCTGCTCCCTTGCCAGATGAAGTCTCTTTGTGAACTTGATGACAACACACCACAGTAAAGTGACAGTTATAGGAGTATGAGACCCAGGGCTACAGAGATGACTCTGTGGTTAATAAGGCTTGCTGCTCTTCCACAGGACCAGGGTTTATCAGGATCTGCGCACAGCAACTCACAAAAGCCTAACTCCAGCTCAAGAGATGCAATTTCCTCTCCTGACCTCCACAGGCACCTATATGTACAGGTGTGCACACACGTGCATGAGAGCACAGCACACACAGAGACATAAGTTTTAGAACAAAATGTTTTAAAAAGCAGGTACAAGGACTTATATTATTTACTAGGAGGAAACCCCATGTTGCATTAATATTGACTAGTCTGATTGACATAAGCTTCATTCTCAGCCTTTACCGTTCACCTTCTCTCCCCGACTCCATGTGTGTTGGGGCCAAACCCAAGGCCTGGTACACGCCAAGAGAGTGCCTCACCCCAGTACCTCAGTTTTCAAGACAGATCTCCCTATCTAGTCCAGACCGGCCTGAAATTTTCGATCCTTCCGTTTCTGTCTCTTTAGTGCTGGGATTATGGCAGTACACCCATGCCCAGCTCCAAGCTTTTTTGTTTTTAATCAATATTAAACTTGCTTCTTACACTCCAGTTCTCCCACTTACAGGAGCTTGGATTGGCACGCTCTGGGACTGTGTTTTTTTTTATCATAACATCATTTTTTTTAACATTTTGTGATTTTATGCTTATGGGTTTTGTTGCCTTATGTATGTATGTGTATGTATGTATGTATGTATGTATGTATGCCTGATACCCACAGAAGTCGGAAGAAGGCCTTGGATCCCCTGCAACTGGAGTTACAAATGGTTTTGAGCCACCACGTGGGTTCTGGAAATAGAACCCAGGTCCTCTGAAAGAACAAGTGCTCTTAACTGCTTGAGCTATTTCTTCAACATATTTTATCATTATAACATTATTTATTATTATTTCTATGGAGGAATTTTGAGCAGTAATAACAGTACAAGTTAAAGGCAGTTAATAAAAATGGGATCCATAAGTATTATGTCATTCTCATGGACAATAAAATGAATATTCAGTATAGCAATTTATAAAAACAGAGAGTCAAACAGCAGTGTTCCTACATAGGCAAAGTGGTCAAAAGTTACTCAGTCAAAACAAGCCACCAAGAGAGGACAATATGGAGATACATGGAACTTTATCCTAAAATCCCTAGTTATTGTGGGAGTAAATACTTTCTACATTTCAGAAAGGTTGCAATTGGACCTTCAAGATGGCTCAGTGAGGAAAAATGTCTGCCACCACTGACAACCTGAGTCAGAGCCCCTGAACCCACACAGTGGAACAAGAGATGACTCTCGCAAGTTGTCCTCTGACCCCCCACATACTCACCTTGGCTTGAAGCTGAGGCTGACTGTCCTCAGACTTACAGCCATGCTCCTGCCTCTGCTTCCAAAGTGCTAGGATCACAGGTGTGAGCATCTCACCAACTGCAAAAGAACAGACTTGTCTGTGCAGGTAGATGGCTCAGTTAGCTGAAGAATTTTCTGTGCAGGCCTGAGGCCCCAAGTTCAAATTCCAAGCACCCGCGTAAAAAGCTTGTCGGCAGAAGTTTCTGTCCCACCTGGTCCCATAGCCATTCAGTTCCAAAGAAACACACAGAGGCTTATCTTGGTTATAAACTGTTTGGCCTTTTAGCTCAGGCTTATTATTAACTAACTCTTACAACTTAAATAACTCATAATTCTTGTCTATGTTTAGCCATTTGGCTTGATACCTTTTCTCAGTAAGGCCATCTCATCTTGCTTCTGCTGCATCTGACTTGTGACTGCATCTCTGCCTCTCCTCTTCCCAGAATGCTCCTAGTCTGGTTGCCACTCCTACTTTCTGCCTGGCTACTGGCCAACCTGTGTTTTATTAAACCAATACAAGTGACAAATCTTTACAGTGTACAAGAGCATTATCCCCCAGCAAAAAACTCTATACCTATAACCCCAGTGCTAGCGATGGAGTGTGGACGGGTGGATTGCTAGGGCTGAGCAGCCTCTGTGGAGGCCCAAAAATGTGAGTCCACTTTCACCTTAACCAAAGGTCAGAGAGTTGGAACTTACCTCTATTCCTTCAAAGTTATTGTGTTTCTACCTCAAACAAAGGTCCCACCTAGATTTAGATCAGAGTTCTGCTCTCTCAAAGTTATTGTCAACATGTGTGACTAATATCCAGACCTTGAATTTCAGGAATAGAGAAGTAGATGTGTTTCTACCTCAAACAAAATCTAAGGATCCAACTAAGTTCCTATTCTCTTAAGGACAGAACTACTGATTCCACCGAGGGAGTGGTTTGCCTACAGAATGTTTTGGTCCAGGGTGTCGGTTTTACTTGTCTTGTTCTAGCAACAAAATGTTTACCTAAGAATGTAGCCCGTGACCTTCAGCTGGTTTATTCATTTCCTTGTATCATGTTAATGCAGTTTTTTGTCTTACTCCTACCTCTTGGGGTCTGGGTATTTTAAGCAATTGGAAATTAAATGAGGGCAATTTCAGTATTCACTGGAACTGCCTCCTTCCCTCTATCCTATGTTTCTGCTTTATTATTTTCACTCCTGTCTTTGTACTCTTTACTATTTTTCTGATCCCCAAGCCTCTACCCTGGCAAGTGGTATTTTTGCCAAGGCTGGTCCCCGACAAGCTGCCAATCTAGCTCCAGGTTCAGTGAGAAAACCTAATTCAGGAGAATAAGATGGCGAGGGATAAAGCAGGACACCTGGCCTCCTTCACCGATCTCTCGGTGTATGCATGGAGAGGAACAGCCGCACACCTATGTGTACACACACACACACACACACACACACACACACACGCACACCAAGTAAAATAAAATAAAAGTAAAGTTAAAAAAAAATATTTACCTGTGCCAAGCTGAGAAAACTACAAGAAACACAGAAGAGGAACTGATGGGGAGAAGAAAAGGACAGAGTATAAAAGTGATATTATAAATGATAAATAATTTAAATATTATAAATGGATAATAAAAGAATAAACAAATGGCAAGAATGTGAGCATATAGTAATTTTAATATTCTGTTTCTGTGAATTAGGGGAAAATACATTCTTGGTATATTTTATCTTTCATTGTTTAGAATTTCATACATGAATATCATGTATTTTGATCAAATCCAACCCTTTTCCCTCCCCTCCACATCAGCCTCTATTCCAGTCTTTTCCCTACCAACTCCATGTGTTATTCTTCCTTTGCTCCTTCCCTCCCTCCCTCCTCTCTTCCCTCCCTCCTTCCCCCCTCTCTCAAAAACCCACTGAGTCTACTGGGTGGGCCTGTATGTACGGGTGTAGGACCACCCACTAGAGAAAGGGTACCTTTCAGGAGTCACTCTTTCTCCTCAGGAGTCATTGATTCCCAGGAGCTCCTCAGCTAGGGGTGAGGCTTCATGAGCCCCTCCCATGTCCATGCTGGGATTTTGGCCGGCTTGATCTTGGCAGACCTTGCCAAAGCAGGCACAGTTGTTGTGAGCTAACGCGTGCCGTCATGCCCAGCAGATACTATTGTGAGGCAGACAGCCGCTGTCTCTGGATCTCACAGCCTTCTGACTCCTTCACGTTGCTGAGACCTACAACCAACCTGCACTGCTCTCAGTAGATACCGAGTGTGGGGATACCCGGTGTAGGTTATTTATTGTTGTCTGTGTTTCACGAGAGACAGAATGACTGCCCAGTACTCTGCCATCAACCCAAAGCCATGATGGCAGGCACCTCAGACCTCCTTGCCTTTTCACTCCCAGACACATCCATCCCTTTTCCTGCTCCAGTTTCAAGTCGGAGCTCAGAGGCCCTGCTGTCCCAAACTCAGGTCACCTCCTCAGCGCCTTCCTTTAAGTCAGCCTTTGTCAGCCATTTCTATCACCTGAGAAAGTCGGTTTCTTTAGATTACAAGACAAACTGTGGAAATAGATTGTGGATTTTTTTCATCTTCACTTCTGTATTACAATGCTATGTACATTATCTTGATAAATGTTTGCAAATTTTCCATGTGTCTTTCCTATGCTGTCATTATATCAATCTCTACCCATTCTTAACAATAAAATTCTACTACTTGAACTAATATTTACTACTTAAAGAAGAATGAGTGTAGCAGGCTTTCTTGGACTCCCAAAGCGTGACACAGAGACTTATTATTAATTATGAATGCTTGGCCTTAGCTTAGGCTTGCGTCTTTTTTTATTGATTTTTGTTGAGCTCTACATTTTTCTCTGCTCCCATCCCTGCCTCTCCCCTCCCTCCTTAAGTCCTCCCCCAAGGTCCCCATGCTCCCAATTTACTCAGGAGATCTTGTTTTTTTCTACTTTCTACTTCCCATGTAGATTAGATCTATGTAAGTCTCTCTTAGTGTCCTCATTGTTGTCTAAGTTCTAAGTTCTCTGGGATTATGGTTTGTAGGCTGGCTTTCTTTGCTTTATGTTTAAAAAACACCTATGAGTGAGTACATGTGATAATTGTCTTTCTGTGTCTGGGTTGCCTCACTCAAAAGAATGTTTTCTGGCTCCATCCATTTTCCTGTAAAATTCAAACTGTTGTTATTTTTTTCTGCTGCATAGTACTCCATTGTGTAAATGTACCACACTTTCCTTATCCATTCTTTGATTGAGGGGCATCTAGGTTGTTTCCAGGTTCTGGCTATGACAAACAAAGCTGCTATGAACATAGTTAAATACATGTCCTTGTGACACGATTGAGCATCCTTTGGATATATACCCAAAAGTGGTATTACTAGGTCTTGAGGAAGGTTGTTTCCTAATTTTCTGAGAAATCGCCATACTGTTATCCAAAGGGGTTGTACCAGCTTGCATTCCCACCAGCAATGCAGAAGCGTTCCCTTTTCCCCACAAACTCTCCAGCACAAGCTGTCATCAGTGTTTTTGATCTTGGTCATTGTTACAGGTGTAAGATTGAATCTCAGAGTTGTTTTGATTTGCATTTCTCTGATGACTACGGATATTGAACATTTCCTTAAGTGTCTTTCAGCCATTTTAGATTCCTCTGTTCAGAGTTCTCTGTTTAGGTCTGTACTCCATCTTTTTTATTGGATTATGTGATCTTTTGGTGTTCAATTTCTTGAGTTCTTGGTATATTTTGGAGATCAGACCTCTGTCCAATGTGGGGTTGGTGAAGATCTTTCCCCATTCTGTAGACTGTCATTTTGTCTTGTTGACCGTGTCCTTTGCTTTACAGAAGTTTTTCAGTTTCAGGAGGTCCTATTTATTAATTGTTTCTCTCAGTGTCTGTGCTGCTGGGGTTATATTTAGGAAGTGGTCTCCTGTGAGAATGCATTCAAGTGTACTTCCCATTTTCTCTTCTATAAGGTTCATTGTGGCTGGCTTTATGTTGAGGTCTTTGATCCACTTGGGCTTGAGTTTTGTGCATATTGACAGATATGGGTCTATTTTCATTCTTCTACATGTTGATATCCAGTTATTCCAGCACCACTTGTTAAATATGCTTTCTTTTTTCCATTTAATATTTTTTGCTTCTTTATCAAAGATCAGGTGTTCGAAGATGTGTGGATTGATATCCGGGTCTTCTATTCGGTTCCATTGGTCCTCCTGTCTGTTCTTATGCCAATACCAGGCTGTTTTCAGTACTGTAGCTCTGTAGTAGAGTTTACAGTCAGGGATTGTGATGCCTCCAGAAGTTCTTTTATGGCACAAGATTGTTTTGGCTATCCTGGGTTTTTTGCTTTTCCATATGAAGTTGAGTACCGTTCTTTTGATGTCTTTGAAGAATTTTGCTGGGCTTTTGATGGGCATTGCATTGACTCTGTGCTTGTTTCTTTTAAACCTAACTTAACCCATCCCTATTATTCTATGTGCTGCCCTGAGGCTTGTTTATCTCATCTATACTCTGTTCATCTGCTTTCCTGCTTCCTCCATGTCTGGCTGACTGACCCCTGGTTGGCTGGCCCCTGGCTGACTCCCTTTTTCTATCTGTCTGCCAGCCCTGCCTATCCTTCCTCTGCCTAGCTATCAGCCAGTCAGCTTTATTAGGTTTATTAGACCAATCAGATGCCTTAGGCAGGCAAGGTGCAACAGCAAAACATCTTTCCATAATAAATGCAGCATAAACAAATGTAATACTTCTTTACATAGTTAATTATTAGGCAACACAAACAGATGCAGCACATCTTGATATAGCTAAACAAATAGTCTATTCTACAACACATGAGAATGGCAAAATAGAAAAGATGTTTCAGCTTAGAAATTGCTTAGTCCATTTCATGCCTTAGATACTGAACACAGACTCTTTTTTGTTGTTTTGGTTTTGGTTTTTTGAGACAGGGTTTCTCGTGTAGCTTTGGAGCCTGTCCTGGAACTCGCTCTGTAGGCCAGGCTGGCTTCAAACTCACAGAGATGCAACTGCCTCTTGAGTGCTGGGATTAAAGGCGTGCACCACCACCATCTGACCGGAAGGCAGACTGTTAAGTAAAATGATCTGGGCTGGACATCCGTTCAACCATTTGCTACCAGAAAGGTTCAGCTCAGACCGCACAGTTGCACACGCTGATACACACAGTTGCTGATAGACATATCAGTAAAACTGGAACAAAAATCGAGTCTCAACATATTGGTAGGATTATAAACAATGTCCTGGATGGGGGCTGGAGAGAAGGGTCAATGGTTCAGAGCTCAGACTGCTCTTCCAGAGGACCAGAGTTCAGTTCCACCACCTACTTCAAGTGATCTATGACCTCCTGTAAGCCCTCTCTGAGGGCACCAGAAGTCACCTTCAGATACCCACATGTAAACAACACAATGCACATAATTCAAAATGAAGTAAAAAATTTAAAAAGGAAGGAAGCTCCCTAAACAGCGTGCCTGAACTCTGAGGGCTCAAAAATGAAATGGAGTGAAGCAAGAATTCAGTAGCAATTGCTTCACATTGTTACAATGAAGATACGAGAGTGCTGGCTACATGTTTGGATAAAAAAAAAAAGAAAAAGAAAAAAGAAACCAGGCAGGGCTGTCAAAATAAACCAAGTGGATTGTTGAAAGGTATTAGGGACTGTGAAGTCCATCAAAGAGCAATACGTAAGTATGGAAATGGCAGAGAAAGCTATTGCTCTATACTATTAATGAGCTCGTAACAAACAGTTGTGAAGAAATGATCACATGTGAAGAACATGAAAAAACAAGGATGAATGCCAAGCCCCGAGCAGCCCCGAACCCTGACTAAGACGTCCTTTTGGGGCAAAGGTTCCACTACAGCAGGTATGAGAGTGTCTTCAGAGAGGCAAGGGACAAAGACAGGTATGGATTATCTACTGGGGACCAGATCTGTGCGCCAAACCCAGGGGACCATATCACACCGACCTTCATCCTCCAATGATCGAGGTACCAGGCTATTTCTGAAGCAAGGCTGCCCAGACAGCCCCTTAGCTTCCCAGCTCAAGCCGTACAAGCAAACAGACATACAGCTCAAGCCGGTCGATTTCCTGAGATTGTTTTGCGGGTGACTTGGGAAGTGTTCTAATTTAATTTCTGTCAATTTAAAACTGACAAAAAGCAGTTTTAGGGAGCCAGGTGGTGTTGGTTTATGCCTTTAATCCCAGCACTCATGAGGCAGGGGCACACTGATCTCTGTGAGTTCAAGGCCAGCCTGGTCTACAGAGCGAGTTCTAGTACAGCCAGAGCCACAGAGAGAAACCTGTCTCGAATCCTTCCCCCCAAAAAAATTAGGGGAGAAAGGATTTATTTAACTTGGGAGTCTAGGTTACTATCCATCATGGTCTGGAAGGCAAGGGCAGGAACCCGAGGCAGAGAAGCGGGGGCGGGGGGGGGGGAGGAAAGAAGGAAGAGAGGGAGGAAGGAAGGGAGGGAGGGGAGAGAGAGAGAGAGAGAGAGAGAGAGAGAGAGAGAGAGAGAGAGAGAGAGAGAGAGTAAATGCATGTATGATTACTGTAGGGCCCAGTCCATAAAATGGTGCCACCCACAATTAGGATGCATCTTCTCACTTCAATTAACCCAAGAAAGATTCCATCTAGGCAATCCCTTTCCCAGGTCATTTTTACCTTGTGCCAAGTTGATAAAGAAGAGTTAACCCTCTCAGGGTGTCCGATGGACCATTTTAAGGTGCATCTCTCTTCCTGACTCCCAGAGATCTGAGTAACTGGTGGAAGGTCCCACCTCTAGTGACCACCTCGGCTATCCTTGGAACAGAGGCAGAGTCCAGGTAGCTTTCAAGAGATGCCTCTGCGGTTGGGCACCAATTCGTTTCCAGACGGCTCCGGGTCACGTGTGCGGTGTGTGTGTGGGGAGGGTGCAGGAGCTCGGCCAGCTGAGGGGCGGGACCTGCCAGTTGAGGGGCGGGGCCATGAGCAGAGCTTGGATTGAGCATTCTGCAGCCCTGGTGCCCACTCCCAGCGCCTGCCTCCCGAGCCCGTGGCAATCGCGCGCTGCTCTTCATCATGCTGTGGCCGCGCAGTCAGGCGCTTCGGCACTTCTCCACCGGTCAGGTGAGTCCAACCAAAGCGATCATCCACGTCCTGGTCTTGCTTTCCAGACGTCAGGGGCTGCAGGGTCAGCGCAGCGGAGGCTGGGGGTGGGCAATGATGCCCAGATCTTTCAAGAAGGGACCGCAGCATTTTTCATACTGGGCGACTTCAGAGTAGGCTGCTGCGGGTATCCGGGATGGGAATTGTCAAGTGAGCCTTTGTCTCTTGCGGGGAATGAGTTGCAGCCGAGGTTACTGAATGTGTCAGGTCTGGCTGGGATGACAAGCTGGGGAATGACAATGGGTAAAGGAACAGGAGCTAGCATCCGTTTTCTTCCGCTTTGCATTTCAACCGAGAGGTTCCCTGGCCCCGACGTGAACGGTATAAGATCGGGATAATGAATTAGAGTGAGCACTAGGCACCGGCCTTGCAAGGTCTGTCAGATGCGACATTGACTCAGGCAAGCTCAGCGCCTTAAGCAGGGACTGCCTGGCGCTTCCCACCGAGTCGCAGCGGCCAGATTTCCAGGATCACCCAGCACAGCTGGAGCGTTGTTAAACTGTAGAGTAAGAATCCCCAGCCCTGGCCCAGCCCTCACGCTTGAGATTGCATCAGCGCTTCTAGAAACGGAACGGGAGCCGACACGTTGCAAGTGGCTCTGCCTTCAGCACTTGGGTGGGCCTTTGGGAGAAGAGCCTTTCTGAGCCTAGACGATTCTCAGGCCAAGGAAAGCAGCTATCCTGTGTACATAATCTCTTTTGTAAGCAGTACGTCCCGGCTGTGTTATAAAGGTTTTTACCCCATTCGTTTATCTCTGACAGTGCCATATGTAAAGCAAGTATAAGGTAGAATCTTGAATCGTGCTAAGAATTTGTCCGTGATTTTTATGCATTTCAAAGTTTTGTGTCTCCTAGATAAACTCAAACGGTCAGAACTCATCTTACTCCTTAGAATGAACTCTAGTGATTTCGGGAAATAGTCACAGTTACCTGTCTGCCCTGGGCTTTTCATTGCTCGGCTGGGCTGCCCTTGGACCCTGCCTTAGCTTTTTCAACCTCTCACAGACAGGAAGGGGCTGTCACCTCACCGGCTGTTATCACCACCTGTCAGTGAGCTGTTGGAAAGCTGAAAGGAAGGAGTTTCGAAGGATGAGGATTTCCACGGGGGGGTTACAGAAGTTTCAGTAATAAAAACTGAACAGGCCAGGTGACAGATAGCAGGAATAGAAACACGGCTGGGCGAAGGAGCAGGCTGTCCCAGGGGCCCACTGTCCTCAGGGGTCTATGTGGGAAGGTGGCCATGGAGAGAGCTTGGAATCAGGCAGAATTCTGCATGGTCAAAATGAAGATGGTGAAGAACTAGGGACATTTTACTCTAAAGATAATATAGATCATCTCCTTTAGACTGTGTTCCACTCCCTAAGAATTATTTTGAAATGAACACACGCAGCTAGTAAGAATACAAAATGATACGACCACTTTGGAAGCTTGCCAATTCCTTTTGCAAAATTTTTAAATCACATTTTTACTTGAGGCGATGGCATACCCTGGCACACATGGAGAAGTCAGAGGACGATTGTCAGGGAGTTGTTCTTTCCTTCCCTCTTGTTGGTCCCCAGGTTTGGCAGCAAGTGTCCCTACCAGACGAGCCTTCTTGCTGAGCCGTTTGGTATAGTGCTAAATGGTATCTACACCATACGATGATGCCTCCATTTTATTAGGTCTTTGTTTGTTTTCATAGTGTTAGGGATGGAGCCCGGAGCCTCCCACGGGCAAAGCACACCCTGCATCCCTGAGTTATATGCTAAGCTCCACACTTCTAGGTACTTATTTACCCACAAGAAATAAAACCTGTGTGCAGACATTCACAGGGTGTTTCTATGATCATCCCTAATTGGAAAGATCGTTCTCGTCGGGTGATAGGATAAACAAAATGTAACATAACCATGGATATAATGGATTTTACCTTGCATGGGGAGAAAAGAACCACAGGCATCCACACTGGGAGTGAAACTCAAATATGTATGTTAAGCATATGAAACCCCTCAAAGATCTAGATACTCACAGATCTGACGTTCTTGAAAGAGGATCTAGAGACAGAAGTCACTAGATCTCAGGATCACTAGTAGGAAGGAGCAAGTACTGGTGACATAAGGAAACGGTAGCGAGTGCTGGGACATCCGCAGGTGCGGCAGTGCTTATGTTCCGAATTCATAGGCATGTACACGAGAAAGGGTATGTTTGGTTGCATTTAATGATAGTTTGTGTTAGTCTGTGTGCTGTGGCTATTACAAAATGCGGGAGGCTGGGAACTTTATAAAAAGAGATGTCTCTAGCTCTCAGTTCTAGAATCACAGGAGTATGGTACCAGCATCTGCTGGGCTCTGGAGAGGCTTCAGAGAGATGACATTACAATGATGGGGACACACTGGAGAGTGAAGGTTCCTTTTCCTGAAAGTCTGGAATGTTCTATGGTCACCAGTTCCATGACAGGAATTCTCGAATTCTCTCTCTCTCTCTCTCTCTCTCTCTCTCTCTCTCTCTCTTTCTCTCTCTCTCTCTCTCTCTTCTCCCCTATGTTAAGCATCCCTCTTCAGGCATCACCTCCTGACAGGCCTCTGTGTTGACATCCTGAGTTGATTTAAAAAAAAATTAGGAGGGGAAGGCAGCACTCGAGAGGCAGAGGTAGGTGGATCTCTGTGAGTTTAAGACCAGCCTGGTCTACAAAGTGAGTTGCAGGACAGGTTCCAAAGCAACAGAGAAACCCTGTCTTAAAAAACAAAGCAAAACAAAAAAAATTAATTCTTTCTTTTTATTTCTTAAAAAAAAAAAAGGCTGAGTGGTGGTGGCACATTGCCTTTAATCCCAGCACTCGGGAGGCAGAGGCAGGTGGGTGTCTGTGAGTTTAAGGTCAGCCTGGTCTGCAGAGTGAGTTCCAGGACAGCCAGGGGCCAGGACTACACAGAGAAACCCTGCCTCTGGGGTGCCTGGGAGGAGGGTGGGGAAGTGGGGGAGACAAACATGTTCCGAGGTGCTTGGGAGTTGGCTCAGAGGGTCAGAGCGCTTGCTGCTCTCACAGAGGATGGGAGTTCAATTCCCAGCATCTGTGCAAGGGGCCGCACAGACTTCACAGCCGTTAGGAGAACAGTCAGCCAGGATGAAGAACGAAACTCGCATCAGCCCTGATTTGCCAGGGCTTCTAGGAATATCGTTCCACTTCAGTCATACGTAAGCACGGCCC
Organism: Myodes glareolus; assembly: GCF_982192425.1. NCBI lineage: Eukaryota > Metazoa > Chordata > Mammalia > Rodentia > Cricetidae > Myodes > Myodes glareolus. Next base: position 42,995,856 of record NC_142051.1, on the reverse strand, counting down.
AGTTTTGGAAGAAAGCATTCAGGTAACAATTAACTCAGCCCTGTGAGTGAAACTTGACTTAGAAACAATGCTCAAGATGAGGGTCTAGGGAGATGGACCAAGGTAAACGTAACGCCCGTGGGCCTCAGGACTGGCCTGACTCTAAGATGGCATAAAAGTCACTTGGCTGTAAAGTACAGTGACATCTCTCGCAAAGATGAGTTTCATGACCTAGAAGTAATGTTCAAGGGTTTTTGGGGGAAGCAGGCAGGGCAGGGGGGAGTCCGGGATAAACGAACAATATTCTGGGGGAATACATGGGTAGTCTCACCTAATATGTAGCAAAGGATTACCAGGTTGTAAACTACATTTCCTCCCATTATTCCAGGAAAACAACTATATACTTTGTTCCATGGAAGAGATAAGTTATGTGTTTAACTTTCTTGGCCTCTCCAGTGCTTTTCTGTGTACATAAGGATTTTTTTTTTACCCTCTGCAAGTAACCGTGTTGAGCAGCTCACCACCACCTGTATCTCTGAGACCATCATAACACGGCATAAACCCATGCAGACACATACACATTAATAACGTGAAAATAACGACCCTTTGAAAAGCATTTTAAAAAGTGATGAGGGCTGGAGGGGGTGTAGCTAGGGGCATTGGTCTGCCATGGACAGCAACTCAGCTTTGACCCCCAGCACTGAGAAAAAAATCAGTATGACAATCGATACGAATGCCTTCTTTATTCTGTGATGCAATAAGGAAACAGAGTTGCGCAAGCTTGTCACTGATGGCTGCAGATCTATCTGAAGCATGACACGCTGCTCCTGGTCAGGTGAAAGCTTGTCACACTAGCCAGGGCCTTTGCACACTCCAAACGCATCCCGGGAGCGCATTGAAAAGCAGCCGTTATTTTCCCTCTCTGCTCCATTTTCAAGCGCAAGAGGCACGCCTCGGAGCCAGCTCATGCCTCCACAGAGCTGTCTCAGAGATCGGCTAACCCTGGGAGGAATCCACATCACCCTCCTGCCCACAGTCACTCAGGGATTCCCACTGTCTTCATAATATGGTACAAATGACTGGAATAGATAAAGCTCTCTGCAGCTCCTGTCTCAATTGCCGCTTGTCAGCATTCCGTGGCTCCCCATTCTTGACACTGTACCATTTATTTACTTCCTTCTACCGGGAACTCCCCAGGAGTCTCATGTAATCCTCCCCACTTTCTTGGCCCACTCCAAAAATGACACCTCTGAGATTTAGCTAAAGAATTCCCTTAGGGACAGGGAGATGGATCCTCAGGTAAAAGTGTTGTGTTTAAATCCCCACACTTGTGTAAAAAGTGTGTGTGGTGATGTGCACCTGTAGCGTAAGAGATGGGAAGGCAGAGACGGGTGATCCCTAGGGTTAATTGGCTACCAGCTTAGCTGAATCAGTCAGCTCCAGGTTTGGTGAAGGATCCTGTCTCAAGAACATGGAGAGTGACTGAGGAGAACATCTGTCCTCCACACGTGCACACATATGCACACCTGCACACATACTATGTACACACAAACACATAGGCAGCCGTATGCTATCTCCGACCCACTGTGAAGAACTGCCTTAGGGTGATGTCGTCCTCTTTCGAAACCTCGCTGTGTCCACCTATCCTAGCGCCATGTCACTGATCTGTCTACTTGGATGTCTTCCCTCCCAACTGATGAAGTCCCCAAGGGCAGGGATCACTTTTTCTATGCATCTTGTAGTACGGGGTGGGGAGTCCGAAAGGGAAATGCACAGCGAGAACAAATGAGAGCATCTTCCTGGTGGATTCTGCCAACACAGTCAAGTCAGCATTCAAACTGTACTCGGAGACACAAAAGCAAGAAATATCTTAAGTCCAGTCTTCTGGAATCCTGCGAATTCACAAATAGACTTACAGTCCTGGAATCTGAGCATTTCCTAGTGTTAAAAACTCACCTTGGGCTGGGAGTGTAGCTCTGTAGTAAAGCGCAGGCTTCAGGTTGAAGGCTGTGCAGTCGTTCACAGCATCAGAGAGAGGGATGGGGTGTGGAGTCACCGGCCACTCTCAGAAAGTGGTCAGTGAATGCAATAGTTTCAGCAACATGGTTGATTTAGAGACTTTCTCGGCTGATCCGGAACTGAACTCCAGCTAGCCAGATGACAGTCAAGTCGAATATAGAAGCACACTGCATTGAAGGACAAGGCCTCTTGAGTTCTGTGTGCTTTGAGGTTATCTATACCTACCCCACTTTGGTTGGTAATGTTGGTTATCTGGCCAAGGGTCTTGCACATGGTGAACAGGCGCTCCCCCGGAGAGCTGTGGCCTGGCCCCTCTGTGCATTTTGAAAGCAGTGTTTCAGATGCCTTAAAATATCTGGCACTAACAATTGTGTGGGGTGAAGTTGAAATTTTTGTGAGGTGGCCAACGGGAAGATTCTGTTTCAGTCCTAATTATAGTATATAGAGTTAAATTTCTCTCTCTCTCTCTCTCTCTCTCTCTCTCTCTCTCTCTCTCTCTCCCTCTCTCTCTCCCTCTCTCTCTCTTTTTCTCTCTCTCTTTCTTTTTTCGAGATAGGGTTTCTCTGTGTAACAGTCCTGGCTGTCCAGGAACTCACTTAGTAGACCAGGCTGACCTCAAACTCCCTGAGAACCACCTGTCTCTGCCTCCCAAGTGCTAGGATTAAAGGTGTGCACCACCACCACCTGACTAGTTTTATTTCTTAATGTGTGTGTGCATGCATGTGTGTGTGTGTGCATGTGTGTCCTTTGTGTGTATGTGTGTGTCCTTTTGTGTGTGTGTGCATGTGTGTCGTGTGTGTGTGTGCGCGCACGTGTGTGTGTGTGTGTGTGTGTGTGTGTGTGTGTGTGTGTACCCATGGAGGTTAGAAGAGGATTGGATCCCTTGGAGCTGGAGTTGCAGGTGGTCCTGAGCCACCTAACACGGGAGCAGGGAACGGAATACGGGTCCCCTGGATGGGCAGCAAGTGCTCTGAACGACCAAGCCAGCTCTCCAGCGCCCATCTACCTTGTTTTTGAGACAGGGTCTCTCATGGCCTGGAGCTTACCTATTCAGCTGGACTGGTGGACTAGCAAGTTCTAGTAATCCCCCTGCCTCTGTTTCCTTAGCACTGAAATTACACATGTATGCCCCCATCAAGCTTTTTCAGTATTAAATTTTTGAACACTTCATACATGAGTACCTGTGTTTATAACCTTTCTCCCCCTCCTTCTCTCTTCCCATGTGCCACTTCAACTATTATTGTTACATACATGTGTATGTGTGTGTGTGTGTGTAAAACCTTCCGAGTCCATACGTGTGTGTGTAAAATCTTCTGAGTCCATACATGTGTGTGTGTGTAAAAGCTTCTGAGTCCATACGTGTGTGTGTGTGTGTGTGTGTGTGTGTGTGTGTGTGTGTGTGTGTGAAAACTTTCTGAGTCCATTTAGCATACATGCTTAGGTCTGGTCACTTGGGATTTGAAGTGCAGGCATTGTATTATAGTTGGGGCTAAGCATCTCATGACCAGTTCTGCATTTTAGCCAATCACGTGGCTTTCTATAGTTATCCCATCTACTACGAATAAAAAGCGCCTTTGATGAGGGGAGAGAGCTACACTCAACTGTGGATACAAGGATGAGTATTTAGGATGCAGCTGGGACTCAGACTAGTTTAGTAAAGAGGCAGTACTGTATTGTCTTCTAAGGTAGACCACCTCACTAGCCATGGGGAGTCGGCTAGGTTTATATTACCAGCCATAAATCCCCTCCTACTTAGAGGGTCTTAAGTCCTTAAGCCCAATCAAGCCGTTGGTTGCACCAAGATGTGAGCACCACCACTGCACCTTTCGGGATGTCCTGACATAATGATCGTTGTGGTATGCAAATATCACAGCTATTGTTGATTTTCTCCCGTGGAGGCTGGCAATGCACTTTCTAGGAAAGTTAGTCCTCAGGGAAGAGGCTGTACCTGGAGGTTTCTCTCCCGCCCTCCAGTTCCCAAATAACCCCTCTGAGGCTTAATATTAATTACAAAGTGTTTAGCCGATGGCTTAGGCTTCTTACTGGCTAGCTCTACATATTTAAATGAACCCATTTCTAATAATCTGTGTATCTCCATGTGCCCTGTGACTTGCCGGTAATGCTGTGGCATCTTAATCCTCCAGTGGCTGCTAGCGGCTCTCTTGACTCTACCTTCTTTCTCCCTGCATTCGATTTGTCTTTCCCACCTAGCCATATTCAGCCCTGCCATAGTCCGGAGTAGCTTTATTCTTCAGTCAATAAAAGCAACACATATTCACAGCATACAAAAAGGTATTCTGTATCAAGAGGCATTCTAATCAAATCCAGCTTGATTTTTCTGAATCCTATGTCTGAAGTACATGGCATTTTCGGCAAAAAAGTCTTGCCTTCAGCCTCTGAGAGGCAATCAAGGGCAACAGTAACAGTGTTGTTTTGGGGAGTTTCTTGAACTCCCCTGAGCAACAACTTGACTGAAACTGTGCTTTTTGTTAGAGTCTAGTTTTCGGGAGCATTATTACCCCAAGTGGCCAGCTGGACTGCAAGTCACTAAGTTGCCCAGGCTGGTCTTGTACTATCAACCCTCTAGACACCATAGCAAACAGACTAATCGTTTTGTGTTGGAGATCTTGGAACTTCTGGTAGCCCTTGAGTCATCTTATGACATTTTCCTTCATCTGTCATCCAGTGTTTTCCGTCCACAACGTCAGCTGCCGCTATTGCTACATTCTTTCACAGGTCTATTTCAAAAACAAACTGAAGTTGGCGCTTATTGGCCAGAGCCTCTTCGGAAAGGAAGTCTACAGCCACCTCCAGAGAGAGGGCCACCGAGTAGTGGGGGTGTTCACAGTTCCGGACAAGGATGGGAAGGCTGACCCACTAGGTGAGCACACCTGGGAACACTGGGTCAAACACTCTCAGGGCTGGTGGGTGTCCAGAGCTGCTTTTGTTACATGTGACCCCTACTGCTGTTGGGACATTATCAAGACGAAACTTTTATAGCCATGGTCCCAGGTAGCCGCCTCAGCCCCAAACGAGTCGGTGTTCGAGCAAGCAAATAGGGAAAAGAGGGCGTCAGTAAAAGGCTTCCCACACAAGCTTGAGGACCTGAGTTCCGATCCCCAGCACTCACACCAAGTTTGGTGCCCCAGCCTTGTCTGTTTCAACAGCATTGTGGGGTGAAGGTGGAGACAAGGGAATCACTAGTCAGATAACCTAGCCAGTTGGCAAGCTCCTGGTTCAGTAAAAAGACCCTGTCTCAGAAAATAAGATGAAGAAGGATTAAGGAAGATTTCTCACATTGACTTGTGGCCTACACACACACACACACACACACACACACACACCCCACACACAAACACAGGTGCACACATGGACATGTTCACACACTCGTATTAACATGTATATACATCACATATCCACACACCAAAAAGAGAAAGAGAGGAAGCAGAGGAGGAGCCCATTATTAAGGACACAGCCCAGAAATGGCACACATCACTTCCGTTCATACCCAGTCAGCCAGGTCTGAGGTACAGGCCGGCTCACTTGCAGAGGAGCCTGAGAATTGAGACTGCCTTTCAGGCAGCTACGTATTTCGCTGTGTAAGGCGTCTTAGTTTGGTTTCCTGTTGCTGCAGTGAATAGATGTTTGGAATGGGCCTCGACAGAAGCAACTTAAAGGAGAAAGGATTCATTTGACTCATAATTTCATGTTAGAGTCCAATCCTGTGGGGAGGTCAAGGCAGCAGGGGCTGAAGCAGCTCGTCCGGTCACATCCACTCACTCATGAGCAGAGAGTAATGAGTGAATGCACTCCTGCTAGTGCTTAGCTGGCTTTCCTCACCCTCACACAGCTCAAGAACTTCTGCCTATGTAGGGAACGGCACTGCCCCTCTTGGATGAGCCTTGGCACTTCAACCAAGGTGATCAAGATACCACCCCCCCCGCCATAGACCAGCCCACAGACCAGCCTGACCCAGTCTCTTGTTGAGACTCTCCTCCCAGGTGACTCTCGACTGTATCAAGGTGGCAAGTCTGGCCATCACACCAGGGGATTCCACTGCCAAAGGATGAGGGCAGACAACTAGCAGTCCGTAGATGGATTTTTGGAATTAATAGTATGATTATCAGACTCTTCAAGATAGATCTGGGAAAGGGACATTTCCTTGGTACCCAGACCCAGGGTCAGGACCTTGGTCTGTTGGCCATGACCATCTGAACTCATGATGTAACTCAGAAAAAGGAGGTGAAGCCAGCCCAACTTACATACAATGTGGCCTTGAGATGGTACCGCATGCTTAGCAGTAGGCGTTCTAAAATCAGGGACTGGCGCGGATCCTATCACTTACCAGCCTTGTAAGCTTGTGCAGATCAGTGAGCTTACTAACCACCAATTCAGTGGCCCCTGCCTCACAAGGCTACAGTGAGACCTTGTGGGGGAAGGTGCATAAAGTGTTAAGTAAGATACCATCAGGACCTAACACGGCTTCAGAGATGAGGTTTCGTCCTGGAGACCTCATTTCATCCATTAGGACGGTGATAACTGAGCAGAGAAGGGAGAGTAAACAGAAGAACACTGGCAAACCCTGCCGTGGCTACTGGTAATGGTCTAGGACGGATATATATATATATAGGCTGACATACATACACAGGTACACATACACACACACAACATATACACACACCGAATGAATGAATAAAAATGTAATGAAAGTCAATATCTGAAAATATGATCTACTCACCAGCTTCTGGACTCATGATGCTTTCAACACGTAGATGCACGCCAACACATAGATGCACGCCCACACATAGATGCACGCCCCTCTAGAAAGACTGATGAACCTGATACAAACGACAACATCCAACTCTAGTCACGGTACAAGTTCCCCTCCGTGACGCCTAACCTGTCAAAGTTTTGTGAAACTGTGATGTTACCATGTGGGAATAGAAGACCATGACCTGTAAAAAAAAAAAAAAAAAAAAAAAAAAATTGTTGTTTTGTTTTTTGTGCTCAGCTTTGGCGGCAGAGAAAGATGGGACCCCTGTGTTCAAGTTCCCTAAATGGAGAGTCAAGGGTAAAACCATCAAGGAGGTGGCAGAAGCCTACCAGTCAGTGGGCGCCGAGCTCAACGTGCTCCCCTTCTGCACTCAGTTCATCCCCATGGATGTCATTGACTGCCCAAAGCACGGCTCCATCATCTACCACCCTTCCCTCCTTCCCAGGCACAGAGGCGCTTCTGCCATCAACTGGTGAGACTTGGAATAGCAGGGATGGTGGCTGTGGACACAGGCTGTGGACAGAGTGTTTTTCTATTTTGTTTTGTTATTTATTTCCTACATGATGCAGACACTGGGTGTGCTTGGGGCTGGAGAGATGGCTTAGTCAGCAAAGCGCTGTGTAGACGAACGTTTCTGTCCCATCCATCCCGGAGTCATTCAGTCCCAAATAAACACACAGAGGCTTATATCAATTATAAACTATTTAGCCTATTGTCCAAGCTTATTACTAACTACTTCTTACGACTTAAGTTAACCCATGTTCAGCCATGTGACTTGGTACCTTTTCTCAGTGAGGCATTCTCATCTTGCTTCCTCTGCATCTGACTTGTGATTACATCTCTGCCTTTCCTCTTCCCAGAATTCTTGGAGTCTGGTCGCCCCACCTATACTTCCTCCTGGCCACTGACCAATCAGCATCTTATTAAACTGATACGAGTGACAAATCTTTATAGTGTCCTAGAGCATTATCCCACAGTGGTACTGTGCATGGACCAGGACCTGAGTCTAGAGCCCTCGTACCCACATAAAGCCAGGAGTGGAAGCTCTGTAATCCCAGCTCTCTGGAGCTCATTGACTACTCAGCCTGGCTGAATCAATGGGCTCAAGGTTCTGGGAGAGACCCCGATCAATACACAGAGTGGAAGATACCTGACATCACTCTCCGGCCTTTGCATATGTGTGTACTCCATGTGCACACATCTACAGAAACATGTGCATATAGCATGTGTGCGCCCCCCCCCACACACCTAGTGTGCTTGTCGGGTCCTAATAGATTGCTTGAATTGTGCGCACTCCTCTGAGGTCTGGAAACACTACATGACGTGGATTTCCCAAGGATGGCCTCTGGCTATTAATTCTGGCTGTAACCAGGTCACTATGCTTCTGTGGCCAGATGAATGAGATCAGTTTGATCATGCTGGCTTATGGCAGGACTTCTTTGCACTTTTGACATCTACTTTAACAGTCTTCACAGTGTGTGATGCTCTCGGACATTTTTCTCCTTTTTATGCAAAGGATCTCAAGTACATTTAGGAAGATGTGAGTCACTTTAATCTGCCTTCTTTATCATCCATCCCCTTTCCTTTGACTTAAAGCTCCTTGAAGAGACGGTCCGACATCCTCATGTCTGTCTCAAACACAGCTCCTGGCATTCCCTAAGCTCCTAACACCATGGCACCCCATGCCAAGGCTGAACTGGGTCTCACCAGTTCAGTCAATTCCACCTTCATTCCCCTATCTGCCACATTCCTGATAAGCTTGGTATCAGCTTATCGAGTATATAAAAACATCTACGTGTAGATTAAGTGGCTAAAAAAAAAAAAGAAAAGAAAAGAAAATACTTGGTGTTTAAAAGTTGATTCCAGGAATTCATTTTCTTTTGGTCTTATAAATACTAATAGTAGATACCTTTGTATATGAATCATTTTTTTTTCATTTTGAATTATTTCTACATGCAGAATCATTGGGTCAGAGTATATGAGTATTTTCAAGGCTCCTGGCAGTGTAATGCTAATTCCTCAGTATTTCTGAAAACATTTAGCGCTTGCTTGCTTGCTTGCTTGATTACTCAGAGAAATATAAATGATTCATGGAGGGAGCTGAGGCTGGGGAGACGGCTCAGAAGTTAAGAACACTTGCTACTGTTACAGATGACCAGAGTTTGGTTCCGGCACCCACATCAGGTAGCTCTCAGCAGCCTGTGGCTTCAATCCCAGGGGACCTGATGTCCTCTTCTGGCCTCTGTGGTCATCTGCACAGACATGGCATGCACTCAGAGACATGCATAAAAATTAAATTAAATCTAAAAAGACGATTTAGGGCATTGCTAAACAGCCATTTTATAACTTCTCTCTATATATATCTGTGCTCTGAGATCAGCATATAGGTATTTCCCACATATCCCGTGTATGGTTTGCATTATAAGCCCCTATAGAGCTAAGTGTTTCTCTCAGTCTAGGCTGTATACAGCACGCAGTATGAACAACTGATTTTATCGACTGACTTTTACTGCAGTTTATGCAGCCAGCCTAGAGCTAATTCTAACCTTAAGTGACATGTTACTCTATGATGCAGCCTAAATCAACCACCGGTTTTCGTTTTCACGTTGTGCTGGGTGCCCTCTGTTTTAATCTCCACTCTGTTCTAACACATGACCAAGCAGGATGTAGGAAGGACATGCAGGGATGAAAATTACTCAGCCCCAAAGAAAAGGAAAACTGTCAGGGGGTGGCAGTAAGGCCAGATTCTGATGCCTTTTAAGAGACACCACCAGCCGTTGCTGTAATACACAATGCGGATGCATGGGGGGTTGCCTGCTGTGAGCTCTGTTTTCAACTTCTGGGGCCACTCACTCACTACCTGCTTTATTCATTGTAATTCCCCTTTCCTTTAACGTGACGAATTCTCGAATTCTGACTTGACACAAGCAACCACCATTTTAAGTTGAAACCTCTTCTTTCCGCAGGACTCTGATCTCGGGAGATAAGCAAGCTGGGTTTTCTGTTTTCTGGGCAGATGATGGTTTAGATACAGGACCTATCCTTCTTCAGAGAGCATGCGACGTCAAACCCAATGACACAGTGGACGCCCTTTATAACCGGTTCCTCTTTCCCGAGGGAGTCAAGGCCATGGTCAGTATATTTACACCACCAACACCAACGGAGCAAACCTCTAAGGCTGGAGGGCTGATTTTCTTTCGTCGAGAGATTGCTAAGCCAGGCATGCGGGCACACGCTTGTGACCCTCGGTGGCTCACGCCTGTAGTGTCAGTGTGAGCTTGAAACTCACTCTGTGATGGTGACAAGAAAGAAAGGGGACGGACGGCAGCCAAACTGTCCCATCCTTTGGCTAAACCCCGTGGATAACGGCCGGCTATAAGGAAGTATACAGAATCTTTATTTTTACCCTATGTAACAGACTTCCTTTAAAGGTATTTATACTTAGTCTGCATAACACATGAAATATGATGATTGACTTAATCATTCAGATTACTGCAATACATAATGCGGATGCATGAACAGCAGCCGTGGGGGGTTGCCTGCTGTACCAGCTGTTACTGCAAGACATAATGCGGATGCATTATGTGTTCGGCGGGGGGAGAAAACACCGAGCACACATACGTCCCATGAAGTAAAATATTTTGTCCATAAAAAAATCCAGAGATTCAGCAAGTCATTTCTATGCCATTTGGTTGTGCTCTCCCCCCACCAACCAGAATTTGGTAGAGAAAGCAGCCAGGTTCTATTAAGTCACCATTGACTTGAGGGAAAATTGAGACCTTTGCTTATGTCACTTAATGATCAATTCAGAGGGTCCTTGGTGTTACAGAGACCCACCTGCAATTCCTTACACATGATGCTTTGGACGGACAGCCAGCTCCTCAGCCTCTCTGGCCTTGGTTCCTTCCTGTGTAGATTGTGGAAAACACTGTCTGGCTTGGAGGAGTATTCTCGAAGTTAAACGGCATCATTCGTGTAAAGAACCTAGCGCACGGCAGGCGCTCAAAACAGATCATGATAATCCAGACAGCACACAGGCACACGGGAACGTCCCAGTGAATATGGCAGGAAAGAGAATGCAAGCACTCCTCAAAGAAGTGAAGTCAGCGAATGTAGATACACCCCAAAGAAGTGAAGTCACGGGTGGCTAGCATCACCATGACAACACAACAGCCCATTTCCTCCCTCCCTCGCCCTACTGTCTTTCTGGGTTGAACTTGAGGCCTTGCAGATGCTAAGCATGAGCTTTGCCCCTGAGCTCCACCTCCAGCCCCAACAAGAGTTCATGCTTGAGTCCAGGCTTGATCTTGGGAGTGGGCATGCTTAGGTGTAAATCCTTCCAGGCATGTCGAACCTTTCGCTGTTGTGAAATGACACTGAGCTCTACAAAGTTCACACTCAAAAGATGTGCAGTTGTATTATCAAAAAAGAAAAAAGAAATCAGCCGGATAAAGTGGTGCATGCCTTTAATGCCAGCACCTGGGAGGCAGAGGCAGGAGGATCTCTGAGATCAAGGCCAACCTGGCTACAGAGGGGGTTCCAGGACAGCCAGAACAACACAGAAAAACATTTCTCAAAAACAAATGAACGAACACACAAAAAGCTCCAAGACTTTTGGTGCTTTAAGCTAGTCTATGTGTGAAGTCATGTTTGGTGGCATCCATAGCTATCCTTGGCCAAATGTGGCTGGACCTAGAGTTAGTTCTCTGGCTCCTCCTGAAACTCCACAGCTTCCTCACCTGCAAACCAGGAACGTGGTACACACCTGTCAGATACCTGTGAAGTCTCCAGGGGGTAACTTACATAAGTATCCATGTGTGTGTCACGGATGGCGGCTGTCATCACAGCCTGGCTGACTTCGGAGCAGTTCTAGGCAGGCAATCTGCTGGGCACAGACTTCCATGCCTTTGTGGGTCACGGGGCTCTAACACCAGCGATGGTTTCGGCTTTAGGTTGAAGCTGTCCAACTCATAGCTGACGGAAAAGCTCCTCGCGTTCCCCAGCCGGAAGAGGGGGCGACATACGAAGGGATCCAGAGGAAGGAAAATGCCGAGGTACCTACGTAAATAACACACAGCCAGGTCACAGCCTTCCGCCTTTGAGAAGTTCCCAGTATACCATTTCCTGGCCTCCAACCAGCTGGCCCTATGTGTCCCCACGCCTGTCCCCGATGGAAAGAAAGGTTAGGCCTTACAGTCTTTATTTGTGCTCACCTAGATTTCTTGGGACCAGCCTGCTGAAGTTTTGCATAACTGGATCCGAGGTCATGATAAGGTCCCTGGAGCCTGGACAGAGATAAATGGACAGGTATGCTTTCACGGGATACCATTTCCCCCATACAAGCTCTCTCTCTCTCTCTCTCTCTCTCTCTCTCTCTCTCTCTCTCTCTCTCTCTCCCTCATGTGTGTGTGTGCACGTGTGTGTGTACTACTGGCATTTAAACCCAAGTCTTGCACCGTGACACTGAGCTACACTTTTGGGCCCATCTTTCTAAGTTGCCTGTGCTGGCTTCAAATTTGTGATCCTCCTTTAAATGCAGCTGTGGGAAGGCAGAGGCAGGCAGACTTCTGGGAGTTTGAGGTCAGCCTGGTCTACATAGCAAGTTCCAGGCCAGCCATATCTACACGGAGAGACCCTGTCTGGAAAGGAAGGAAAGAAGGAAGGAAGGAGGGAGGAAAGAAAAGAAGGTTAAGTGAGTTAATACATGCCCAATCGTGAAATACATGCCCATTTCCTGATATGCAGGAAATACTCAATACATATTAATCATTACAGCTTAATAAATAACAAAATTTATAGAATGATAATTTTTTTTTTAAAAAAAAATCGACGTCCTTTGCTCTTGGTCACCATCCTTTTGTAGTCTTGTTTTCTTGAATTGATCCCCAGAACAGCCTGCGTGGCTCACCCCTCATCACCCTGCACTGGAAGAGTCCCCATGTTCCTGGGAGCTCCGACATAGAGTGACTGCCTAACACATACGAAGCCCTTGAGTTCAGCCCTGTATTAGTTAGGGTTCCTCTTGCTGTGATAAAACATCGAGCAAAAGGAACCTGGAGAGGAAAAGGTTTATTTCATCTTCCACTTCCAGGTAACAATCCATCACTGAGGGAAGCCAGGGCAGGAACCTGGAGGCAGGAGCTGACGCAGAGGCCATGGAGGGGTGCTGCTGACTGGCTTACTCCTCATGGATTACTCAGCTTGCTTTTTTATACAACCCAGGACCAACTGACCAGGGGTGGCGTGGGCCCTCCCATGTCAATCATCAATTAAGAAAATGCCCCCACGACCCTGGAAGAGGATAGAAAGGGAGGGGAGCAGAGAAAAATAAATAGCTCAATAAAAACAATTAAAAATTGATAATAAAAAATGCCCCACAGACATACCTGTAGGCCAATCTGATGGAGGCATTTTCTCACTTGAGGTTCCTCTTCTCAGATAACTCTAGCTTGTGCCAAGTTAATAAACAAACAAACAAAAAAGAAACAGGACAGTCTCCAGCACTACAAGCCACCCCCTGGGCCCACACCACATGCACGCATGCACACACATGCACATGCCACACACACACACACACACACACACACACACACACACACACTTATGGTGAAAAGGCTCACTTTTTCTCTTTTAATCTCAGTCAGTTTGAATGACACACTCATATCACCTGGATGTGCAACTTTTTGAACCTTTTCTTTGTATGTGTAATATGTGCTCTTGTGTGTGTGTGTGTGTGTGCATGTGTGAGGGAGTATAGAGTGTGAGGCCATATATGTGTGAGAGCATGTGCATACATGTGCACAAATGTGTCTGGAGGGCAGAGATTGGTGTTGATTTCCTCTTCTGCTTTGGTTTTGAGATATTTTCTCACTGAGCCTAGAATTCACCAATGGGCTAGATCGGCTGGTCACTGAGCCCCTTGGACCCTCCAGTCTCTGCCTCCCCAGCACCGGGATTGCAGGCCAGCGCCATCACACCCTGCTTTTTACCTGGGTTCAAACTCAGGTCCTCAAGCTTACGCAGCAAGCACTTGTATAAACAGAGACTGCTTTTACATTTTCCGGCCGCACAGAACCAAATAACCACACAGAAACTATATTAATTACAACAGTGGCCAATAGCTTAGGTGTATTCCTAGCTAGCTCTTACATCTTAAATTAACCCATTTCTATTATTTCATATTTTACTGCAAGGCTTTTGGTTTGTTATCCCCTTGGTTCTTGGGCAGCTACACAGCGTCTCCCTAACTCCACCTACTCTTTCTCTCTCTCTTTGGATTTCCCACCTGGCTTTATTCTGCCCCGCCATAGGCCAAAGCAGCTTCTTTATGAACCAAGGGTAATAAAACACATTCACAGCATACAGAGGGGAATCCCACATCACACTTGAGCAGCTGAGAATTTCCCTAGCCCCCATCTTTAAGACTCAAAAAAAATTTATTTATTTTACGTGTAGGTATGTGCATGCCTGAGTGTGTGTGTGTACCACTTGCGTGTAGCAGACCTCAGAGCCAGAAGGCATCGGATGCCCTAGAACTGGAGTTACAGCAGTGTTAAGGGGTCACGTGGGTGCTAAGGATCAAACCTGGGTCCTCTGCAAGAGCGACAGGCACTCTTGACCCCCGAGCCTCTCTCCAGGCATCTCTGAGACTTTGATCACACCTTTGCAGAGATTCTCATTTGTTCCCTTTCTACTAATGCTTGGTTCAGTCTCACCAAATAAACACACACGACAAAACCGTCCCTCAAAGTTACCACACAAATCTGAACTTCAGTGTTTGCACATGGGATGACGATTGCGTGCACGCACACACACACACACACACACACACACGCACACACGCACACACGCACACACACCCCGGGCAGTGGCTTTACCTCCCGACTTTACAGGGTTTGATGTCTTCCTTAGATGGTGACCTTTTACGGTTCGTCGTTATTGACTAGCACTGTTCCTGCTGGAGAGCCACTGGACATTAGAGGCTCCAAGAAGCCCGGCCTTGTTACCAAAAATGGACTTGTTCTTTTTGGTAACGATGGAAAAGCAGTGAGTGTATAAAGTCACTTTTTCTGTCTTCCTCCTATAACCGCAGCTCGCAGGGGATAGCTCCTCCGGCTTTCACTGGGAGGCGGGAGGGTCAGGGCATGTGCCCCGCCTCCCGAGATGAGAGGCGTTTGCATGCCCAAGGACAAGGTTCCTCAGGAAGACCTCATGGACCTTCACAGTGAGACTTGGGAACTGAGTCAGAAGAGGAAGATAGGGACCTCTGCCCTTCCACCTGCTGGTTTGGGAAGGATGGTTTCCCCTGCTGGGTCTCAGTTTCCCTATCTATAAAGCAATGGGAGATCCATTATTTGCCTTCCCCTGCCAGAGATTGAGACAATCCAGTGAAACTCAAGTGGCCTCTTCCTTTGTCCACTGCTATCACCTCCCCAGGCCAGCCCCACCCATGTGGCTATCTCTGGGTAGTTTACAGATCTGAACCTGCTTAAGGATAAATATCCTTAATTACTATTAAGGATAAACAAATTGTTATGTTACAACATTTTGGTGCCAGCTGCTGCTGGGTCTTTTTTTTATTTGTTTGTTTGGTTTTTGTTTTGTTTTGCTTTTGTCTTTCAAGACAGGGTTTCTTCCTGAGGCACTGGCTGTCCTAGAACTAGCTCTGTAGACCGGGCTGGCCTCAGATTCACAGAGATTCACCTGCCTCTGCTTCCCCGAATGCCAGGATTAAAGGCGTGCGCCACCACCTGGTCACTGGTAGATCTTAAACCAGTTCTGCTATTTACTACCTGGGTGAGACTAGACAATGAATTTCACTAAGCCTCCACTGCTGCAACAGCAAAGTAGGCACAATAGCACCCGTCTCCATCAGATCCCAGCACACGCGTTCACAGTGCATCACAGTGACTGTGTGCCGGCAGCGGTGGAGTGTCCTCGGGGGCATCTAGCATCCTTTAGGAGGCTTCGGTCCAGGCATCTGTAACCACAACGCGAGTTTTCCATAGGGGCACCGTTCATCCATTTTGAGATGCATCCGGCCTAGAATTGACTCTATCCTTTTTTCCTGTCACCATTAAGATGTCATTCGAGTCCTCTTAGACACAGGGCAGTAGTTCAACCATAAGTCTGCAGTCCCCAAACAAGCCGGTCTCCACACCCATCTACACATTAGACTCCGCCTCCCAACAGACGCTCTCAGACGGTCTGGATGCTCAGCTTGTTCTCCTGCTGTCTCATAGCTGGTGGTGAGAAATCTGCAGTTTGAGGACGGGAAGATGATCCCTGCCTCCCAGTACTTCTCGTCGGGTGAGACCTCAGCGGTAGAACTCACAGCCGAGGAGATGAAGGTGGCAGAGACCATCAAGGTGAACGTGCTATTTCCATAATGCGACTCTTACCTGGGGGAAAAAAGACCTGTTTATAGCTGGTGTAATTATCCTTAGTGCAGTAGCAGCATGACATTTTCTCCTGGGACGTGGAGGACAAAGGTAGAACCATTCAGAAACCCAGGCTGGAGGTCACGGGATGCTAAGGAGAAGGACAAAACCTCACATAGAATTGCATATTGTTTTTCATGGGAGGAGACTGATGGGGTGGAATGCTCCCATCCTGTCATGTTTACTGGCCATCTGGGACAAACAATACCTCCATGTTGCATCTTCGTCTTAAGGGCAAAGAGGTCTCTGCCCCGGGATTCCACACGGTCCTTCTTCATGAAAGCGGCCCTCTCTGTGCAGGTTATCTGGGCTCGGATTTTAAGCAACGTCCCTGTGATCGAAGACTCCACAGACTTCTTTAAATCTGGAGCTAGCTCAATGGATGTTGTGAGGTAAAGGCACTACCTCATGCGTACACACACATACATTTCCCTGGGAACGTGTCTATCACACTTCCCTCTTCTTTGTGGTTTTTGTTGCTGTTTCCATGGTCACACTCACAGGTATGTTTATTTATTGGTTGCTAACCAGACTGTCTTCATGTTTCCTTAATGATTCGAATTGTTTGCTATTTTTAAATATATATATATATATATATGCATATATATATTGTTTATGCGTAGGTGTATGTGAACGTGTGTGTGTGAGAGAGAGAGACAGAGACAGAGAGACAGAGACAGAGAGACAGAGAGACAGAGACAGAGAGAGAGAGAGAGAATGCCAATGTCACAGTGTCAGTGTGTGCAGGTACCCAGAGAGCCCAGAAGAAGGCATTGGTCCCCTGAAGCTGGAGTTACGGGCAGTTATGAACTGTTCAAATGATGCAGGAAATAAACTCAGGTCCTCTGCAGGAGGATGTGCCCTTCACTGTTGAGTCGCTCTGCAGCCCCAGGACACTAATTCTTACACCTTACCTGTCCGTGTCCCAACATGACCGTTTCCCACCCTCTCCACTCCCCTGGCACCTCTCTCTTATTCACGGAGTAACTAAAAGTATTCATTTCAAGAGCGTGTGACATCATCAAGGTCGAGAGGTGTGGGCCTCTAAACTATAATTTCTTAGCAATAATCCACAAGTTTCGAGAAAATTCTGCTTAGCTTGGTAAGGACTCCAAGAGTATACTGTAGTTATTGTTATCTACGGCTGACAAGATGCCTACAGGAACCACTCATTTCCTCTGGGTCTGAGTTAACCTGATCATTCATTATTATCTTCATAAAAATCATGTATGCATTTCTGTTGGTGTGCCTGGGCAACCACACGCCAGGTGGAAGTCGGAAAAAACCTGTGGGAGTCCGTTCTTGCCTTCTACCATTTGGGTTTTGGGGGTCAAACTCTTGGTTTATTGGTAAGAGCCTTTATCCACTTTCTCTTGTTAGTGCTGTTGTGATTAATGATTTACAAGGTGCATCAGCGTCTTCAGAGAATGAATTACTAGAGGACTGTAAGTGGCCATCTTTCCACACTGGACCTGGTGGACTTTTCGCACTTAAGAAAGACTGATGGACAGCAGCAGTTACATGGAGAAGCGGAAGGGACTTAGAAGGACTTGTGAATGACATTGGCCTTCTAGGGGTGCTATCTAGTACTTAAGTTAAACATGTAAGACAAACAAATTACTCTTGTAGATAGACTACAGACAATATTCTCTATTGCATTCAGGTCTCACCATCTTTCCAATTAGAAAGTTGCCTTTTTTTTTCTCATTTTCTGAGTTCATTTGAAAGATTCAGACTTATGTGCTCCTAACTATCCACTGAGGCTAAAACATCTTTCCCTTAACTTCCTTATTTATAGTTGCGGGTAAACTTAAAAAGCAACAGAACTGTTCTCCGGACTGATTTGTAATTTTCTCATGCCCCATCATATTTTAAATTTTTTATCTTATGTCTCTGTGTGTGCATGCTTGTCTTGCATGAATCACATGCAAGCAGCCCACGGAGGCCAGAAGGGACTGAGTTACAGGCGGCTGTGAGCTGCCCTATGAGGGTGATGGGCACTGAACCCAGGTCCTCTGTGAGAGCAGACAGTGTGTCTCTCCAGGATGCCCCGCATCTTATCTTCTGTGGCTGCCACGTGAACAATCTCGGATGATGCAAACAGGACTCACTCCCAAATCTCTTGACCAATGCTAGCAAACAGCCCATGAGACTCTAACGTGAGCTGGTTCTCACTTTAAGGCTGGTGGAAGAGATCAGGCAGAAGTGTGGTGGCCTTCAACTGCAGAACGAAGATGTCTACATGGCCACCAAGTTTGAGGATTTTGTCCAGAAGGTCGTGCGGAAACTAAGGGGAGAGGACGGAGAGGAGGAGCTGGCGGTGGATTACGTAAGTGTCTCGTTGATGCTCAACTTCAAACACTTCCAATCCACTGCTACGGAGAGCATGCGTGTTTGCACTTATATTGATGGCCTTTAAGACTAGTTTTATTGAGATTCTATTTGGGTGTCATACAATTTACCCAGTTAAATTTGCCATTCAATGATTTTTAGAACATTCACACATTTTGCAATCGTCATCAACACCACTATCTTATTTTAGAATATTTTTATCACTCCACAAGGAAAGGCTGGACCCATTGGTGACCGTTTTATACTTCTCTTTTTACCTGCTCTATATCCAGGCCCTCAGAAACCACAGTCTCTTCGCTGTGTCTATGGATTTGCCATAATGCCAATATTTTATATAAGTAGATGTGGGCAGCATGTGGCCTCTTGTATCTGATCTCTTTCACCTGACACCTGCTCAAGGTGCACCCGGTAGCAGTTATCACCACTTCTACTCTCTTTCTGGCCAAATACTATCCCACTGTGTGCAGGCACACTTCCTTTGCAAAATCCACGCTCTCCTTTTATAAATCTATTCATCAGACTACGTGTGTGTAGACCGTTTCCCTTGGGCAGCTGTTATTACTACATCGATATAAAATTTCAGGCATATGCTTTGACGTGAACACACATCTTCAGTTCTCTTGGGTGCTGAGAGTGGAGCAGGGGACTCAGACAGTAACTCTGTGTTTAATCTTTTGAGGAATCGCCACCGGCAGTCGTATCTTCTAGGAATCCTGCCATCAGTGTAATGGAGAGATCTCACTTCTCCGCGCCCTTTCTCAAGCTCCATCGCTTGCCTCTCTCTCTCTTTGCTTTCTAGGCAGGTGTGTGAAAAGCACCCCAGTATGGTTTGGATTTTGCACTTGCTAATGGACAATGACATTAAGCATCTTTTCAAGTGTTTGCTGTGCATCTGTTTATTATTCTTTGTGAAAATGCTTATTCGAATCATTTGTCCATTTAAAAAATTGGTTATCTTGATTTTTGTAGAGTCAAAGTCCTTTGTCAATTCCAGACACTCAATTCTTATCAGATATGGATTTGTAAATATTTTCTTTTGCCCTATGAATGGGTTCTCTCTCTCTCTCTCTCTCTCTCCCCCCATGTGTGTGTGTGTGTGTGCGTGTGTGCATGTGCGTGTGTGTGTGTGCGTGTGCGTGTGCGTGTGCTGTTTTGTTTTTTCCCTTTCTTGGTAACAACATCCTTTGTCACGTAACAAACTTTTTTTTTCCAAGACAGGATCTCACTATGTAGCTCTGGCTGTCCTATAACCCACTCTGTAAACCAGGATAGCCTCAAAATCACCGAGATCCATCTGCTTCTGCTTCCTAAGAGGCACTGAGCTCAGCTCAGATGTTTATTTTTGTGAAACTCTTTGTCACTGTACCTTCGATCTGTCTGGTCTGGAGTCTATTTCTCTTCTGCTGTCTCCCTTGATGTGTGCGCCTTTACCATCCTGCATTGTTTGTCTTACTACTTTTTTTAGTTATTTTCTTACAATAAGCATTTCTTTGCTTAAAAGGAACCTAGGTCAGATTAATACCAACTTAATACCAATAGTACAGGAAAACCCCACTGCCACACAGTTCTGTCATATACTCCTCTCCTTGGGCTATTATTTTTCATATGAATTCTTTCTGGAGTTGCTATAAACCCCACCACAAGTTTTCAATTATTGCTTTATATAACTGTCTTGTTTTGTTTCTGTTTTTAATTACATGTATGCATGTGTATCTATTTGGCTTTTGTGTGTGTGTGTGTGTGTGTGTGTGTGTGTGTACATGAATGTAGGTATCCATGGAGGCCACAAGAATGTGTCAGATCCTGCTGGAGCTAAAATTACAGGCAGCTGAGCTGCCTTGTGTGGTTGTTGGGAATTGAACTTGGTTCCCTGCAAGAGAACTACTGCACCATCTCCTCACAGGCTGATAGCAACTGTTTTTTAAACTCAGGTGGAAAGTTAAAAAGCATGATTTTATACAGATTTCTGTACTTACCTAAGAAGTCACCTTGAAAAATCTATTTCTTCATGTGGAGAAAGAAAGCCTCTTCTTCATTTTTATTTTATTTTTGTGTGTGCATGTGTGTGTGTGTGTGTGCGTGCACATGTGTGTGTAAGAGCAGAGTTGAGGAGAGGGTGTTGGGTGGCCTCCTCTATCATTCACTTTTTACTCCTTTGGGGCAGGGTCTCTCGCTGAACCTGGGGGCTTGCATTGGAGCTCACATTTCCTTGGCTAGGCTGGAAGCCATAGACTCTAGTCTGTAGTGGCATTTCACTTGTATTTTAATAAAGAAAGCTTCTCTGAAGATCAGAGAGTAAAAGAGCTCCACTGGTCAGCCTCACAGACCAGGCAGTGGTGACACACACCTTTAAGCCCAGTAGCCACGCCAGTTTGTTATAGAAATCGAGCGGTGCACGCCTTTAATAACAGTGGCGCGCAGCTTTAATCCCAGCCCTAGAGAGGGTTATAAAATGGGAGGAAACAGTTCTCAAACTCATTCTGAGATTCCTGGAGGCAGGATCGCCATTTCAGACTGAGGTCAAGGTAAGAGCCAGTGGCTTGCTGCTTTGCTTTTCTGACCTTGAGGCTGAACCCCAATGTGTGTATCTGAGATTTCACTGATTGTGCTTCATCCAGTCATTGTCCTGTCCCCACATCCCTCAGGGCTGGGGTCACAGTTGTGCATGGCTCTCCTGGCCTGCGATGTGGGCGCTAGGATCTGAATTCCGGCTCTCGAGATGGTTCAGCAAGCACTCTTGTTCACTGAGCCACCTCTCCAGCCTCTTCTTCACGTGGCCTCATGTCACTGTTCGGTGTCCCTTCATCCCAGCCCAGGGGGGTTACTAGGATATCACCAAACTCTTTGCTGCTCCTCTGGGAATGCTTTCACTTCTTTTGGAAGGGTGTGTTTGCAGTAGGAGGCAGGAACCCTGAACTTGACGGGAGCAAGTAGAGTGGTCTCAGTCCCTGCTCACCGCCTGGCAGCGGAGAGAACCATGTGGTAGCTCATGTGTAACAGAGAGAGCGCAAGAAAGAGATCTGGAGATGGTCCCAGATAAGAGAAAACTTTCCTAGGATGGAAGTGGTGCATTAGGGGAGCTGTTGAGTCTGCTGCTAGATGGCGCTGTCCGTGGGCGTTAGAGGCATTTCTCTTGTCTCTAATGAAGAACATCTGAGCTAAGCCCAGAGCAGAGTTGCCACCTGAGAGCATCTCACCATGCCTGTCCCCATCCCTGTGACATCTCTGACTTGGCCTCTCTTTCCTCATAAGTGAATGTTCTCCCTCCCTCCATCTCTCCCTCCCTCCTCCCCTCCCTCCTCTCTCTCTCTCTCTCTCTCTCTCTCTCTCTCTCTCTCTCTCTTTCTTTCTCTCTCTCTCTCTCTCTCTCATTTTGTGGGTTTTAAACTTTCTTTTTAAACTTGTTTATGTGTATGCATGTTTTGCCTGCATGTATGCCTGTGGGCCATGTGTATACTTGGCCCTCTTAGAGATGAGGCGAGGGAACCAGATGCCCTAGAACATGTGTTTACAGAAAGTTTGTGAGCTCTGCAGGTGCTGAGAACCCAGCCTGGCTCCTCTGCAAGAACAAGCGCTCTTAGCCACCACACAGTCTCTCCAACCCTGGGAATGCTTCTTCGTCACCATCTGCTATCAAGCTGATAAGTGCAGAAACACGTTGGTTTTATTCCCAGGTCTCCAAGGAGATCAATGAAATGACTGTGAACATGCCCTATCAGTGTTTCATAAACGGGCAGTTTGTGGATGCCGAGGACGGGGAGACTTACGACACTGTGAACCCCACAGATGGATCCGTGAGTAACGACAGCCGCAGGGACCACCAGCCATGAGCTTTGGGCTCGCAAGGCTGGTCACCAAGCAGGCTGAGGGTACTCAACTCTAGCTCTGCCCCAAGCTCCTCACATACATATCGTGCATTTCTTACCCCTTCAGCTCTGACACTGGCTGCTGTGACCCACAGTAACCTCGTTTTAAGGATGAATTTAGACTGCTGTACCCGCACACAGCCGGTCTCTCTGTACAGGGCTCGGTGAGGGAGGGGGATACTTCAGACTCTGAGAACTCAGGGCAAGCAATCCCACTTCCCTAAGGAAGAACTGCACAGCTGTTCTGAATGGGTTCTTCCGGAATGAGGCATAGGATGGACCATGATCAGGTTCAGTTTCCCCGTTCTAACTTTGCCCTTTTCTTTGCCCCACGTGGATTGGTTTTCTGTCATGGATTTCCCCCACCCCCCGTGTGATAGGTCACACTCTACTTTTCCTAGTAATAGGATATTAATTCCAAGAGCTACACCGATAGATCCCTTAGGAGTCCTATTTTTCGCTTGCCTTGAAATAGACGATCTGCAGAGTGTCCTATGCCTCTTTAGCGGATGTGGACAAAGCAGTGGCTGCAGCCAAGGACGCCTTTGAAAATGGCGAATGGGGAAGGATGAATGCCAGAGAAAGAGGAAGGCTGATGTACAGGTACGCTTTCTGGGAAAACAACCGTGTTATCTCTGGGTATTGGTTGATATTGTTAAGACTTTTAAAAAATCCCCACAAAACAGTCTGTGTTGAATGCACCTGCGGAAGATGTAACATGTCTCTTGTTACTTGAGTCATGTAAAATGCCACACAAGTTCCTGACGTTTGGATTACTGTTCGTATCAGTCAGAGGTCATCAAGGTCTGAGTAAGATGTGGAGAGCATCATGGAACCCCACAAGGACTAGGGGAAGACAGGGCTGGTGGCAGAGAAAGTTGGTGCTTCCCCCAGGTCTGAAGAGATGGAGGAAGAGGTGGTGGCTAGAATCTGGCAAGATCTATAGATGCAGAATAGGGCTCTAGTACTTTCTGTAGTTGCAGAAGAGCGCTCTAGAACCCTTTAGGGTTGCAGAAGAGCACTCTAGAGTCTTCTGTAGTTGTAGAAGAGCTCTCTAGAGCCCTCTGTAGCTGCAGAAGAGCACACTACAATCCTTTATGGTTGCAGAAGAGCGCTCTAGAGTCCTCTAGGTGCAGAAGAGTGTTCTAGAGTCTTCTGTAGCCGCAGAAGAGTGTTCTAGATTCCTCTGTAGCTGCAGAAGAGTGTTCTAGAGTCTTCTGTAGCTGCAGAAGAGTGTTCCAGAGTCCTCTGTAGTTGCAGAAGTGTGTTCTAGAGTCTTCTGTAGTTGCAGAAGAGTGTTCTAAAGTCCTCTGGAGTTTCAGAAGAGCTTTTAGAATCCTCTGTAGCTGCAGAAGAGCACCCTGCAATCCTTTGAAGTTATGGAAGAGCTCTCTACAGTGGTTTTGGAAGGGCGAGCACTTGGAAGAGCGACCTAAGTGGTTTAACCCTTTGACCACTTCCTTCACCAATGTCACAAATGTCGTGAGGTCGCCTCAGTCACCAGGTAATAAATAGGATACATAGGTCATCCTCAAGGTCATGGACCAGAGGAGAGAAAATGGAGAGAACTGCACAGGGGACATGCTACACCTTGTTTTCTAAGACAAAGAAGTAAGGAGAATAGCCGGGCGGTGGTGGCACATCTTTAATCCCAGCACTTGGGAAGAAGGGGCAGAGGGATCTCTGTGAGTTCAATGCAGACAGCTCTATAAAAGTTAGTTCCAGGACAGCTAGGACTGTTACACAAAGACACCCTGTCTCAAAAAAAAGAAAGGAAGGAGGAAAAATACCAACATTCTGGAAGAATATTACAAATGAGCGAGTATTCTAGAAGTAGTTCCAATAATTTATCCTGTTTCTGCTTACACACAGCTAAAAGTTTGGTCTGGATTGACAGACCTCTTAGATCTGGATTTAGTAGAAGCAGGGAGGGTCCTGCCCAGCCAGACTCCTGAATGTCCAGAACCATCGCAGGGAGGGAAGGATGGAGGGTGGGGGAAGAACAGGGGGGGAATCAGGGTGGGGCGTGGATACAAACGGCTCTTTTGACTATTTCCAACGATACACAGACCCCACTCACGTTCCTGAGGAAACTGGCAGCTTGAAGAATCTGCTGTGGGGTTTGGGATCCACTCCACATGCCTGCTTTGTCCTCTGCAGATAGTTTTGAAACATTTCTGTATGTATCAACCAGAAAGCCGCAAGTGTTCACAGTCCTTAGTGGGGTGCGGTTTGTGCTCTGACCCCTCCCTGTGTGATAATGAACTACTCGCTTGCTGCTGGTTCCTTTGACCCGCCACCCCATCTGTGGCTGCTGTGGCTCAGCCACTACTCCACTGTTTATATGCCTAGGAGGCCCGGGGCAAATGCTGAGGACATGGTTGGCTTCTCCCTGCAGCTCAGTGGTAAAGCATTCACCTAGCATGTGGGGTCCAGAGTTTGATTCATAGGACTGCAGTATCTGTGTTAATAACCTGCTGAAACACACCATTTATACAATGATTTATTTAATTGCTGCCTTCCTAAACTATGCTTTCCATAGGGGGAGGTGTGTTGCTCTGGATCAGTCTCTGGAATCTCAGTGCTAGCATGTACAACTAGTGCTAGCATGTACAATCAGTGCTAGCATGTACAACAACTAGTGCTAGCATGTACAACTAGTGCTAGCATGTACAACTAGAGCTAGCATGTACAACAACTAGTGCTAGCATGTACAACTAGTGCTAGCATGTACAACTAGCGCTAGCATGTACAATCAGTGCTAGCATGTACAACTAGCGCTAGCATGTACAATCAGTGCTAGCATGTACAACTAGCGCTAGCATGTACAACTAGAGTTAGCATGTACAACTAGTGCTAGCATGTACAACTAGAGCTAGCATGTACAACAGTGCTAGCATGTACAACCAGCGCTAGCATGTACAACTAGCACTAGCATGTACAACTAGTGCTAGTATGTACAACTAGTGCTAGCATGTACAACTAGAGCATGTACAACTAGCGCTAGCATGTACAATCAGTGCTAGCATGTACAACTAGCGCTAGCATGTACAACTAGAGTTAGCATGTACAACTAGTGCTAGCATGTACAACTAGAGCTAGCATGTACAACAGTGCTAGCATGTACAACCAGCGCTAGCATGTACAACTAGCACTAGCATGTACAACTAGTGCTAGTATGTACAACTAGTGCTAGCATGTACAACTAGAGCTAGCATGTACAACAACTAGTGCTAGCATGTACAACTAGTGCTAGCATGTACAACTAGCGCTAGCATGTACAACAACTAGTGCTAGCATGTACAACTAGTGCTAGCATGTACAACTAGCGCTAGCATGTACAATCAGTGCTAGCATGTACAACTAGCGCTAGCATGTACAATCAGTGCTAGCATGTACAACTAGCGCTAGCATGTACAACTAGAGTTAGCATGTACAACTAGTGCTAGCATGTACAACTAGAGCTAGCATGTACAACAGTGCTAGCATGTACAACCAGCGCTAGCATGTACAACTAGCACTAGCATGTACAACTAGAGCTAGCATGTACAACAACTAGTGCTAGCATGTACAACTAGTGCTAGCATGTACAACTAGCGCTAGCATGTACAATCAATGCTAGCATGTACAACTAGCGCTAGCATGTACAACAACTAGTGCTAGCATGTACAACTAGTGCTAGCATGTACAACTAGAGCTAGCATGTACAACAGTGCTAGCATGTACAACCAGCGCTAGCATGTACAACTAGCACTAGCATGTACAACTAGTGCTAGTATGTACAACTAGTGCTAGCATGTACAACTAGAGCTAGCATGTACAACAACTAGTGCTAGCATGTACAACTAGTGCTAGCATGTACAACTAGCGCTAGCATGTACAATCAGTGCTAGCATGTACAACTAGCGCTAGCATGTACAACTAGAGTTAGCATGTACAACAACTAGTGCTAGCATGTACAACTAGAGCTAGCATGTACAACAGTGCTAGCATGTACAACTAGCGCTAGCATGTACAACTAGTACTAGCATGTACAACTAGAGTTAGCATGTACAACAACTAGTGCTAGCATGTACAACCAGCGTTAGCATGTATAACTAGTGTTGCACAGTGCTAACATACACAGCTAGTAGAGGCTCCCTCAGTAAGTGCTGAGTGGATTCCTCCCACTGTGCCCACAGACTTGCTGATCTGCTGGAAGAAAACCAAGAGGAGCTGGCGACCATAGAAGCGCTGGATTCCGGAGCTGTCTACACCCTGGCTCTGAAAACTCACATTGGAATGTCTGTGCAGACATTCAGATACTTTGCAGGCTGGTGTGACAAAATTCAGGTAGGCACACACGCTCCTCGTCCCTAGAGGGAGGTGGCCTCCAGAGCGCTGGTTTGTGGCAGGGTTGGCCTCTGGTTCTGTGGCAGCACTTTATTTCCCGACCTCTAGGGAGGAGCAATGTCTGTTCCCCGTGCTGCAGAAAAGCAGGCATACCCACTAGAAGCCTCCTTTAGGTATTTTCATTTTTTTAATATTATTCATTTATTATGCGTACAATATCTGCCTACATGTGTGCCTGCAGGCCAGAGAGGGCACCAGATCTCATTACAGGTGATTGTGAGCTACCATATGGTTGCTAGGAATTGAACTCAGGGCCTTTGGAAGAGCAGGCAATGCTCTTAACCACTGAGTCATCTCTCCAGCCCCCGGTATTTTCATTTCTTGATCCGTGTGTGTGCATGTGTTCATATGTGCAGCATGCATGCGTGCGTGCATGCGTGTGTGTGTATTTGATGTATGTTGGGTCTCTCTTCCTCTATTGCTCTCCACCTATATTTTGAGACAGGGTCTCTCACTGGAGCCTCCTTTAGATACTTTCATTTCTTGATCGGTGTGTGTGCATGTGTTCATGTGTGCAGCAAGCGTGCGTGCGTGCGTGTGTGTGTGCGTGCGTGTGTGTGCGTGTGTGTGTGTGTGTGTGTGTGTGCGTGCGTGTGTGTATTCGATGTATGTTTGGTGTCTCTTCTCAATAGCTCTCCACCTGTTTTTTGAGACAGGGTCTCTCACTGAACCTGGGGCTTGTGGATTCGGTTAGACTGTCTGACCCGAGATCTCTAGGAGTCTGCCTGCCCTGCCTCTGCAGTTCTGGGATTATAGACATGTGCCATTTCATCCTGTTTTATACGGAGGAGCTGGGGATCTGAACTCAGGTCATCAGGCTGACAGCATGCACTTTACTGAGCCGGTCATCTCCCCAGTCCTGTCATAGTTCATTTGAGAAAGAAACAGCAGTTCATTCTAACACAGGAACTTATTTCCTAGACGTTGAACAGGAGAGCAAAAAATCATATTATCTGCGATTAAGGTCAGTAATTTAAGTTAATAAAATATCAACCTCCATTTCCTTTAGGGCTCTACAATCCCAATCAACCAGGCCCGTCCAAATCACAACCTAACCTTCACCAAGAAGGAGCCACTTGGGTAAGAGAAGAGGAAAACCTCTGGGTGACGTAGACGCTGTGCCAGTGTTGGGACTAAGGGCGTGGGGCTTTGAGCCTCTGGGTGGCGTGGACGCTGTGCCAGCGTGGGGAGGCACTAAGGGCGTGGGCCTTCGAGCCTCTGGGTGACGTGGACGCTGTGCCAGCGTGGGGAGGACTAAGGGCGTGGGCCGTCTCCCCACAGCGCCTGCGCCATCATCATCCCCTGGAACTATCCACTGATGATGCTGGCCTGGAAGAGCGCAGCATGCCTGGCGGCGGGCAACACCCTGGTCCTCAAGCCGGCACAGGTGAGCCTCGTCAGCGGGCAGAGGGCTCCCCTTGCCTGTAAACTTAACACAGACACACCATCTGTGAACACCACACCTTCAAGCTTCCCACGGTTCACAGACAACGCTTCATATGTTATTTGTAAATTCTCATTTTTAGAAATCGCAGGTTGGGGAGAAGCGCGTGCGTGGGCGTAGAGGTCAGGGGACGACTCCGAGGAATTTGTTCTCTCCCTGTGGGATCTGGGACTCAAACTCAGGTCATGGGGTTTGGTGCCAAAGTTTTTATCTATGCACCATCTTGCTGACCCCATTCACGTTTAATTATCAAAAATCTTGCAAAGGTGTGGAAGTTGGGGGAAAGTACATAAGATAACGTAGAAATTGGGCAATTGTGCAAGGTCCAGGGGTGTACAAACTTCGACTCTGTGACGTAACTCAATCATATTGGGTCACATGCACAGTCATCCTGGGAGACAAATGACTAAAAAACCACAGGTTGAACATGCCTGAAAGCATGTACACATGTGGGCAACAAGGGAATGCTTAAAAACATGCATCAGGCACTTCTCCGAGATACTGACTGATGCTGTAGTAGTTTCTGTATGTTTTAAGAACACCTCATGTGGCCCAGGCTGATCTTGAACTTCCCTGCAGCTGAAGGTGGCCTGGAACCTGAAACATCTAATCCTCCTGCCTCCATCTCCCCAGGGCTATGATCATAGGCAGAGGCCATATCCAGCTTCAGGAGTGGGTATAAGTGTTATTCTACCCATGATGGCTTCATTCCAGGACATAATAACACACCGTGGATCAGTCCCCTCTTCAACGACAGCACTGTGGTAGACTAAACAACAGGCTGGCACAGTAGGCTTGTTGGCACTGCAGCATCTGCGGCCAGTTTCTCATGAGTCTCTCCAGGCTGCCCCTGTCTAAGCCTCTCTGTGTAGCTAAGGCAGCTGTCATGAGAAGGAGGAACGGGAGCCCTTTCTCCACGTGGGCTGCGGTATTGGGCAGGTTCCACACAAAGTCTATCTGCTACTTGTCCATTCTGTGAAGGTCGCTTGATTTAAAATAGTAATACGATCTGTGATTCCATGTAACGAGGCCCGTCAACTGCACACAGGGCAGCTTGCCGGGCAAATGAGCAACTGGGTGGGTGGGGGAGGGCTGTAGCACACACACACACACAGCTAATGAGGGGACTATGACCATCTCCCTTTCCTTCCCTGCCCTCCCTCGGGAAGAGACAGAGGTAGAGAAGACAGACAGATGGAGGGAGGGCTTGTTACCCATGATCCTGCGAGCGCCTCTTTCACAGGACACTCTCTGTGATTCCCCCACCCCACCTCCATGCACACTGAACACTACTGTCCAGCCCTAAACGTGAGTCACAGATGGTTTACTGTGTATCCGTTGGTGGAAAAAGAAGCTCAGATATTCTCCATACCTCCCTGGATCTTCCTGCCGACCCCACTGTTAAAGATCAAATGAGAAAAAGAACCACTCATTTAATTAATCAGCGTTAGCATGGAGAAAAATGAAAGGATGGAGAGAACGTGAAAGAAACACAGTGAGGACTTCGTATTTGGGTGGCCAGGGTGAATGAGGAATTCTCTGGACTACTTTGGCAACTTTGCCATAAGTCTGAAGTTATCTTCAAATTAAAAAAAAATAACAATAGAGCAACGTAAGATGCAAACAGAATGAGCTCCCAGGGGCAGGGAAATGGCTCACTGGGCGGGAGGACAAGCTTTGCCAGCACGTACACCTGAGTTCGAATTCTCAGAAGCTGTGCAGTGAGTGAGTTGGACACAGAAGGATATGCCAGTAGCCCGAGCAGCGGTGGGGAAACAGGTGAATGCAGACAGATGGATTATAACCAGCTTGGCTGAAAGGACACACATCTGATTCAGTGACAGGCCACGTCTCAAGGCAATAAGGTGGACAGCAACATCCGGCCCCGGTTTCCATAAGTGTGCATGCCCACACTCTTGTGCACGTACCTCAAGTGTGCACCACACCCACAAACGAGGCAATCAGGGCCCTGGTAAGGACAGGACAGGTCTGAGGAAGGCTATGACTGTCTTCACTTCCAGGTCACGCCCCTGACAGCCCTGAAGTTTGCAGAGCTGACTGTGAAAGCTGGCTTTCCAAAGGGGGTAATCAACATCGTTCCGGGCTCAGGTAAGCCTGCAGGGGACCAACGGGTAGCTCAAGAAGATAAATGCTGTTTCCCACTGCAGTGTTGGCCCGAATGAACTGCGTTACATCTGAATACAGCTCATGAAGCATAATATATTTATGGTGTAATAGGAATATATAGTGGGAATCTAGTGTGTGGGGTGTGGAAAGGTAAAGCATTGTAAAACTGCCGTAAGGAGGGCCATATTGACTTTAATAAGCACTTTGGAAGGTAACAATTGAAGCTTCATCAGTGGACACAGCTGCATGGAGGATACCGTTTAAATCCATTTGTAATTAATGCAGAAAATGTAAACTGCGGGTTTGAATCTAAGTTTAAAAACCCACTTGAGCAAATGCGAACCCACCCTCCCTGCAAGATCTGAGCCGTGTTTTGCCCTTAATTAATTCTGCAGGGGGTGTCGCAGGACAGCGGCTGTCTCAGCACCCTGACATCCGCAAGCTTGGCTTCACCGGCTCCACGTCTGTGGGCAAACAGATCATGAGCAGGTACTGGCTTGCTGTAGGAAACCCACTCAATCAGGTTTCGACTTCACTTTCAACAGAGTGCATTGGAACGAAGAAAAGGCTGGGAATAGGGCTCAGCTGGTGGACTGCTTGCCCAGGTTGCACAACGCCCTGGGTTTCATTCCTATGGCTGCAGGGAGCAGATGTGATGGTCCACCCTGCAATGCCAGCACTCTGGAGGTGGAGGCAGAGGGGTCAGAAGGGAAAGGTCATTTTTTACTGCAAAACAAGTTGAAAGGTTAGCTGGGGTGTGTGAGATGCTGTCTCAGGAAACAAAATAAGCAACAACAACAAAACTAGAATTAGAGAAGCCGTGACCAACGGAGAATCTGCCTTTATCACTGACAAATACTGAGATACACAAGTGTAAGACAAAGCTCTCCACAGTAGAAACTAGGGCCACGGGCTGGAGACAGAGTTGCACCGTCAACGCCTTGCCTAGAGAATCCAAAGAAACACAGCCAACACGATGGCAGAAGATGTGGCAGGTCACAGACCCCAAACAAATTTCATTTCAAATGAAAATGATAAAAAACAGCAGCCACCGAGACACGGTACAATTTTGTGAGCTATTTTTTTTTTCCCCTTTAACAATTCTATCTGCTCGGCATAGGAGTGCTTAGGAAGCCTGGGATGGCCTTCTCATGGGTTGTCTCCATCACCATGCAAATGGCAAACCAACAAAAAGCTCCGTAATAAAAGGAGTGAAGAACTAACCATACCTCTAACTATTGGTATCCCGCCTGTGGTGGTCTCGCAGGCTGTCTAGAAGCTGGATTTTCCTACAGACCTTGATATACGAAATCCTTAAAGGTGAATTTCCCTCTGGGAATTTTCATTATTTGACCACCGGATTTTGTAAACATTACAGTATACAAATCATGGAAAAAAACCTCCCACATTCACCGCCCAGCTGCCATATCGGGTTTCTTTTCTCTCCCCGTCTCCTCTCTGAGACGCAGTTTTTCTGTGTAGCAGGGCTGGCCTTGCATTCGTCATCCTCCTGCCTCCACGCTCTGAATGCTGGAGCTACATGCAAGCACTGCCACGCCCTCATAAACAAAGTTCTTAATGTTTCTGACGTTCAGTTGTATTCTGCATGTCAAGTAATAACATGGTTAGGAGAGAGAGGACAGACAGACAGACAGACAGACAGACTGACTAACTGCTCGTTCCTATTTGTTCTCCTCTAGCTGTGCTGTGAGCAACCTGAAGAAGGTCTCCCTTGAGCTTGGCGGAAAATCCCCACTTATAATCTTCAATGACTGTGACCTTGACAAGGCTGTGAGGATGGTGAGTGGGCCCAAACCAGGCGGAAGGTGCTGAGGTCTACGGCGCGCTTCCTCTCCTTTATGGGAGGCCTTCACATTGGATCTAGTTGAACTGGTCAGAAGCAAATGTCATCTTGTTGTTTATCCTAAGGATGCTTAATCGCTTTAAATAGCTTTTTATAATATCTCCCTCCTGTCTGCTAGCACCTTGCTTCCTTCATCCCTTTTCTGTTAGGCTCTGGTTAAACTGTTTAAACAAAACCAGCAAAGGATTTGCCTCCATACCTGACACCCGAGTTCCATCCGCAGACTCACACAGAGAAAGGAAAAACCACATCCTGCAAAGTTGACCTCTGACCTATACACACACACACACACACACACACACACACACACACACATCAGAGTATTTATGCACCTGCCTCCAAAAATTAACATGAAAAATATTTATTTCTAAAATAAAGAGAAACGTAGTTAGCAGGGCTTGCCTTTGCCTGCAATGGAACTCCGGGTTTGATTCCCAGCACAGCATAAACCAGGCATGGTGCTACTCATCTATAAACCCTGCACAGGATTATCTTAGGTAAATCCTCATTATCACACATTTTAAATAAGTGCTCACGAACTGAAACTGGGAAAAGTCAAAACAACTATCTCCCAGCAGTCGCTAAGAGTCACTAACAATCTACAGAACTGTCTCAAGTCTCTGTTACCGTGATGCTTGCTTAAAAACAAGTAGGGCCAGGGCAGAGGGCTCAGTCAGTACAGCAAGTGCAAGGACCAGCATCTGGATTCACAGCACCCACATGATATAGGGCAGTGTGCACCTGGAGTCCCAGCACTGGGAGGTGGGAGCATTCCTGGAGTTCGCTAGCCAGCCAGTTCAGACAAACAACAAGACACCCTGAAAAGAAAAAATTAAAACATGGAGAGCAACCGAGAAACACATGTGGTGTTGACCTCATTTCTATATGCACACACACATGAACATGTTCTCACAAGGAGTTCATCACACATGTTCTCCGTGTGATGGGATGACCAGCTGACCTGAGCAATACTAACATGGCTCTCTCCTCTGTTGCTGAAGGGCATGGGTGCAGTGTTTTTCAATAAAGGAGAGAACTGCATTGCGGCGGGACGGCTGTTCGTGGAAGAGTCCATCCACGACGAATTCGTAACCCGGGTGGTAAGGCATCTTCAGATCTGCTGCGGGTTGTACACCAACAGCTCTCTTGAAAGGCACTTCTGGGATTATTCCTGATTTTGAGATATGTAAGATAGCAATAGCAGTGTTGTGATAGTGTAGGTGGCCAGGAGTGTGGACGGTTCAGTGAGTACTTAACATGCACATGGCCCTGTGTTCCAAAACACACACACACACACACACACACATTCATAAACACACATTCATACACATACATACATGCACACACACACTCATAAACACACACTCATACAAACACATACATGCATACACATTCACACACACATGTACATGCACATACACACACAATGCACTGTCTCATACCTGTAATCCCAGTGTTATACAGGCAGCAGACACCAGCAGAGGCCAGGGACTGACTGATTAAACAGCAAAGACAGACCAACAAGCTTCAGGCACAGGAGAAACTCTGTCTCAAAACACAGATGGAGAACACCTGGGGGGAAACAGCCATGTTGTTCTCTGGCCTGCGCCTGTGTGCACACACATACATTCACCTGCATACACACATATACAGACACATAAACACACAAAAGCAGAGGCATCCTTTCTTCACAGAGAGCATGACACGATTTTCAGAGGCAAGTACTGGGGAGTCAGCGGGCAGTAGTCACTGATACCTTAGGCTTAAAGAGTAATTTACTTTGAGTCTCATTAGAATCCAGCCCACAGAATAGACGTACAGAGGTTTACAGGATCTGACACATGAGGACATTTCCAAAGCAGAGACTAGAAATGTCAAACACTTGCTGTATTGGTCCAGTACAAGCATGTTTTCCACACGGGCAATTTTTTAATTCATTCATCGTATTTCCTTTTTTAAGACTTGGATGAGCAGGATTTCACTGTGTAACTTGCCTAACTGGAATCTTGCTGTGTAGACCAGGCTGGCCTCATACTCAAGAGATCTGCCTGCTTCTAAATTCCAAATGCTGGGATTAAAGACACGCACTACCACAACCAGATGAGATTTATTTGTAACTGTGTGTGCGTGTGCATGCGTGCACCTTGAAGGTCAGAGGTGGTTGTGAGCACCTGACGTAAAAACCAAACAGGTCTTCTGCAAAAGCAAAATGCATTTCTATCCTCTGATCCATCTCGCCAGCCCCTCAACAGCTATGTGCTGAGTTCCCAGCAAAGCCAATTGCTGGGCATTGACAATGCAAATCAGGCAGGCAGCCAGGATCACCATCTTCTGGGCCTTGACAATACAGATCAGGCAGGCAGCCAGGGTCACCATCATGCAGAGCCTCTCTACAGCACGGGGTTTGCAAGGCACCAAGAGATCAGTAGCAGATCTATATTCAAATTCACGGGGTCATGGTGGCCTCCGTCCTTTCTCCTCGTTGAGCTAGAGTTACAGCCGGAAAACGTAGACATAGAAGAGGACCAGGATGAGAAGCAGTATGCGTAGGTGTGCCAGGGAGGAGCAGTGCGACACTTCTCACCAGAACATTCCATCCTAGTTACAGGTCAGGTCAGCCCTGGTTGCACAGAGGATTCTAAGACAGCCTGGGCTACGTGGTGTCTGTCTCAAAAAAACAACCCACAAGGATGTTTTACCACATTTAAAAAGGAGAAAGGGGAAACACTAGAAATTCTTTTGCCATCAAGAGTCCAAGACGTTAATGAAAATTCCAGAATGTCAATTTGCTCTTCACGGGTTAACCTTCAGGATTTGGATACACAGCACTGGGCTTGTATTGTGAGAACATAGTACTTAGGGACTTGACCTTTAAAGTCACAGTGTAGAGCGACTGTGTGTGAGGAGACAAACCATCTAACCCCTTGGGGGCCTCAGTTTTGTCTTCTGTAACATAAAAACATTGAAGACTTCCTTCCAGTGGTGCAGCTGGAAAGAGCCAACCACACATCTGTCCATCACTCATGACACCATGCACCACACGTACAATGCAGCCAGTTGTTACTGATAACGCTGTTACCACTAATGGTGACCATGTTTTGTGAACTGGGCCAAACACAGGTGGAAGAGATTAAAAAGATGAAGATTGGTGATCCACTGGACAGATCTACGGACCATGGGCCCCAAAACCACAAGGCCCATCTGGAAAAGCTGCTGCAGTACTGTGAAACTGGGGTGAAGGAAGGGGCCACCCTGGTATACGGGGGACAACAGGTGCAGCGGTCAGGTAAGAGCATCTCTGCGGAAGTGCCTGGTGCCTGCCCTGCACCCCAAAGCCAGAATGGATGGTAATGACGTTTGTTTTAGTGCTCCCCTGCAGAAGAGTGGTGTGTGGGTGTGTTTGTGCACGTGGGTGTGCATGTGTGTAGGTGTGGTATGTGTGCTTCTGGATGTAGATGTGGAATGTGTGTGCCTATGGATGCATATCTGTATAGGTGCAGCATGTGTGTGTGTGCTGATGTGTGTGTATCTGTATATGAGCAGTGTATGTATATACATGTGTATGTGTGTACATGTGGTGTATATGTGTGTATGTGCAGTGTGTGCTTGTACATGTGTATGTGTGTGAAGGTGTATATGTACAGGGTGTGTGTGTGTGTGCGTGTGTGTGTATGTGTATCTATGTGAATACAAGTGTGCACAGAATTCAGATCCATCAGTTCCCTCTGGAACTGGACTTACAGTGGACTTACAGCCACCAGATTTGAGTGTTGTCAACCAAACGTGAATTCTCTGCTAGAGCAGGCCATACTCCTAATTACTGAGCCATTACTCCAGACCAAGAGTGACATTTATAAGATGATCTAAAATGTGTCTTTATCCTGCTGGGTCACATGTCTGAGTTTTTTGTTGTTGTAGTTGTTGTTTTTGTTTGTTTGTTTGTTTGTTTGTATTTTGGAGACAGGGTTTCTCTATGTAGCCCCGGGAGTCTTGGAACTCACTCTGTAAACCAAGCTGACTTCAAACTCACAGCGATCCACCTGCCACTTTGCCACTTTGAAGCTGAGGGTATGGAGGTCATTTTTCTAAGCCTCCGCTTCCTGCATAGAATGGGATGAAATGTGCACACACTGCAGGGGAATGAGAAAATTGATAAACCAGGCCTTGCCTGTCCAAGGAACAGGGATGATGGGGTGATCAGACTCTGGTTGGTCTTCCCGAGTCTGCTCACTCTGTCACGTAAGTCTCAGCCAACTGAGGCTGGGGAGGTTTCACCTGCTGTCAAGACGGGGCTGGATGTTTTGATCTTCAGAAGCAGCCAACTACTGTTTGGACTGTTACTGTACACCGGCTCTTTATTTTAAATAATGGTGATTACAAGGAAAATAAAAGTATTTATCCTGTGTTTCCTGGATGAGCTGACTTTCCAGAAGACTGAAAAAGTGGTACAAGGAAATTTCCACAAAAGGATTATTGTAATTCAAAAGAATAATAAAAAAAAAGCCAAGTGGTGGTGGTGCACACCTTTAATCCCAGAACGAGGGAGGCAGAGGCTGGTGGATCTCTGAGATGGAGACCAGCCTGATCTACAGAGTAAGTTCTAGGACAGTCAGGTCTACATAGAGGAAACTTGTCTAGGGAGAAGGAAAAAAAAGAGTAGAAAAATCACTAGTTTGCATTTCTCTAGCAGATGAAAATCTTTGATTTAGGGAGAAAATGGTGGTCCATAGAGACTGGTGTCCTTAGACCAAGGCTCTGGGAGCTGGAGAGGGATAAGGCATCTACAGCACTGCTCTTGCAGAAGACCTGGTTTGCTTGCCAGCACCTACACGGGAGATCACAGCTGTAACTCCAGTTCCAGAGGACTTCTGGTCTCCGTGGGCACCGAGCAAGTGCACAGTGTGCATGCATGCAGGCGAACACGTAACATTTTTTTTTTTAAAAAACTTACCATTTTTATTTTATGTGTATGTGTGTTGAGACTGTATGAGGGTCTGTGTAGCACATACTTGCTTGGTTATGTGAATGTGTGTTGAGCCTATATGTGGGTCTGTGTAGCACATGCTTGCTTAGTGTCTGTGACAGTCAGGAGAGTGTCTGGATCTCCTGGGACTGCAGATCCGGATGCCAGTGAGTTGCCATGTGAGTGCTGGGAATCAAACCTGGGTCTTCTGGAAGAACAAGTGCTCTTAACCACTGAGCCATATCATCAGGCCTCAATTATTTCTTTTAAAGGAAAACACGATATAGAGAACCAAAGAATCACCTAACAAAGCAATAGCAAATTAAAAATGCTAAGATATTCAACAGTACAGCCAGGTAGGGTGGCAAACACCTTAACTCCAGCACTTGCAAACGTGAGGCAGGATCGAGGTTCAGGACCAGCCTGAGCTACACAGCCAGTTCCAGGAAACCTTGGAGAATACGGAGATATTGTCTCAACAGAACAAAACAGAAGAGGGAAGGGCAGGAGGAGGAAATAACAAAGAGTCACGTGAGAAATTAAACATCAAAGGCACCTGTATATTTATTTAAGTGTTTAGTTAAACCAAAGAGGGTAGTAACTATCAAACACTGGAGGAAACAAAAGAGAAATACAAATAAAGAATGTGCCCATGTCATGAGAGTTAATCTCTATTGTGGCTACATCCAAACTGCCTTTTTTTTTGCCCAACTTGCAGTGAAATGTTGGGAATGAAAATGGAGTCTGGGACCTGCTTTCAGACTCGTCAGTGGGGGAAAGATAACAACTCAAAGGTGCTGAACTATGACTATTGATTAATTACATGCTCTCCTTTCACACCCTTGAGCTTTTCATAATAAAGTCAGTAAAAAATGAGCAGCCAGGAAGTCCCCTCTCACACAGAAGACGGTTCTCTTCTTGTTTAGCCAAGCCTGGACTACCTCAGTTAACTGGGGATGAAAGCGATCTTGCCGTGGCTGATGTTTCTCTTGTTCCTCGCAGGCTTCTTCATGGAACCGACTGTGTTCACGGACGTCGAGGACCACATGTACCTCGCCAGAGAGGAATCCTTCGGGCCTATCATGGTCATTTCTAAGTTTCAAAACGGGTATGTTCCCCAGGCACACTGTGTGTCATGGGTTTCAGCTAGATAGCTTCTCTGCCTGGTGCTGTCCCTAGAGCATGCACTCAATGGGCGTGCAATTCTCCACCCTAAGAGTAAATCAGCTGGTTAATTAGAAGCACCTGGGGGCTGGACGATAGCTTATCAGGCAAAGTGCTTCCTGAGCAAAGGGGAGGGCGGGAGTGCAGATCCCAGCACCCACTTACGAGGGAGTTGTGGCACCATGGCGGCTGCAAACTCAGAGCTGGGCAGAGACAGGAATGTCACCCCACAAGCCAATCCAGCCTGACAGTGAACTCCAGGTTCAATGAGGGACCCTGTCTCAAAAGCTAAGGAGACAGAATAGCTGCGTTTGAGGAAGACAGGAGAGCTCAGGGGCTGGACAGTTCTGAAGAGGGGCGCACACAGGAAAAAAGTCCCCAAAAATTGGCAGAGGAAGCACACAAATGATCCCTGCAGACTGAAAAAGATGGTGCTGGGGAAATGGAATGAGATACTCCCTGACTTATGTGAAGAGTGGAATACTCTCCCTGCAATTCTAATGGTGTCTTCTTCTTCTGGAAACATCTTACAGGGACATCGATGGAGTTCTGCGCCGAGCAAATAACACCGAATATGGTTTGGCCTCTGGGGTGTTCACGAGAGACATCAACAAGGCCATGTACGTGAGTGACAAGCTGGAGGCAGGAACGGTTTTCATCAACACCTACAACAAGACAGACGTGGCCGCCCCTTTCGGCGGAGTGAAGCAGTCTGGCTTTGGGAAGGACTTAGGTGAGTGTGGCTTATTTTGCTGCTGGACATCTACGCTACACCACACAGGAACATTACGTTCATGCCTCCACACTCCCTGATTATTTTAAAGGGATCTCCTACACAGCAGCTTACGAAGGGCACTGGAATTTTAAAAACCATTCAGTACATTTAAGAGAACTACAACTGTTTGGGTGCATGGTTAAGTGTGTCATGCCATACATGTGTGCTCTGGGGACAATTGTCTATGTTGGTTCTCTTCTTTCACCCCATGGATTCTGGAGATTTAACACAGGTCAAGGGGCTTGCTTGAGAAGTGCCTTTACTCACTCAGAAATCTCATGAAATCTCATGGGTTAATTGATTTAGCTAAAACATTTTTTTTGTTTGTTTTCTTAAAGATTTATTTATTTATTTATTTATTTATTTATTTATTTATTATGTATTCAGTGTTCTGTCTGCATATATCACTGCAGGCCAGAAAAGGGCACCAAATCTCATTACAGATGGTTGTGAGCACATGTGGTTGCTGGGACTTGAACTCTGGACCTTTGGAAGAGCAGACAAAGGTCTTAACCACTGAGGCATCTCTCCAGCCCCCTAAAACATGTTTTGAAATATCTGACTTTCAGTATAAAGTTGGTTTTGTGGAACTCAGTGGAACCAAGAAGAGTCTGGGGGGTCAAAGTAGCTCTGGGGTGGTCCTGTTTCTGAGTCTTGCAGAGTCACCGAGATAAGCAGGCTCTGTTAGGCATGTAGGGCCTCTAGGAAGAGAGAACACACGATGCTGGACGCAGTTCACGGTGAGCGGTTGCCCTGACATCTCTCAAGCCACAGCTCACTCTGGATGCTGAGATTGTGCTGGGCCCTCGTGTAAGACTTTACCTGATGAACGCAAGCGAGGGAACCCAGCAGAAAGCTGCTAGGAAGCCATTGCTCCGATCAGGGAAACCGGGCCCAGAACGGCTGGATGAGGTGCCCAGTTCCACACAGACAGGCGCAGACAGAGAAGTAAAGTCTGGCAGTCCCACTGCAGAACTCACCTCCAACTCTGTAGTCCTCCATTGCTTAAAAATATCAAGTGTAAAAATACACGTTAGGATGGGAGACTATGGTATGGTGGTTCAGGCCTGCAATCCAGCACTTAAGAGCACAGGAGAGGAGGACCAATTCAAGAGCATCCTTGGCCAAACAGCAAATGTGAGGACAGCCTAGGCTATGTGAATCTCAATACAATCTGAAACAAAAATACTTGATTTGCAGAAACATCCCTGCAAATTTGGCTCATTTAAGGTATTAGATTCTGTTTCCTAGCGATTTTTGACAATGCATTTATAGGAATAAAAAGTGGTTTGGGTCTAAGACACAGTTGCAGCTTTTCTTGGAAACTTTTTGTTATAGAAGCAGCCGTATCTGTTTGTTCTCTGACAGGGTAACCGACAGCTAAAGGCTTGTTTTACTATAAAACAAAACGCCTCGTGGCTCCTACATGTTTGAAGGCTCCTTGGCTCAGTGTAGTCTCACTCTTGGTTATCTTGGGTTATAGTAACCTAGGGGCTGTAAAATATCTGACCTGATTGCTCTGGAGAAGGCTGGGAACAAGTTTGTCATCCTTCCTCATTACTCTAATGAGGGAAACAAGTTTGACAGCCCTCTACCACGTTCTTCAGACTCCTTGTGGCATCCCACCCTTGGCAGTACCCTCTCTTGTGTTCATTAGTCTCCTTGTGGCAACCTGGCCTTGGCCTCTGTACTCTATCAAGTTCACTCATCTCCTGTGGCGCCTGTTCTTGACTTCAGTAGAAATCACTTGTCTGGAAACAGGTGAAGCCTAGATATGGTCTTCTATCTCCAACAAGCGAAGGAAGCTGCACCGCCATTCCCCTCAGTGAACGTCCCCAAGCTTCCCTCCCTGTACTCAACTCTACTTTATTTAATGCAACTGAACAGACAGCACCCTGGTCACAGGACCGCAAAATGAAGAAACAGAGTTTATAAAGCAGGGAATAGGAGGGAGGTTAGGGCTGAAGCTCACCAGCCAACACCCAAATCCTTGGAGGACCTGGTAGGCTAACTCTAGCTCTCACTACTTATCACGATCTATGATCCACTAGCATCCACACTGTGAGGACTGTTAGCGATGACTAACGTCAGAACCTTCCCCTAACTTACTTCAAGGCTCTCAACATCCCGTGTGAACCTGAGGAGCACAGGCCTAGGCCACAAGTCTCTACCCATCCTTGTGTGTGATCTACTGGCTACTCTTCTCTCCCCCCAGGTGAGGAAGCTCTGAACGAATACCTCAAAACCAAAACCGTGACACTGGAGTATTAGAGCAGCATTGGCGTCAGGAAGCCGTTGACGAGCAGTCACTGATGAACGAAGAACCGTCTGGGAGCCACAAAAATATACAGAAGGACCAAGAAGACCAAAAAGAGGATCAGGCCACTTGTCCAGCCGTTTGCCTGAGTGTTGGGCCTCTTGGGGAGCATGTGCCCGAGGACCTCAGTAAATTCCAGTACACATCTTTATTACCACCAAATGTCTTACCTCCGTCAGGCTTAACAATGTTGGGTATCGTGTGTATTTCTAAAGTGTGGGAGGCGCTCTCTCCCAGGAAGAACTACTCTCTTCAAGACCATCCTTCTTGAACACACTGACCTCCCTCAGCTATAACATACAGGACTGCTGGGTCTCTAACTCCTAAGCCATACATAGGGGATACTGACAATTATTCCTTTACTTCTGCTTTCAAAGAACAGGGTATCCCCATAAAATGTGATGGCTGTCTTTTTCATTCTCGCAGTAGACCGATCTTTGTGCCTTTGACTATTCTGTTGCCCATGATGACATGACAGATGAGCACCCAGGAACACGTCCTCCAGAACTACCAACCTGGTACAAAATTAAGTTCTGAGGACACCAAAATTACTGACATCGTCTTTGGTCCTATAGTTTAAACCCCAGTAAACATCTTTCCAGGCGAATTTTGGGAGGTAAACAGCGTGAGACTGCCAATCTTAGTCATAATAGACTGACTTACTGTCTGGCTTGGAAAAATGACCCAACGTCTCTGAACTATGTCTTCCTTATTTGTAAACAGAAGATCCCAGTGCCTTCTCAGACCCCTCCTTATAAGGACTCTGTGCAAAAAGCAAGGCACCACTACAGTGCTTCACTGAAAATAGTCAATTAAAGTCATTCCGTCACTATTTTAGAAGTAATAAGTAAATTGGCTGGGTGAGGTGAAGGCTCACTAATCAGTGAAGCTAACTGATGGGTAAATGAACTTCCAACACTTCTCAGTCATCACTGCTTGTACTCCTCTTCCCGTCTATTCTCCTCACATATGGCAGGCTACAGTACATGCCACATACAGTACAACGCAATAAAGGTCATGCCGTGAAAAACGGTGTTCATGTGCAATACTTCAGGTCTGTAACGCCAGACTCAGGAAGCCACGGAGAGATGACCACTGTCCCTTGAGGTCAACGTGGACTGTGCAGAAAGCTCAAGGCCAGTCTGGGTA
The DNA here is from genome assembly GCF_982192425.1 of Myodes glareolus. Lineage (NCBI taxonomy): Eukaryota > Metazoa > Chordata > Mammalia > Rodentia > Cricetidae > Myodes > Myodes glareolus. Next base: position 42,953,231 of record NC_142051.1, on the reverse strand, counting down.
TCGAAAACAAACAAAAGCCAGACTATAAAATGTCAATGGCAGCAAGGAAAGCATCACCCTCTGCATGGCTTTTCTCCTGGCTGCCAACTCACCCTCTCAGGGGACATTCTGTCCTCCCACTCTTCGACCTGCTGGCTCTGCTGCTCACTGGCTGTGGAATGTCAGACAAGGTGGTGACTTAAACAATCCCGACTCTATTTGGTGTATGAAAGACGGTGATGAACGCCATGACTTATTTGGAAAAGTGTTGGCCTGCATTTGCCCAGCATCTGCATGACATCATTCAAGAGCTGGCCACGGCTCCCGTGTGGTGCTCACATCGTGTCCCGCAGTGACACGGGTTAAACTACACCTTCTGACATGTAACCAGAGGAAGGAGACTTCCTGGTCCCAGAAGGTGGCCAGAACAGTTAGTGATTCACTAACATCTTTACTTTAAAGTGCAACTTCGATGAACACTAACTCCCTGGCGTGGCAGACACTCCTGAGGAGTACTCGCTCCTTAGAGACTAGATGGGTGTTTAGGAAATAACGTTAGAGACAGAAAACGTTCTCAAGGTAAGACCCAGACTTGACCAATGCATCAAATACTGCTGTCCAGCATGTTTTATTACACTACAACCCACTACAGCAGTTATCCCATCCAATCTTGCCAGATGATGAATGAAGGTGAATGAAGGAGTTCTTTACCTGCGCCCACACACGACATGGCCTTATACACTACTGTGTCTCTGCTTCCTCCATCATGGGGTCCTTTTCAAAGCCTGACAGTCCTGATACTCTGCTCAGAAACTAAGGGTTTGTTTAGAATAAAGTTCGGTGTGTTTACTACAACCTATGCATCTCTGTCTTCACCTCTGTTGACTTCTCTATGTTCTGTCTGTCCTGGAGGATCTGATGTTCCAGACACACCAAACCTGCCCACAATGATTCCTTATGCTATCACAGTGATGGTAATAGTTTTAGTTGCTGGGTTGGGCACACGGCACTCGACATGTAAATATTCTCTTAGAGCTGACTTTTACTTACCAGGTTGCTTCAATGAACATGGAGCTGGAAAGAAAAGCAACTGAGAAGATGGGCCTACAGCGGCACATCCCTACCTCCTGCAGAACTGTCCTAGATGGCCATAGCGCTTTGCTGCCTCACACTGAGGTTTCGACAAAAATCATGTTCCATGACAGTTCCTGCACAGCATACAGGACTTGACCACTCTGTCATCCTGTGCCTCCGTGTTCTTTCTGTACCGCTCGGCACAAACTCATCGGTACCAAGCAGCTCAGTGCAGAAAACCTCTGGGAACAAGTGCTGACTTTGTTCAGGGCTGTATCTCCTGTGCCTAAGATGTTGGAGAGCTCAATAAACATCTGCTTTCCAGATGAAAGGTCAGGTGAACCGCCTAAAACACACAGCTACTGAATATTTGTGCAGTAACATCATGGTCTTAACCATGTGATTTCTACTGCAAATGCTTGCAATAGGGCTTGGGGACTTGAGAGAAAAATACAAATAATGACTTCATGAACTTAAAACAAAAAACCAGCACCACAAGTATCTGCAAAAGCTTTTCCACAAGTGGTGAGGACAAGGGGGGAATGAGCCAAATGTGCTGCTCCATACTAACGTTCCATGAAAGTGGGAGAGACAAGGGAAGCCATGGCTCAGGGGAATGGCCCTGATACTGCTCTTGCAAATACACTCTAAAATTTCACTTCTGTATCAAATGATGTTTAAAGAAAAGATGCAATTGATGCAATTTTCTTTCCAATCAGGCTTCAAAACCATGAAAGGGAGTAAGAGTGACTGAGAGGTTGGCTTTGGTGGCTCACGCCTTTAATCCAAGTATGTCAGGAGGCAGAGGTAGGCCTGGATTACGTAGTAGATGCAAGGCCAGCCAAGGCTACATAGGGGGACCCTTTCACAAAGAAAGAGTAAATGAAAGAAGGGCGAAATGATTGCCAGGAATTTATAACCTTACATGAACACTCAAGTGAACTTTCAATAGTACCTAACTATGTAAAAACTACAAGAAGCTGACTCAGCATTAGTTTCTTTTCACAGAAATGAACACACACCTGAGACTGCTGTGTTCTTCATTGATACACTGGTCAATTGGATGCTAACTGATCACTTCCATTCTCAATCAGCAAGGCCAAAATCACTGCACTTCCGGCTGGGAAGGTTCATCTCACGCACCCTGCTCGTAACTAACGGATGTGAAGGCTCTGTGACAAGATGGAGGGGAATCCACAGATTAGAGTCTCCTAGAAATGTGTTCTGTTTTCTTTAGAAAAAAATTTAAGTCAGGAAATGAACCAATGTTTAAGCTCAAGCAATTTATTGACACAAAATTGAAAGAAAAGAGTTTATTGACACAATAAATTCCAAGAAAGGCTCTGTACCAGACACTGGGAGACAGAGAGAGGGCCTTACCACAGAAGTGGACACACAGAATTACATTCGAATACAGCAATACATACAACATGAAGTATGGTTACACAATTAAATTAACAATTTAACATGACAATTAGGGATAAAAGTCATTTACATGCTGTTTTCTTATTCCCTTTCCACAGAACAGAGCAAAAAACACATTAAAAAAAAACAGTGCAACAACCACACAGTAAAATACACAAATATGAAATTCATAATTGAAGAAGGGTTTGTACACACACATGTGTAGTAAAAGCACTTCCGGCAGTGGCTAATACAGGAAGGGCTTGGGGAGAACGAGCCAGTCTCCTCTACCGAGTGCATATGAAATGCAAACAGCTTTGGAGCTGACAACACAGACAGAAAGCCCTGGACTCACTGCCCACTAATGCTCCCCAATCTCCAGTACGCAGGGGTCTGGCTTTCATGTCCGAGTTCCTGTTTCCACTGATGTCTGATATACCACTGAGTAATGTGAACCTTCACATTTTCAAGTTTCGAATGCCTACCATGGGATTTCTAGACTTTTAAAGTCGCCTTCAGGGAAGTTTTGCTTTTTTCCTATCTGACGTCAAACTAATATTGGAGGTTGGTATTTCTCAATTGTTACTAACGTGACAACAATTTAGTATTATATCCTTACGAAATGATTCTTGTGCATTTAAAATCTTCAATGTGTGTGTACATACACATTAAAAATTAAATACATATACATACATATATAAATACATACATACATACATATGATTATAAATGACCTTTTATAACCTGAGGTTAAATCTAACGTTTTGGAAACAGCCTGTCCTTGAGTCCTGAATAATTCGCTCATTCACAGTGACTTGGGGTAACATAGCTATCACAGTGAGTTTTCATTTTCCCTGACCCATGCACATGCAGGCAGCACTAACTGGACTCAACAGGCTACATATACACAAATACAAATGACATGCTAGAGAAGGGAGTACGATTTGGGGTTGGATATAATCTAGATAATGTGTATACATGAAATTGTCAATGAATGAAAAATATTCTAAAGTTTCTTTATTGTTTCGCCCCTCCCCCCCATCTATCACAAGACAGTACAAAGGACCTACATTTACTTGGAGGGCACCCTTACTGTGGAGAAAGCAGTCCAGGCAGGGTAACAGAGCAATGACAACTGGACACACAAGCCCAGGCAAACCTCAGCAGACAGGACCAGAGAAGATCCTCTGCTGGGCACACCACAGTCAAAGATGTGGAAACACTAACTGAAGAAACAATAATAAATGATGTAAGAGAGAAACATTAGCTCACACACAAAGGCAGGAAAATCAGAGGAAGGAGAAGCACCTCCACCTTCTTTCTATCCTGGTTGGGACCCGGTATCTGTGTTCTTTCTACTGTGTAAAATGGGGGGTGTTTGTGGTTATTTCCTCTGAAACCCTGGCTGCGACCGGGTATGCCCAGGGTAAGGGAGAGGACCACTGGAAAAAAAAAATTACACAAAACTACAAACCGAGTGATCAGAAGGGCACCTTTTAGCATGACAAGAGCTCCTAAGCATTTTTTTCTCTACTCCAACCATCAAACCGCATTGTATCTTCACTAATATAGGGCTACAATCTGGTGATTTCTGGGCATGCAGAATAACCTTGGCAACTCTAAATGTCAGTGTCTTATGGTGTCTATTGCTGTGAAGAGAAACCATGACCACGGTGACTTACACAAAAGAACATTTAAGTGGGACAGTCTTACAGTCTGGAGGTTCAGTCCATTACAAAGCATGGTGGTGTGCAGGCAAGAGCAGAGATCTACAGCTTGATCCACAAACACAGAAAGAAGACTGCAAAACTGGACCTAGTGTGAGCATGTAAGACCTCAAAGGCCACACCCACAGAAACACACTTCATCCAACAAGGGCACACCTCCAGACAGGACCACATGCTATGAGCCAGATGTACAACGTTTTCTTGTGGTTAACATTATTTTTAGAGTCCTTGAACAACTGAATCACAGCAAAAACCATCTTTTACTTGTGAGCCTTCAGTTTATGGAAATATACTGTCGGCTAACTTGACTAAGATGGAATGAATGTTCCTTCCTGGAACACTGGGACTGTTCTTCAAAGTGTCTACTCTTGCAAAAATTTTAAATGCCTCTGCTGATCATAAAAAAAAGCAGGTCACAAGACAAAGAGCTGATCCACTTCTGTACAAACATCCTTGCAGGCTCAGGATAACCAAGTTACCTTCAAGACATCTGTTGCAAATGTTAAGCTCTTCTTAAACAAAGACCTCCAAAACGTAATTTCTGTTGGCTCTCCACAACATCCACCTGATCTACTGATGGAGAATCTTTGTAAACCAATTATCTCTAAGAGGTGGGACCAAGCCAGGTGGTGGTGGTGCACGCCTTTAATCCCAGCACTCGGTAGGCAGACAAAGTCGGATCTCTGTGAATTCGAGGCCAGCCGGGTCTACAAGAGCTAGTCGTAGGACAGACTCCAAGCTACAGAGAAACCCTGTGTTGAAAAACTACATACACAAAAAAAGAGGTGGGACTAAGGGTGTGGCTTTCTGGAACCAGGAGAGAAAAAAAAAACGGCACTACGTACCATCTCTCTGTGTGGTTCCCTAGCCACACAGTTGAGCTTGGAATTCTCGCTCCTGTTTCATGAGTTTCCCCCTTATAATGAATAAAAATATAATTGTTTTATCTTTTAGATAGCCTGGTTATTTCATGGACCAAGATAATTGAACAGTTGGTAAGCAATGTGAGGCTTGGGTCTCCAGCAGTTTTAGTCAGCTGCCATGAGGCAACACATGGTGCATTCAAAGATAGTATTGCTGTGAGTCGGCCCTGAACAGCTGCCAGATGAGGAAACATGTACAACCTATGCCACCAGCAACTGCGCAGCAGGCTTCTGGGTCCAGGTTTGCCGCCCCACCAACTTCCCTGGGGGTCTCTGTCAGCATTGCTGCCTTGCTGTCCTTGGGCTTGTATGGCTGCTGACCAGTTAGGGATCTACGCAGAGCGCACTCTCAGTGATTAACACTGAATAACTGTTTTTAATCGGAACATCTTTCACTATTTACGGCTAAAACCAGGTGCAAGCCAGCCACGAGTCTTCAACTGTGCCGCGACACCTACTGGCTGGTAACTGGTACTGGCTCAGGGGTTAAGAGCACTAACTGCTCTTCCAGAGGACCTGGGTTCAATTCCTACAACCCACATGGCAACACATATCTGTCTATACCTCCTGTTCCAGGGTATCTGACACTCGCACATAACACATACATTCAGGCAAAACACCAATGTACATAAAATACAATTTAAAAAAAAGACTCTGAGGTTTCTGGCTAAGACAGATCTAAGTAGACAAACGGCGATGAGGAAAGGCTCACTCAGAGATTAAGATTTAAAGGAGAAATTGAGATGTTCACTAAATACTATGCCCCCATCCCGCAACTCTGACTTCCAGAGTCGGCTGTCATTACTTGAGCGATCGACTACCCCTGTTAAAGCTGCCTTTGTAATTATTCAGCTACCCATAAGGCTCCACGTCAGGGTTGCCTGTCATCAGTGTGTGACACACTCACGCCAACCCCGTGTTATGGGGAATCTCACACAATCACATTCTGCTTAAGGTGTGGCTGCCTCAGGACACCCAATACAAATAAAAGATCGGAGTGCGCTTGATGCTTCCCCTTAGCCCCTGCGTTCTTGGATCATTAAGACCTTGGAGTAAGTTTTCCTATCTTCTGTTTATTAAAGCTGTATCTTTTATATTAAGCAAGTCTGGTTAATTTTTAATTACCGATCAATGTGGTCCCTTCACCTGTGTACAATGTGCAAGGCGTGGGCCACCTGTCATCAGCGTGTGACCTAGTCACGTCTTACCCCTGTGCACGTTAGGCAGCCTTTAAAAGCTGGCATCTTTGCTCTGTCTGTACACGATTTCCAGGCCCGTGTGCACTTTCCCTTTTAATAAACTCATAAGTGGGTTTGTTGGCCTCTCGTGTTCTCTTCCCGCTCGGGACAGATCATTTAATTGGTGCCAAGACTCGAGAGACTCTACCGCCCCAAGCCTTTCTCTGGAAATCAGAAAACAGCTCAGGCCCCTCTCCTCCTTTATAGCCCCATATTTCTTTATGGTGTAGTAGCCAGGCTTTGAAGCCATTGGGCCGATCCAAAGTGATCATGTAGCCCTGTAGACAGGCTGTCTCTGCCTGGCAAAGGTCAGGATGTTGGCTGCTCCTTTCTTTGTAATTTGGAGGATACCTTATAGAGATGCTAATTCAAGCCTATGTGACAGCTACATACTCAGCAGACAGGTAGATGCGGACGTGAAAAAAGGCCATTTTACCTGGTTGCTGACGTGACAAAATGCTGGTATATTTTCCCACTCAATTTATGTGTTGATATAAAAGCTGTCTGTGTTATTTTCCTGGGAAACTACATTTCCCAGGAGGCCCCGGTGCGCAGGTGCAGAGTAAAGCGTGGCCCGCCTGACTCAGAAGACTTCATATCCCAGAAACACAAGCACCCATAATCCAACGCAAAAGCCCCGTCTGATGCACATACGTTGGGGTGGTCTTTAAAAGGCAAAGCCGTGGTGCCTTCGCTCTCTCTCCTTCCTGTTTCCCACCAGCACAGTCCCCCATGCCCCTCCCTGTAATAAAGTTACACATGGGTTCGTGTGTACCTCGTGGTTTCTCTCATATTCCACAGAAAAGAACAACATTGGTGAGGTGACTCGACCAGGAGTGGAAAGCCGGAGCTTGGGCTAGGCGCCGCCTGGGCCTCCGGCTTCCTCCCTGGACACAAACAGAACCGAGGACTGTAAGGAGCCATCAGAACGTCGCCATTGTTAAATGGTGCTGGCCTCCTACAGCTTGGAGGTAAACAGATCCTTTGTTGCTGCCGCATGGGCCAGAGCGCCTGGGGCTTGTATTTTTGCATTTCAGTGCCTTGGTTCCCTGGCCTATCTCGAAAATCCCGGGCTCCAGCAAATGGTATTAACCAATCAGCACCCGAGCCTCTCCACCCTAGAAAAGCAGCTGCCGCTTGGGCTTCTCGCTCTCTCTCACTTCCTCTTTCGTTTTCTCTCCCTCAGCTGCTCTCCCTCTCTCTGTCTTTTCTCTCCTTTTCCCTTTCCTCAATTTTCCTCAACCGAGTGCTCCAAATAAAGGCGTGATTTGGGAAGGAATCTCGATTTCGTGGTCGCTTCTGCTTGCTGGACAAGGAATGCATCTCACAACTGGTGCCAGAATACCCGGGAACCCGCAACCCCGAGATCGGACACCAGAGAGAGCGAGACGAGTTTTCAGAACCCGACACGCATAGCTGTGACGTTAGTGAAATCCTCCAGGTAAAGGGGAGGATAGAGAATAGGCCTAAAAAGAAAAAAGGAAAAATCAAAGGAAAAGTATCTGAAAGAAGGTACCAAAAGTAACGGGAAAGAAAAACCCCATAAGTTCAGTGCAGGAGGAGCTTGAGAAAACAGCCGCCAGACTTGAGTAAAAGCGAGGTAGCCAAAGGCGGGACAGTGAGGACGTTTTAAGACGGGTCACGGTAGACCACAGCTTCCACCCCTCCCCCGTCCGTCCCTCCCCCTATGTACTCGCTGGCGGCGACTGGGGGCTATAGTTCTGTAGGGAGGCAGATGTGGTCGTGTGTGTTTGAAGACTGTCTTCCCTGTTCTTAAAGAGCCACAGAATCATAACATTTTGCCTTTTGAGGTGATTTCGCCAAATTTAGATGAGAGAGCAATACCTGGCTCTCATATGCATGTTTAAATGTGGGGCACAGGCGGCCGGCGGAGCGGGTTCTGCTGGCGCACGTTGGCGGGAGTTGCTGGAGTCGGCAGAGGCGTCTGCAGAAAGCCAGGTCGCCATGGCGACATGGACGGGCTAAAGTACGACGTCAGAGGCTATGTGTACAATATGGATGGCGCCCGGCCTTTCCACGGGGCTGCGGCTTTTTGGAGCAAACTTGCCCTGACTGAGGCGGAAGGGCGGAGGCGGAGGCTGCGGAGTGGGCAGCGGCGCCGAGGCGAGGGGCTCAGCTCATCGCCGTGGGCCATGCATAAGTCGCCGCAGCACGCCATGCATCAGAGGCGGAGCTGCAGCTGCCGTGCACTACACGTCATAGGGGAAGCCGCGGCTACCAGAAATTCACAGTCAAAAAGAAACACTGATACAACGCCCATATCCAGCAGGAAGTAGCCAGACAGAATTCTCGACGCCCATATTCCCTAAAAGATTAAATTACAGAGCAGCAAGCCTGCTTCTCTGAGTTCCGCTTCACTCTGTGCACCAGTTTGGACTGTGAAAGGCACATTGTGCCAGCCCAGTCAGTGCCTGGCCTGGCGGGTGCCACAGCGGTGCCAAAAATAAGGGCGGTGCCATGGGCTGCCAGGCCAGGGGACTTCCAATGTACCTGTGAGGGGCTCTGAGGCTGAAATGGTTCTGGTTCCACTTGTCTATGCTGAACTGTGCTGACTTCAGGAAGGTCGTAATTATCATAATAAAAGCGCAATCAAGGTTTAGACACAGCAGGCAGGCAGTACCGTATTACATCTACATGGTGTGACTTAAGTTTTTAAGAACTGCTTAGCAATTTAAGACTGTGATTCTTTTAAAGGAAAAAAGGGGGAATAGCAGTAACAGCTCCCCCCAGAGAAAGGATTTCTCTTGCACTCTTTACACTTAATTTTTAATTCAAAATATTGCTGGAGAAACAGCAACAGCCAGGGCGAGTTTCGTTTCCAAGGGAACTAACTCGACGCTGCTACATAGACCGGGGAAGCGTCTACGGTGTACAAGGTCCGTAAGACAAAAGCACGCCATAGCTGGAGAGCCCCCATCAACATGGTTGCCCGTATCCTAGGTAACAAAGGCGGACCAATAGCCTGGGGCAACGGGCGAGGCGAACAATGCTGGCTACTAGCCCTAGAGATTTTCCATCTCAATAGGGGGCTGGAGAGATAGCTCAGCAGTTAAGAACACTGACTGCTCTTCCAGAGGACCCATATTCAATCCCCAGTGACCACATGGCAGCTCACAACTATTTGGTTTTAAATCTAATGTTTCTCCTTTTTAAAGAAAGGTTGTTTACACATTATTAGAGGGCTCCAGGCTAGGAACAGGAAAACGGTTTTCTCAAAATTATATTTTTGGAACTCTAAGCTCAACTGTGCCAGATTTGAAACCGTTTATTTTAAAACTTAAATCTCGACAGTTTAAAATTAGAGATTATAATAGATTCAAAGGTTCCTTAATTATACAGTATTTTAGGTTTGTATTTTCTCATAAGGGTAATAATTACTTTACTTAAAAGTCTAAATTTTCATCATAAATTTGATGGATTTTCAATAATATTGTCAATTTGGCTATATTGGCACTGTCTCTTCAAAAAAATAGGAGATTTTCAATAATACTGTCAATTTGGCTATATTGCCACCGCGGGCATTTAGGGCCTGGAGTCCCTTCGCTGGCATTCATTCCCGACCTGTCCCCTTTGCTAAACCCATACCTGGGACGGCTTGGCTTGGCCAGCATCCACCACGCCCCCACTGGAGGCCCAGGGTATCCAGTTCTTCTTCTCTCTCTTCATTTTTTCTTTTCTTCTCGTCATTCTCACGGCTGCTACGGCGCAGCCGACAGCCGTCACTTTCTGAGCAATTTGCCCAGAAATAGGTAGGCCCATAGCAACCCACTTGTGAAACGCGGATGCGTGTTCTCAAGTCCCTGGGTGGTCGAGCCATCTGCATCTGCATCTCACCTTAACGGGGAGCCACTCTCGTTATAGGCTTGAGGTGCCACAGTATTTTAGTGGGTGTTTTCACGGGCTTAACTATGGGGGGCAAATCGTCTAAAACTATTTCTCCAAACTCCCCGCTAGGACGTCTTTTGGATGCCCTGCAGCTCCATGCTTTGATGCCTTCCCTACAGATTTCCACACTCATCCATTTCTGCTTCAAAAAAATGGCCCCAGGATACCTAAGAGGGAAACTGCAAATGGCCACCTAACGGCACTTTCGACCCCAACATTTTACAGGAGTTATCAAATTATTGCAATCGTACAGGCAGATGGAAAGAACTCTCCTATGTCTCTGCTTTCTTCTATATGGCCCTTAAGACTGACCCCTCTGTCCTTGCTCACTGTTCACCTGCTCACATGTTTCTAGCTATGCCACCTCCTCTGGAATCCTCCACTCCTGCTAAGGACCCAGCCGAAGAACCTCCACCTCTCCGACCTGGGAGAGCTACCTCCCCTCACTCTACCTGGTCAAACAAAACTTCACATAATGCAGGGAGCCGCCCCGAGGAAATCGTCATTACAAGATGGCGCCGGCGGTCCTGCAGCTTGGAGGTAAACAAGTCCTTATTTGGCATTGCCGCATTGGGCTGAGCGCCCTTTGCTTGCACATGCGCAATTGAGCCTTGTCCCTGGCCAATCCCGAGGCTCCGGGTATCAGCAGACTGGTATTCACCAATCAGGGCAGTGCCTGAGTCCCTTCACCCTATATAAGCAGATGCCGCTTGGCTTTCTCTCTCTCTCTCGCTTCCTGCTCTCCCTTCAATCAGGAGGCTCCAATAAAGTGTGATGTGAGAAGAATCCTCGACTCGTGGTCTGTAGAGGACCGCAACCACATTCGCCATTCCAAGATGGCGCTGACATCCAGTTCCACCGCCCAGTGAACAGGATAACGCGCATGTGTTGGTAAATTTCCAACGCTGTAGTCCCTGCCTCTCCCGAGGCATCACCTGGGATGATGGGCAGCTGACCAATCTGAGAGTGACACGTCCGAGGCGGGGACTGTTTCCTATATAAGGGCTGGGTTCGCCTCGCTCTGGGTCTCCGCCACGTTGGCTTATGCTCTCGTTCTCAAGATGCATTAAAAAGCTGTTCTGCAGAAGGATCCTACGTGCCCTGCGTCGTTCTTGCTGGCGAGACAGTCGCGCGGGACAGTGGTCCATCTTCCTTGCTGGTCAAGGGGGTTCGCCGCAACATAAATCTTTCAGTTCTGGGTCTCCGGAAGTCCCATGTAAATCTGCTTCCAGGTCCAGTCATAAGGAAACCTCACCTAACCTTTCTCCTTCTTGGTCCCGAAAAAGGTTCAGTCATTAAAAAAAAACCTCATCTAACCTTTCTCCATCTAGGTCCCCGAAAACCTCACACAAGTGTGGAGGGCCGGACCACATTCTCCATTGCTTCTAGGAACAAAGGTAGAGATTGACCTCTGTGACCTCAAGGTGTGGCGGTACACGCCTTTAGTCCTGATGCCTGGGCGGCAGAGGCAGATTGACCTCTGCAACCTCAAGGCGTGGTAGTACATGCCTTTGGTCCCGATGCCTGGGAGGCAGAGACAGGCAGACCTCTGTGACTTCAAGGTGATGTAGCACACGCCTTTAATCCCAGAACACGTGCTTGGTAAATCTCTACCGCTGCGTCCCTGCCTACTCCCGAGGCATCATCTGGGATAATGGGCAGCGGACCAATCCAAGAGTGACACATCAGAAGCGAGGACTGTTTCCTTTATAAGGGCTGGGTTCCCCTCATTCTGGGTCTCCGCTTTGGAAGCTGATGCTCTCCCTCTCAAGACGCATTAAAGCTTTACTGCAGAAGTATCCTAAGTGCCCCGCGTCGTTCTTGCTGGCGAGAAGGTAGCGCGGGATATACAAGTCCTATTCAAAATTTGAAACGGCCTCAAATCAGCACTGGTCTCCCTCTCCTGACAGCTCCTCCGATTCTGCTTCCTCCCACTACCCCTTACTCGTCGCAGGTCGCGTAGGTCGCCAGAAGCTTCTTTGCATACATCCTCCCCATGTACCTCCGGCTCTCGCTCTACTCTGCCTCCTCTTCTTCCTCCTATTTCTTCCAAAGCCCTAACGAGTTACTCTTAATCAGCTGTCACCTTCCTTCATTCCTCCGCTCACGTGATCGAGGGCCGCCATGGAGCAAAGCCTGCTGCCATCCTGCCATTGAGGGAGGGGGATGGCGTTGACTTGACGGATTGGTTAGGGCTCACGTTCCATTCTCCCTGTCGGAACTCTTCCATAAAGCAAAATTACTTGGGTCCTATAAAGTCTAATCCAACTGCTTTCATAAAAGAATTTCAATGTATTACTCAATCCTATAATCTTATGTTCCATGACATCTTTATGATGCTGTCTAATAACTTACTTCCTGAGGAATGCAGGCAGGTCTGGGAGCAAGCCAGACAGCATGCAGATTAAGTTCACCAGACTCTTGCCTCCCACTCTCCTAGGGCCGAGGCAGTCCCAGACTGAGAACCACACTGAGATTATAACACTCCAGGTGGGATCTTGGCCAGAGACCAATTTTTAACTTGTCTCCTAACAGGCCTCCGGAAGGCTGCACTTAAGCCAGTAAATTATTCTAAACTCTCAGATTATTCAGGGTACAGAGGAAAATCCTTCTGCATTTTGGGAACATCTTACAAAAGCTCTATTACCTGGACCTGGACCTTCTGCATTTTGGGAACACCTTACAAAAGCTCTATTACCTGGACCCATAAGCCCGGGCCTCTGACCTCTCTGGCTTCTGAGTCACCCTGACCAGATACAGCCAAGACTTAACACCCCAAGCGAGGTCAGGGGACGCCGGGCCACGGGTCCCTGTGGTGTTCGCACTGATTCACACACCACCCACAGCCAACAGACGTCTTACTGTTTGAGTCTTGCAGCGTCAATGTTTTGCGGGTTTAACACGGCTTTGACCATGGGAACCAAATCTTCCAAACCTACCAATCCAGCCTCCCCCATGGGGTGCCTTTTAGAGGCTCTAAAACCTCAGGCCTTAATGTCCTACCTGCAGATCACAACACTTCTCCACCTTTGTTCAAAAAAACGGCCTCATTACAATTAAGATGATAATGTAAAGTGACCGCTGAATGGCACATTTAATCCTGACATTTTATGGGAACTTTCTAACTACTGTCAGCACACAGACAAAAGAAAAAAGTTTCCCTACATCCAAGCCTTTTTCTATTTAAGATCAAAGTAAAAGCCCTCTGAACTTGCAAACTGTTCACCTGCTCACATGCCATCTGTACCCGAAGAACCCCCCCCCCCCCCAAATTCTGTTCTGGACCCAGCTAACGATCTTCCACCTTTTCAATCTCAGCCAGAGGCTATCCCCGTTCCGTCAGCATCTACCCCATCTCTCTAGTCCCTTCAGACCCAGCTTCTATGCCTGTCTCTTCAGCTCTTGGAGACACAGTTTCCATGCTGGTTCCTTTCCCTCCTGCTGCCTGACCACCTCCCGCTGCTTGCTCTTCAGCTCTCTTCCCCCCACACCTGCTCTAACAGCCCCACTAAATTATTATTCCTTTCTGGTGCACGGCCACAGCAGCCACCCGGCTCTGCAACACACCTTTACCTCTCCACTCAGGCATTCGCGAGCTGCTATAAAACCTTAACCTAACCAAACGAAGCCCAATACAGTCCACCAATTGAGAGAAGTGGCTAATGTAAATGGATTGATTAGGGTACATGTTCCTTTTTCACTCTCAGAATTTTCCTACATAGAAAAAATACTGAGCTCCTATGCAACAAATTCTACCGCTTTCAGAAAACAACTCCAGTATCTTACCCAAACTTACAATCTCACTTTCATGACATCTATATGATCCTATCTAATAACCTACTTCCTGAGGAACGCAAGCAGGTTTGGGAGCAGGCCAGACTACACGTAGATCAGATTCGCCAAACTCTGCCTCCCACCCTCCTGGAGCAGAGGAGGTTCCAGAGCAAGAGCCACACTGGGATTACAATACTGTGGGTGAAATTTTAGATAGGGACTGGTTTTTGACGTGTCTCCTGGCAAGTATCCATAAGGCTGTCCTCAAGCCAGTAAACTATAGTAAGCTCTCAGAGATCATTCAAAATACAAAAGAAAGTCCTTCCACATTTTTGGAACACCTTGCAAATGCTGTTACAGCATACTAACTTAGATCCAGAAAGTACAAAAGCAGAAGTTACTCATAACCCATTTTTTTAATCAGTGCTACTTTGATACTAGGGCTAAGCTTAGACGTTTAGAGAAAGGCCCCTTGACCCCGCAAGCACAAGTCCTACAGTTGGCTTTGAAGGTGTACCATGCTAGAAATGACAAAACCCGTAATCACTGTCATGTACAAACCATGGCATTCAGATCCTGAAAACCAAACTTTTGTAATAAACAGAAGAGTGGAACGTAATTATACAACCACCTGTAAGGCTGTACTTCTGGGTCGACCAACATCAGCGTGACATACTCATGTAAAAACCCTGTGCGCATGTGCACAGCATGGGTCGCCCGTCATCAGCATGTGATATAGTCACGCAAATCCCGTGTGCAAGTACAAGACGTGGGTTGCCCGTCATCAGCATGTGATGTAGTCACATCTTCCCCCTGTGCACATGTGTTGTGTGCACATGTGTTAGGCAGTCTTTAAAAACTGCACGCACCATCATTGCTCTCTCTCTGTAAACCATTCCCAGGCCTTTGTGTACGTTCCTTTCTAATAAACTCCTAAGTGGGTTTCTTCGCCCCTCGTATTCTCTCCTCGCTTGGGCCAGATCATTTCAGCCTTACTGGTAATTGAAGTCCCTGTCCCTAACAATCCCAGACAGGTTTTGAGGGCCCATGATCCCTTGCAGTTCAATGATATTAAGTAACTCAAGAAAGCTGTCATGGCTTGTGGACTGCACGCCCCCTTTACTCGTTCCATCTTTGAGTCCTTAAGACGTCTTAATCTCACGCCTCGGGCCTGGCAGTGGCTAGGACGAGCCACACTAAGTTGTGTTAACCTTCTACCTGAGATGCAGTGAATATCAAGAATTTTGCACACAAATGGCCACTAGAAATGCAGTGGCCGGACTTCCTAGCAGAAACCTTGACATGCTTACCTGGGTGGAGCCTATACAGGGAAAGTGGCCCAAATCACGTATGACATTGCAGTGCATGAGCAGATAGTTGGGGCATCACCCTGCGCCTGAAAAGCCCTGCCCAATTCTGTGTCAGGGGAGCAGTTATCAAAGGTCCTTCAAGGGCCCTCAGCCATTCACAGACTTTGTGGATAGCCTGTTGCAGCTAGCAGGAAGAATCTCTGTAGACACAGTTTGAGCCATGCCCATGGTTGTAGGTACCAAGGTCTTTTTCCCTTCTCCTGGCGATTCACAGGGCCGGGTGACCTCCGGCTCCCTGGAGATTCTGTTCTAGCACTGGCTTGAGGGTTAGCTTAGGAAGAACCTGGCTCTCTTTGTTATGGTGATTCCACCTGTATTCAAGGTTCTAGCAGTAGGCTCCACACGCCTGGCCTCCCCCAGCTGATTTTGCCTGAGGCGCCGGGGCCTTTATTCTCCTTCCTGCTTCTGTTGGGAGGAGGCCTTGCCCTTTTTGATCCCGCTTGCCCACTTCTATAAATACCTGAATTGAGTTTAATGAAGTTGCCATTTACTCTTGGTAAATGAGCAAGGTCCTTTTTTTGTGTGTGTCTGTTTTAAACCCTCAGGACAGTCGTCCATTCTCGTGGGCCCGAGTTCGGGAAGGCGCGCGCCTGGATCGGGTGTGGGTATCCAAAGAAAAGTGCGGGGTCTTACAGATGGCGTCCCCCGGGTCGGCTTTGAAGAAGAATTGAAGAATCACGTCCTGACGTCAGTGGATCCACCACGAGAACCCCAAAAGAGGTGAGGGCCCCCCCACGATCCGGAATCTGGCCAGTTTTGTAATTTGCAATTGTGCACATGTGATAAGGGGGTGAATAGTTTGATTTTTAGGAAAATGGGTGCTGAAATTTCCACTCCGGAGTTAGAAGGGCAGTTAGCAGATCAGCTACTGCAGCCTGTGGAAAAGCTAGGCACCAGGATCAAAGGTGACACAGCACAAGGGACCATCAAGGTAATTTCAGAGCTCAGTCCTTGGTTCTCTCTGACTGGGAACCTTAATATCGAGGACTGGGAACAAGTTAGGGCTGATCTACGTGTTGCACAGAGAGAACGGGGAACTACTGCCGTCCCCCTAGCGATCTATTCGCTATGGCGTCTTATCAGAGATGCCCTCCTTAGTGAAAATGTTTTAGTGAAGGAACAGTTAGAGGTTTTGAACAAAACCCTTGAGGAAATTCAGAAAGTAGAATCTGTGAGCTCTATCAGGAGTTTTGAGGATCAAGAAGTCAAAAGCATTGATAATTTACATGAAGAAGAGGAAATATTAGAAGGCGAAATCGCACTTCTAACCAAACAGCTAGAGAAGGAGGAAGGCGGGGCCACTAGCAGAGATGCCCCCATTAGGCCTCCTCCACAAAGAGCATTTTCTGCTACCCCAAAACATTGTGCTACAGCTTTCGACCCTGTTAATCTGGAGGCGGGAACTCGGGAGTTTTCAAACAGGTCTGATAATCTCGGTAGAGATAGGGCAATTTTTTCCGCTAAAGGAACTCTTGGCCAGCAAGTACTTAACATTAGACAGCCTGACTCTCTGACTTTTAAGATTGTCAAGCAATTGAAGGAGGCAGTCGTTGCTTATGGTGCTCCCGCTTCCTTCACTGTGACATTGCTGGAGTCCTTTGTTAAGCTCAACCTTACACCCAGCGATTGGATACAACCTTGCAAGGCCTGTCTCTCTGGGGGTGAATTTTTACTGTGGAGAGGTGATTTGTGAAAGATTTGCAAGGAAACCGAGGGGCTTAAGGCCACCGCCAGTTTCTCCTAGCATGACCTTGATGTGTTACTTGGAGGGGGTCAATATTCTGATCTCACAGTGAAAACCACTTACGATCCCGCAGTTTGCGCTCTAGTAGCTGCCGCGGCGATAAAGGCATGGAAATCTCTACCAGTTGAAGGAACAGGAGAACTACTCTCAAAAATTGTACAGGGACCTACAGAGTCTTATTCTGCATTTATAAACCGCCTCTTAGAGGTGGGCAGCCGTACTCTTGGGGGATATTAATTCTTACTTGCCAGCAGTAAAGCTATTAGCCTATGAAAATGCTAACAGGTCTTGCCAGGAAGTTTTGCGCCTGCATAGAAACAAGGACCTTGATGATTTTATTCATCTGTGCAGAGGCGTAGTTCCTTCTACTGTGCTGGGACAGGTGGTCACTTCTGCCGCTAGGGAAGTTGCAGCCAAAACTGGATCAAAAAATTGCTTTCAGTATGGGAAGCCCGAGCATATTAGAAAAGACTGCCCAGCTATTAAAGGAATGGTTGATCCTTCCAGGAACAGCCCTGGTGTCTGCCCCAGATGCCAGAAAGGAAAGCACTGGGCAAGCAACTGCTGGTCTAAAACCGACAGTCAGGGCATTCCCCTACCTGTGTCAAAAAACGGGAGAAGGGGCCGGCCTCGGGCCCGGAAAACACAAGCATACAGGGCTATGAGCGAGCCAAATGCTCAGATCAGATTCGTCCCTCAAAGAAGCGCCTCACTGTCTGTGAACTTGCCCGAAGCACCCCAGGAGGTGCAGGATTAGCTCTCTGCGCTTCTGCCCGGGCAGTGTTAACACCGCAGATGGGAGCACAAGCATTAGGGACTGAGGTGTTTGGACCCATTCCAGAGAACTTTGTAGGGTTAGTGCTGGGCCGAAGCAGTTCTGTGCTTGAAGGAATTAAAGTTTTGCCAGGTATTATAGACAGCAGTCATTCGGGAGAGATTAAAGTTATGGTGGAAGCCACCGTGGGGGTCCTTGTCATCCCCCGCGGGGAGAGGATAGTCCAACTGGTTCTCCTGCAGTTTTCACTCTGCTAATCCTTTAAATAAACAAGTACGAGGAGGAGGTGAAAGGCTTGACTCTGGTAAATCCCCTAGGACGTTCTGGGTCGCTAGCCTAAAGGACCGCCCTGCTCTCACTTTAACCATCCGTGGGAAGAAATTCACGGGTCTGCCTGACACCGGGGCTGACTCATCCGTGGTTGCTAAGAAACATTGGCCCGCTAACTGGCCCCTTCAGCTGGCCTGCACTAAGTTACAGGGGGTCGGTGTAGCCAGCTCCCCGGAGCGCAACACACAATACCTTGATTGGGAGGACAAAGAGGGCCACGCTGGCATTTTTAAACCTTATGTTCTAGAACACCTTCCTCTTAACCCGTGGGAAAGAGATGTGTTGCAGGCTATGGGAGCGGTGCTGACAACAGAACACGTGTGGCGCATGCTAGCTAATCAGGGCTTTGTCCCCGGTCGAGGTCTGGGAAAAAATCTCCAGGGAGACGTTCAGGCCTTAGCCGACAAGAACTTGATACAGCAATTGCCTGGACAACGTGCAGGGCTAGGAAATTTTTCTTAGGGGCCATTGCAGAGCAGCCAGATTATATACCTATTGAATGGAAAACTACAAAACCTGTGTGGATTGAGCAAAGGCCCCTTAGTAAGGAGAAACTACTGGCTGCTCAGACCTTGGTTCAGGAACAGCTGGAGGCGGGGTGTGTAGTGCCCTCCACCTCCCCCTGAAATATACCTATTTTTGTAGTTAAAAAGAAATCAGGTAAATGGAGATTGTTGCAGGATCTCAGAGCCGTAAATGATTACATGGAAATAATGGGTAGCACCCAACCAGGTTTGCCACAGCCGGTGGGTATCCCTGCAGGATACCATCTGTTAGTTATTGACCTGAAGGATTGTCTTTTCACCATTCCCCTCCATCCTAAAGACTCTGATAAATTTGCTTTCAGTGTGCCTTCCACAAATCTCGTAGAGCCTTTCAAACGCTACCAGTGGAAAACTTTGCCACAGGGAATGTCATGCAGTCCAACTATCTGTCAGGTGTTTGTGGCAAGGGTTATTGCCCCAATCAGACAGAAATATCCTCAATTGTATATGATCCACTACATTGATGACATACTTCTCGCTGGACAGGAGCCAAAAGTAGTTCTTGAGGCCTTTGCTGACCTGCAGGAGTGTCTAGCACATGCTGGGTTGGTGATTGCTGCTGATAAGGTACAACAGCAGTTCCCATATCAATATTTAGGGCATCAGTTGTTGCAAACAGGAGTAAAACCTCAAAAGGTCACTCTCCGCCTAAACAAGTTACAAACTTTAAATGATTTTCAAAAGCTACTTGGGGACCTCAATTGGATCCGGCCTTGTTTGGGTATTCCTACTGGAACCCTAAAGCCGCTTTTTAACATCTTGCAGGGAAACTCTGACCCAACTTCCCCTCGAGATTTAACTCCCCAGGCAAGACAGTGTATCTCACTGATTGAGGAAAGGCTTGCCTCTGCTCATGTCCAGTACATAGACTATAATCAACCTCTGTTCTTAATAATTTTTCCTTCCCAGCATAGCCCTACTGGACTGTTTTGACAAACAGGGCCAATCCTATGGGTGCACGAACACGTGTCACCTACAAAAATTGTTATATCTTATCCATCAGCTGTGCTGCGCATTATTCATAAAGGATATAAGTTGTGTCTACAAACCTTTGGTATGTTACCTGATAAAGGTATTACACTGTATACCCAGTCAGAAATAACTTGGCTGCAAAATTTTGCTGAGGATTGGACCTTATTTCTATACACCAATCCCTGTAAGTTTGATAATCATTACCCTTCTAATAAGCTAGTCACCTTCTTCAAGAATCATCCGGTGTGTTTCCCTAAAATTATTTCCTTAAAGCCTTTGGCTAGGGCTAGGAATGTATTTACTGACGGCTCCTTCACCAGAAGAGCTGTGGTGTTCTCCCCGCCTGATGTTTGCACCCGAGCCGTTGATACTAACTCTGCTCAGATAACTAAATTAATCGCAGTACAACTGGCCTTGAAAAAATATGCTGACATTCCATTTAACCTCTATACTGACAGTCAGTATATTAGCAAAATTCTTGCACCTTTAGAAACTGCAGCTTATATTGCTTCTGGGTCTCAAGTCCAGATTCAGCTTCTGGCTATTCAAGCATTGCTTTGGGCCAGGTCTGTTCCCATATACGTGGGACATTTGACGGCACACAGCGATCTTCCTGGCCCCCTGAGTGAAGGCAATGCCTTGGCTGATGAACTCACTCGCCAGGTTTATACAGTTAGTCAAGAATCTTATGAAGCTGCTAAGAAAGCTCATAATCGCTTTCATCTCAATGCTGGGTCTTTGAGATTTCATTATAAAATATCTCGGAAGCAAGCCACTGATATTGTTAAGAAGTGCCCTTTATGTGTAAAACTTTTAACTGCTCCCCATTTGGGAATTAACCCGTGTGGGCTGGCTCCCAACCATTTATGGCAGATGGATGTTACCCACGTTCCTTCTTTTAAACGTTTGCAGTATGTTCACGTAACTGTGGACATGTATTCACACCTTATCTTTGTATCAGCTCAAACAGGAGAAAAATTATGGGATGTTAAAAGCCACTGCCTGTAGGCTTTTGCCTACATGGGGGTCCCTAAATCTCTCAAAACGGACAACAAACCAGCCTATACCAGTGCTGGTTTTGCTAAATTCTGCCAGAAGTTTCATATTTCTCACAAAACCGGTATATCCCATAACCCCCAGGGGCAGACAGTCGTAGAGAGGACCCACCGCACTCTTAAGGCTTATCTGCACAAAACTAAAAGGGGGATTACAGTTCTACCCCCAGAGAGCATCTATCGTTCATTTTATACATTTTAAACTTTCTGACTGTGGATGCTGGCTCCCATATGGCGGCTGAGAATCATTGGCATCCCCCGGGAAGACCTTAGTAAAGTGAAAAAATCTGGCAAACGGCACTTGGTGTGGTCCGGACCAGGTCTTAATTTGGGGCAGAGGAGCGGTTTGCGTATTTCCACAGGATGCAGAGCTCCCGATCTGGGTCCCTGAACGTCTGGTGCGGACCGTGGATTCCTCTGTTCAGAAACCTGAGGACGAGGCGAGATCAAGAGATCCCACGGACACGGCGGCGGCAGCGGAGTTGGCAGATTGCTGAGAGATGATCCAGTGCCTGATTTTACCCCTTTCCCAGCTTTCTGTCGCTCTGCCTGATCTGTCCCTTTCAGCCAAGGCTGCTTGGCCCCTGAGGGGAAAACAGCTACTTCCCCTGCCCTGATAGCAGCTTTGGGTGCTCAAGGCTAAAACCTTGCCAGATACACAGAATTACCATACTATTCTAGTTTCTAAATTCACGATTGGACGTTGTAGTCAATCTTCACAACTGGGTGTGGATTTTAACCTCTGCTGGTCACAGGTTAAGATTTTGCTGCTTTTTCTCGGACCCCAGAATACAAAATTGCTAATTGGCTCTAATTTAGTTTGACTATTCATACCAGGGGTCCCATTTGCCGGTGCTGTAGCCCTACTCAAGGGCACTATGCTGAGCCAACGTTTCAGATATTGTACAAGCACTGTCTCTTCCAGGAATGCTTATGTATACATGCGCTGGAGTGTCTTCTCCTGGCCAGTGGCTTCAGGTCCGCCACGGCCTGGCCCTAGTAGGCGTTCGCCTTGGAGTATCTTTCAGCATAAAACTGGCTAAACGTGTTGGAGGATGACATTAACCAGAGACGGGTCTAAATCACTGGGCAGGCTTTTCCAATCTAAGACAGGGAACGTCTGGACCTGAGGCGTCGTCCTGAAGACGAATCCAGATCTGTCCTGACTATTTCCGGTGATGCCTAAGGCAGGTTTTGTCATCATATTTTATATATATAAAAAGGGAGACTTGTAGCTACCAAGGTTTTTTCCCTTCTCCTGGCGATTCGCAGGGCCGTGTGACCTCCGGCTCCCTGGAGACTCTGCACTAGCTCTGGCTTGAGGGGATAACTTAGCAAGAATCTGGTTCTCTTTGTTATGGTGATTCCACTTGTATTCAAGGTCTTAGCAGTGGGCCCATAGCCTGCCTCCCCTAGCTAACCCTGCCCGAGGCGCCGGGAAGCTTTAATCTTCTCCTCTTGCTCCTGGATGGGAGGAGGCCTTGCATTTTCGATCCCTCTAGCCCACTGGTATATATACCCGACATGAGTTTAATAAAGTTGCCATTTACTCTGATAAATGAGCAAAGGTCTCTTTTGTGTGTGTCTCTTTTTTAACCCTCAGGACAGTCGTCCATTCTCGTGGGCCCGAGTTCGGGAAAGCGCGCAGCCTAAATCGGGCGTGGGTATCCACTGCAAAGTGCAGACTCTTTCAGACTGCCTTGCAAAAAAAGGTACCAAGTCACATGGTTAACAATGAGTTGTAAGAAATAGTTAATAAAAAGCCTCAGCTACTAGGACAATCAGTTTATAACTAATATAGACCTCTGTGTGTATTTCTTTGGGACTGGATGACCGAAGGACCTGGTGGGACATAAACCTCAGTCAACAAACCTTGAAATTCGTCTGCATTTGTTGTTAAAAAGAAATCTGGTAAACAGAGAATGGTGACAGATTTAAGAGTTGTCAACAAAGGATTCAAAGTATGATCTCTCTATATTCTGGAATTCCTCTGCCTTCCCTATTGCCAAAAAGATGGCCTCTTAAAGTTGATTTCAAAGATTGTTTCTTCACTATACCCTTACAAGAAGATGACAGAGAAAACTTTGCCTTCACGATGCCTACTTATAGTAACTCTTAGCCTACTGGGAGATACCAATGGACCACGCTTCTACAAAGTATGCTCAATAGTCCTACACTGGACCAAAACTTTGTCAATCAGCCATTGGAAATACTATGAAAGAAATTTCCTAAATCTGTAATTTGAAATTGCATCGACGACATTTTGCTATCTGATTCAAACATAGATACTTTAGAAAGGATTGTAAAAGAAGTGAATAAAGTTTCCAAAAATATTGCTCCTGAAAAAATACAGAGAAAAATCTGTGAATCCTATGTTATAAAATAAGTTTACAGAAAACTAGAACATAACAGATGTGTTCCACTTTGCAGAATTTAGAAAATTTAAATATGTATACCACACCATTGACACTTATTCAGGTTTTCAAAGACCTGGGCCAGAAAGGGAAACATCTTAATCCCTGAACCCAGGCCTAAAACACATATGCCCAGACTCTGAAACTAGTGTAAGTGTAGGGACAAACACACTTTGTCCCTAGAATCAGACCCAGTAAAAGAAATATGCCCTGGTACCTCTGAAAGGAATATGCCCTGGTAGTAACATTAGAGTCAAAAAGCTAAAAAGATCAGTGAAATAAAGACACTTTCCCATGAAGTCCGAGACATCTCTGCCCCTGACTAGCGAAAGACTAATCCCTGAATAGAATAAAACTAACGAATCCTCCTCCCCCCTGGAAAATCTCCACCCCTAAGAAGCCCTACAAAGGCCTCTCTATCACTTCAGGTGAATGTTGCCCAAAGGTTGCCAGGGTACTGCTGCTAATCTAGCTCTGGCAGAGGTAGTCACTCTCCTGGACTCTTACTTTCCAAATAAATCTTTCTCAAGAGAGTCTTGGGTAACATGACCTTGATTCGACCGCCCAGACTGAAGAATCTGCCTAAGACATCCCATAGGGGACTGAGTTAGGAAACCTTGCTGTGACGCTCCTTAGTGGCTTCAGCAAGGTTGAGCAGAACAGAAGAAACTTCCTAGGATACTCGGGGGGGGGGGGAGTTGAGCAAGGCCAGGCATAAAAATGTGACAACTGGGGAAGATTGCTCCATTTCTGCAGAGGCTTCCCCTTGTAGCACAATGCTAGCAGAAGAAACATCCTGAACCTGAGCAGAAACAAACAGCTCTGCTAGGACACTCCCTTAAGGAACAGAACAGAACTGAGCTGTAGTGCATCTCCAGATGAGCAGGATCCCTATATCCTGCGGTGAGACCATCCCCCACCACACCTCAGCTCCAGGTAGCCTGGCTTCCTGATACTCAGGACACCACTCCTCTGGAGACCCAGGGATTCCACTTCACGTCACCTTTGTGATTGTATAGCCTGCGTTTCTTCATGACTGATAGTACACATTGTATAGTTTCAATAATTTTAATATGTAAAGGCCAATGCACACACAGAGAATGGTCTGTCTGAACAATATTCCACAAGCTTTTTATGAAAAAAACGAATTCTATGCCTGGTAGAGCATTTCAGAATGCAGAGTGGGTATGCAGTGTTGTTCATGTTCTTGACCTCATTGTGAGCATTTTATCTATTTGTTCTGGCTATGGAGGGATGAGATCAGAGTTCTGTATCTGCGCATACAAAACTCTTCTCCCTCTCAAGCAATTCTGACTTTATGTATTATAAAGATATTTTAACAGATTCATCCCAGCTGATTACACCTTGCGGAAGAGGCCTTGTTGAAAAATTAACTTTGTTAATATCAGTTAGCTACTTGTAAGAAAAGGAAAGGTATAAGATGCAAATGAAGGAAGTCACTGCAGTGTAGTATAGCGGATTCACACGAGCTAGGGGGCATAGTTACCCAAGGTTAGTGCATAATCAGACACGAGCTACTCAGAACCAGAACATGGACTGCTGAGGGAGCACCTCCCGTGTAGGTACCGAGGTCTTTTTCCCTTCTTCCTGGCGATTCGAAGGGCCGTGTGACCTCCGGCTCCCTGGAGATTCTGCACTAGCACTGGCTTGAGGGGATAGCTTAGGAAGAAGTTGACTCTCTTTGCTATGGTGATTCCACCTGTATTCAAGGTTCTAGCAGTGGGCTCCACACGCCTGGCCCCTCCCAGCTGATTCTGCCTGAGGCGCCGGGGCCTTTAATCCCCTTCTCCTGCTCCTGATGGGAGGAGGCCTTGCCCTTTTGATCCACCTTGCCCACTGGTATAAATACCTGACTTGAGTTTAACAAAGTGGCCATTTACTCTTGGGAAGTGAGCAGGTCTCTTTTGTGTCTGTTTTAAACCCTCAGGACAGTCGTCTGTTCTCGTGGGCCTGAGTTCAGGAAGGCGAGCGCCTGGATCGTTTCCACAGGAAGGCGGGGTCCAACACTCCCACTCCTTCAGCCAATAGCTGCTGAAATACCAGCCCACTGGGGCGTGATATATTTCTCTTTAAAAAAGAGCGGCAAGCCTCGACTCGCTCTCTTGGTTCCAGCGCTTGTTTCTGGCTCCTGCTTCAGAGACTATGCTCCTTTCCTGACGGTT
Source organism: Myodes glareolus (assembly GCF_982192425.1). Lineage (NCBI taxonomy): Eukaryota > Metazoa > Chordata > Mammalia > Rodentia > Cricetidae > Myodes > Myodes glareolus. Next base: position 42,927,818 of record NC_142051.1, on the reverse strand, counting down.
TGTGTGTATGTAAGTTCTACCCCCCAAAATAAATGCCCATTTAAAATCTAACTGGTGTCGGATAGATTCGCCATTATCTGGCGCTCAGCCTTTGGTTTAAAAACCACCCCACACCCGCCATCCCCTGGCTCAGCTGCCTGCCGCTAGCTCGGCTTGGCACGAGCCCTCCCTCAGCCATAACCTCGACACCTCTCGGGATACACAGGTTCAGACAGTCTCTGCTGGCCTAATTTGATCTGTTCTGAGTGAGATTTTAAATTCTCCCTTTAAACATAGGTCACAGAGCTCGCAGCTCAAGAGCAAGCAGTTGCCGAAGCTAAAAACCCCTTAGGGAAAAAAAAACCTCCCTATGAAGTCCCAGCAAAGCTGTTTGAAATCCCCGCCCTAACTGATTGGGAGCACTGCAAGCATCTTGACCCTTAATCCCAGCACAGGGAAACGGGGCCCAAAGCATTCGGCTTCTTTAAGTAGCAGCTCAGTGGCTGTGTCACAACCCTCTGCATCGGGTTGAACAGAGCGCCATGGCAGGTGTGCCCGGCCTGGATGGGCAGGGCTGTCTTGTTTATTTTTCACTAGGACCTCTCTGACTTTTTTGCTCTATGCCTGGTCTCTGGATTTTCTCTCTGTATACATCTGACCTCTCAATTGACTCATTTTCCCCAGGTTTTAAACAAATAACAGAGCAGATTTTAAAACAGGATTTCTCGTGAAGCCGGCAGTGGTTCCAGTCTCGACTTGGACACATCGCCATCTGACAGGTAAAATGGTGGCTGACAGGTAAAATGGCAGGTTTCTGTTTAAATGGGACTCTAGCCGCGGCTTTTACTGCCACTTTGGTAGAAATCACAAGTGGCCTATATGCCTACGGAGGAGCCTCGATTATTAGGTTTTAGTTTCCTTCTTAATACTATATCATTGTGGAAATATGTGGCATTAATTGATAGGATTAATACCATGACAGGCAAACTTGACTACTTATCTAAAGGGTCTTACCTGAAAGGGTTCAAGCTGTTGAATTTGACTTTCAGAAGTCATCACAGAGTTTTAATAAGGTAACACACAGAATATGCCTCCAGGATGGCAACTTACATGATATACAGGGGCAGTTCAAGGAGGAGATATTATTTTAAAAGGAACCACAAAGACCTTGGAATCACAGGTGCAGAATGGAGACCAAAAAAAATGATACCTTAGTTAAATCACTAGAAACACTGGCAGCTCAGGAGATTTAGGAATTAAGAGAGACAATGATACAAAGATTTGTAATGATTGAAAAAATTATTGGAACTGATGAACCGTGTGAGAAGATACAAATGCAAGATATAGCAGTAAGGACTGGCTTACCCAGAGTTTTAGCGATATACCCTGTAATTTATTCTGACAAAGCATCAACTTGGACTTTGCATTCTTGTGGCTTGAGTTTCCCCTTATAACAATTAAAAATGTAATTGTTTATCTTTAAGCCAGCCTTGTTATATCCCGAATCAAGCGAACAGTTAAGGCTGGTGCCCGGTTCATGGGGCCACTTGAGTCTCTGCCAGCTCTGGCCAATGGCGGCTACACGGTGCTCATTCAAGCATAGAAATCTAGCACAGCAGCCCTCACAGCTATTGGCTAAATTGGGGACCAGCTTTTTCTGGTGAGAGCTCAGGCAGTGCGGTTGGAGAGACGTGGGAGGCCAATGCAGAAAAAGCTGAGGACCTCACCAGCCGCTGCCGGCAGTGGTGGCTGAAGAGCTTGCACTCAGCCCAGCTCCATCACTGCAGCCACGGACAATGCGCCCTGTGCCCTGAATGGGAGGCACCGACTTCACATGCAGACTGTACCGTCGGGCGGTTGAACATCTAAGAACTGTCACGGAGCAGTCTGATTTATACTAAATAACTTCTTGATTTATTGAGGCATATTTTTCAATGAAAGAAATGATTTCTGGAAAAACACTCTGTGACCCGAGCCCAACCCCTAGCCCAGTTCCTCGTTTCCCCCTCCACCCACACAGCATGTCTGCTTCCCAGATAAGGGTCATGGCCTGAGAGAGAATATCTTGTGATTCTTCTGAGAACTCACTGAAACAAACACCTGTGTCCCTGGCCTGAGCCTAATGCGAGTATGGCGTAAAATGTTGTGTCCATTTGTTTTGTAACCCGTACCTGACATGCTAAAGTTGTGGGTTTTGCCTATAAAAGCTTACTGGAATTGCTGTTCGGGGTGTTCTGCCTCCTGAGAGATCAGACACCCAGTTGTGCATCTGCTGTGATAGGGAAGCTCAGCCAATCACATCTGGCTTGGGTGTGGCCACCTGGAGCCAGGGACATAAGCGGGGTTAGATAGGTGCATACTCTCTGCGTGTGGTGCTTGCCTGACACGTTTGGACTTTGGACCTTCTTCGGTGTGTCAGTTTCCCGTGTTTGAATTATTAAAATACATCTGTTGTTTTGAGCTGGTCTGGTTATTTTAGCGTACCTATCGAATACGCCTTCACTTACACTCCTGAACTGGTTAAATGAGTCACGGGGCCTCTCTTCCCTGGAACTAAGACCTAGGAATTAGGGTCTTACATTTGGGGGCTTGCCCGGGATTTGAGAGGCATCCAAGACTCAATACCAGACCCCGACAGGAGGTAATTTCAGCCACCATCAGGTTTACATTGTTTTATTGTTCGTCTGATGTTGTCTATTGATTGTCTAAAATTTGGTACCCGTACAAGCTCTGTAGAAATTTGTGAAGCGGACCGACTAGTCCACAGGCTCTCTGAATTTCGACCCTGGAGGACGCTACAAGGCTGGACTGGGTGGCTGGGGACAAGTGGACCATCCTCATCCCTGGGATGAAGGGGTTTTCAGCCTCCGCTCCCGTCTGAGTCTTTACTTTTGCTTTGGTGCCGATTCGGTGCCACGGGGCTTCTGGGCTGCATTCTGTATGTCTGTCTTGTTAGTCTATTTGTGCATCTTTGTCTCCTTCCACTTCTGTTATGGGGCAAGGACTAACTACCCTTTTAAGCCTAACCCTAGGTCAGTAAAAGGAAGGTATGAGCTGCTAACAACCAGTAGGTTGAGATCAAAAAGAACAAATGGCATACCCTTTGCAGTTCCGAATGGCCAACCTTTAACAGAGGCTGGCCTCGGGATGGCACCTTTAACACTGTTATCTTACAGGTTAAGACTGGGTGGTTGGCACGGGACTGCACAGACACCATGGCCAATTCCTTACATAGTTACTTGGGAGAGTTTGGCCCAGGATCCACCACCCTGGGTAGCACCTTTCATAACAAAGAAACCAAAGACTCCCGATGGTCACAGCCCTGGTGCCCACTGCTCTCCCAGTTCAGTGCTCCCTTTCCCGCATTTGAGAAAAAGAAAACTCGGAGTCCAAAGCAAAGCCAGTCATTCCATCGGATGATTCGGTTTCAATTGACCTTGGGACTGAGGACTCTCCTTCCACGCAGGCTCCCAAGCTGCCTCTCCTGAGGTCAGCTTCACTGACACAACCAATCCTGTAGCTGAAGAATGGGTGGCCGCCACATTCCGCCGCCACCCGGTTACGCTGGCACAGGAATCCACGAGGGGAAGCACGGGGAAGGGAGGTCCCAATTCCTCCCTCTGAAAGACATAGGGGGACCAGGAAACCAGGTCCAATAGTGACCCTTTTCAGGCTTCTGACCTATACAACTGGAAAACTCATAACCCACCTATTTCTAAGGATTCCTTGGCCCTTACGGGGCTGAGTGAGTCGATCCAACTAAACCGTCAGTTACATGGGATGATTGTCAGCAGCTTTTGCAGGCTCTGCTGACCACAGAGGACAGACAAGTTATCTTGGAAGCAAGAAAGAGCGTGCCAGGACCCAATGGGGCCCCGACTCTCCTCCCAAATGAAATTGGTGCATCGGTGCCAGTCTGGGACCTCTGAGGAAGGAAGCAGGTACTCTGCTGGTCCAGGCGCACCCGAGCCTGGGACCAGAAACCTTTCTAGGTTCAACTCCAATCCAGGGACATCTGCAGGAGGGAATCCAGACCAGGATTTACAAATACAGGCCAAAGTTGCCCTTAGGCAAGGAACTCCACGTAGGACAACAAATTCCAGAGGAGTGGAACTGAATGAGACACCTAGGACAAAGAGCCTCAGTAAACGAGCTACACTAGGAGCAGAAGCCAGGAGCAAATCAACCCTGGGAGCCAACCCAGTCCCAGAACACTGGCAGAGGAGGACTGAGCCAGTGAACAGATCGAGAGACAGTGATCTCCACCAGAACAGGTAAAATTCCAAGTCAGGGATTTCTACAGGAGGGAATCCAGACAGGATTTACAGAAACAGATCTAAGCCAGTAATCTAGGCTAAAGTAGGCCTGAGACAACAAACACCAAGGGAACAGAGCGAAGCACAGGAGCTCTGAGCCATCTCAGAAACAGGAGAACCAACGGGGAAGAACCATGAGGAATGACCGTCTGAGCTTGGGATTTACTGGCACCGAGGAGAGTATTCAACAGAATCTCAGAAAGCCATTATTTTGAGTGAGTAAACCCAAACACAGAAAGACAATTATCACATTTAATCACACACAGGTGCTTTTTTAACATAAAGCAAAGGCATCCTACAACCCACAATACTAGAGAACTTAGACAACAATGAGAACATTAAGAGACATAGATCCAATCTACATGGGAAGAAGTAAAAAAAAAAAAGACAAGATGCCCTGAAAAAACTGAAAGCATGGGGACATTGGAGGAGGCTTAAATGGGGGAGGGGAGGGGAGAGAGGAGAAGGAGGGGAGCAAAGAAAAATTTAGAACTCAATAAATATCAATAAAAACAAGTACAAATAAAAAGATGACAACAAATGCTGAGTCATCCCACAAACCCTACTAAATTTTTTGTAGTTAAACTGAGAGTTGCTGAGTTCTCTGGTATTTAAGCTCCAGTTTACTAAGACAGAGTGATACGGTTCAGAGGTAATAAAAAATGTATGATTGCTTCAGATATTTTTATAATATATATATATATATTATAATTGAAAAAATAAACAAGGCAACCCCATACCATCAGGAATCCCCATGGTGGGCCTCTTGCAGTCAGTCCTCCATGACAAATGTGGTCCAGTCATACCCAGTAACTGTGGAGAATGTGTCTCTCGACACGAAAACTTAAAAATCCAATGCCTGCTGTCAAAAGCACTAATGGTCTAAATGATGAGATAAAGGTGGAGGATGTGTCAAGAGCTCTGGTCAGACAGAGGAAAGGTATATTCCGGCAGACTTCTAAAAATTAACCAAGACCAAAGCTCAGACTGTGTATAAAGGAAATTTTAATTGAAGACTTATTAGACACGGATGTGTATGTAAGTATCATTACTCCAGAATGGGCCTCTTCAGGAGGTAGATGTTCAATTCCTGAGAATTGGAACCCTATCTCGGGTAAGACAAAGCACGACATGAGTTAAATGCATAGGGCCAGGACAAACAGTAAAACTAAAGGCAAATATAGCCAATATTGAAGTAAATTTGTGGAATCGTGACCCATTGCAGCAATAAAATACCCAAATTAACGTAACTGCAGCCCCAAAAACTTATGTTTCTGAGGGAAATATTAGAAGATATTACAGATGACAAACACCGGCCATTTGGGCTGGATAAGAACAGAAAGCAATTAATAACCCTTCAGATGTACCAACAGTCCTACCTTTAAAATGGTTGACTGAGAAACCAATATAGGTTAAGCAATGGTCCTTAGCTGAGGAAAACGTTGCAGGCTTGAAAGCAGCTCGAACAAGAGTGATTAAGAAAACAACTAAAATACAATTCATAAGCAATTTGCTAAGTATAATTTACCATTAAATGGATAAAATTTTGTTACCTGATTCAAATACAGATACTTTACAAAGGATGCTTCAGCAAACTTATTTAACCATAAGGAAAAGTTATATACACTCCCAGCACTAAGGTGTTCCCATCTGTAGAGGACCGCAACCACATTCGCCATTGCAAGATGGCGCTGACATCCGGTTCCCCCGCCCGGTGAACAGGATAACGCGCATGTGTTGGTAAATTTCCAACGCTGTAGTCCCTGCCTCTCCCGAGGCGTCATCTGGGATGATGGGTAGCTGACCAATCTGAGAGTGACACGTCCGAGGCGGGGACTGTTTCCTATATAAGGGCTGGGTTCGCCTCGCTCTGGGTCTCCGCCATGTTGGCTTATGCTCTCGCTCTCAAGATGCATTAAAAAGCTGTTCTGCAGAAGGATCCTACGTGCCCTGCGTCGTTCTTGCTGGCGAGACAGTAGCGCGGGACATCTGGTGCCGAAACCCGGGACGCTGAGGGACCCTGACCCTGACAACTGCTCGCACCGCCGGAGACCCCTTGGACACAAGGAGGATTCAGAACTGCAGGTCTGTATGCTCAGAGAGGTATGGCTTTTCCTGGATTTTTGGGTTTTGAGCTTGACTTGTTTCCGCATTGGGAAGGTTTCATAGGGGCCTTGCTACCTCTTTTAGTAGTCCTCTTATTTTTCGCCAAAGACTGCTTAAAAGACGAATCCTGCCAGGCGGTTGCTGCAACGGAGGAAGTCCAGGATAGCATTTCAGAAACTGAGTACAGTGAGAGGTTAGGTGCGCGCACAGTCTCAAATAAGAAAAAAGGACCCTCCAGTGGTTTTAAGAAAATAAGAATGGGGGAGAGGACTGACTTACAAGGTTGAAAGATTTCTGGAACCAACAATAAGAAAAAAGTAGAGGACAGTAGTTTATATCCTCTGCAGGAGCTTGAAGCTCTGCAAATTGAAAGTGACCATGAAAGTGAGCATGAAAGTTCTGGCTCAGGAGAAGAGGTAGAAGAACTAGATACAGAGGAGGAGGCAGAATTAACCAGCGGTAGGGCCATGAGGTCATCCCAAAGGGTCCATCCGCCTCCTTACGAGCTGCGCCCTTGCCCGACTACCCCTTCGGCGCCCCCTTATGAGGAAAACCTTGGGCCAAAGACTTTTTCATTTATCCCTGACAAGGTCAAGAGAAAGCTGCACCTGGCCTTCCCCATTTACGAAGGGGAAAATGGACGGGTGTATACGCCTGTGGAGTACAACCAAATAAAAAAATTAGCAGAGTCAGTTAGAAAATATGGAGTGACCGCTAATTTCACATTAGCCCAATTGGACAGATTAGCCTTGAGTGCCATGACTCCGGCAGACTGGGAGACAGTTGCAAAAGCGTCGCTTGTCAGCATGGGTCATTATTTGGAGGGGAAAGCTCTGTGGCATGAGGCGGCCCAGGAACAGGCCAGAGCTAACGCTCAAGCCTTAACTCCAGAACAACAACAATGGACTTTTGACCTCCTGACCGGGCAAGGGCGCTTCACCGCTGCCCAGATAGACTACCCTTATGACGCCTACCGCCAGGTAGCCAATACAGCTATAAGAGCATGGAAAGCTTTGTCTAAAAAGGGAGAAGGAAGCATCCTGCTCACCAAGATTATACAAGGGACTCAGGAGCCTTTTTCAGATTTTGTGGCTAGAATGACTGAGGCAGCAGGACGCATTTTTGGCGACACTGATATGGCCACGCCACTCATCGAGCAGCTCATTTTTGAGCAAGCTACGCAGGAGTGCCGTGCGGCCATAGCCCCCAGGAAAAATAATCCAGCTGCTATAGCTCAAATTGCCCTTAAAGGCCTTAAAATGTCTGTTCGTCATTTTGGTATGATAGTTCCCTATACCTCCTTTCAGATACAAACTTTGGCCGCCACCTCTGACGATTGGGCAATTTTGGTTACCACCTTTTCAGGAAAAATTGATAATCATTATGCCAAACACCCTCTGCTGCAGTTTGCTGCATGTCATCCCATTGTGTTTCCCCGAGTTACGTCTTCTGCCCCGCTAAAAGACGGGGTGATGGTGTATACAGATGGCTCCAAAAATGGTGTGGGAGCCTATGTTGTGGATTCTAAAATATATACAAAGAACTTTTCTGCCACCTCATCCCAGGTGGTGGAATGTATGGTGGGTTTACAGGTTCTTCAAAAATTTCATTGTCCTCTTAATATTGTTTCTGATTCTGCCTATGTGGTTAATGCTGTTAAATTATTAGAGACCGCTGGAATTATAAAACCTACTAGTACAGTGGCAGCTCTTTTCCAAAGGATACAGGACTGTTTACTAAATAGGAGAGCTCCATTTTTTATCACACACATAAGAGCACATTCGGGACTCCCGGGCCCCATGAGTTTAGGTAATGATCTGGCTGATCGTGCTACGCAGCTTGCTGCGGTAGCTCTTGCCTCCCCGTTACAGACCGCTAAAACCTCTCATGATAATTTTCATGTTACAGCTGAAATCCTGCATAAACGTTTTTCTCTTACCAGAAAGGAGGCTCGTGATATTGTGACCCAATGTCACAATTGTTGCCAGTTTCTCCCTGTCAGACACACTGGCGTAAACCCCAGAGGGATTGGGCCTTTGCAAATATGGCAGATGGATGTGACTCATATCACTGCCTTTGGAAAACTTCAGTATGTGCATGTGTCAATTGACACATGCTCTGGCGTTATTCATGCCACACCACTTACAGGAGAAAAAACCTCTTATGTCATTCAACATTGTCTTGAGGCATGGAGTGCTTGGGGCAAGCCCACATCTTTAAAGACGGATAATGGGCCTGCCTATACTTCTCAAAAGTTTAAACAATTTTGTGCACAGATGCAAGTCACACACATTACAGGCCTGCCTTATAACCCCCAGGGGCAAGGTATTGTAGAGCGAGCACATCGCACACTCAAATCTTATCTACTTAAACAAAAAGGGAAAATATTGAAGGAATTACCCCCGACACCAAGAGTAGCCATTGCCATGGCTCTGTTCACTATAAATTTTTTAAATCTGGATGATAATGGCCAGAATGCTGCAACACGACATAGTTCGGATCCGCAGCGGCCCAAGGATTTGGTTATATGGAAAGATGTGTTTTCTAATGAATGGAAAGGCCCGGATCCCATCCTATTGAGACCCAGGGGAGCTGTTTGTGTGTTCCCACAGGACCAGGAAAATCCATTCTGGGTGCCAGAAAGACTGACCCGAACGGTGAGGGGTGACCCACGACACGCTGACTCGCCTGAAGATTTGGCTTCTGTTCCTCCTACCATTTTGCGGATGGATGACAACGGTTACGAAGGAGCAGCGATGGGGGATACTCTCAGCCTTCCTGAAGCCGACACCAGTCAGCCATAGAGTGGCAGTGTTTCCTCGTTTTTTTTTGTTTTTGTTCTTAATTTTACAACCAATAAGACTCTGGGGCTCCCCTACCTTCTATTTATAAGCTTATTGGGTGGGGGTGGGAATGTTTGGAACAGCCCTATGCTGTGGATCAGTGTTTCTCCTCTGGATGGTCTGCTGACTCAAATCCCAAAATCGTAGGGACAAAGTGTGGTTATTGCACAAGCGCTGGCTGCCCTGGAACAGGGAACCTCTACTGATGTGTGGTTATCTATGCTGAAGCAGTAAGTTTATGCCAACCAGCTCCTGCACCCCTAGGACACCTCTGTCCATTGCACAGGGTGGAGTGCTTGGCTTAGCTAGCCCTGAAGGTTGTCGAGCTAAAGAGCATCGCACAGAGAATGGCCCTCTCTGAGAGATATGTCGCCCTGCATAAGGGTTTCCTGCCGTATATTCCCTTTCCCAGAAAGATGGCAGAGGGCAGGCCGGATAAGTTCCAGGTGTCATGAACCTAGGGGCAGATTCCATGCAAGCCCATTATAATGTTTTCCACTTTGGGAAGTGCGACCTCTATCTCTGCCTTCTGAGGGAGTTGCCTTTCTGCAAAGAAGTAAAAAAAAGGGGGAGATGTAGAGGACCGCAACCACATTCGCCATTCCAAGATGGCGCTGACATCCGGTTCCCCCGCCCGGTGAACAGGATAACGCGCATGTGTTGGTAAATTTCCAACGCTGTAGTCCCTGCCTCTCCCGAGGCGTCATCTGGGATGATGGGTAGCTGACCAATCTGAGAGTGACACGTCCGAGGCGGGGACTGTTTCCTATATAAGGGCTGGGTTCGCCTCGCTCTGGGTCTCCGCCATGTTGGCTTATGCTCTCGCTCTCAAGATGCATTAAAAAGCTGTTCTGCAGAAGGATCCTACGTGCCCTGCGTCGTTCTTGCTGGCGAGACAGTAGCGCGGGACACCCATCTGTTTACAGTGGCATATCATGCTCATCTGATTGGCTTAGGTATAATCAGGACCTCGGAGAGCATAGTCACTACTTCACTATAGACTTGGTGTGCCCGTGGTCAGTGGCTGTGAGTCACTGTGCCACCAGCAGGTGTCAAGCTGCTGTGCTGTAAGCGGCCACCTGGCTGTTGAGTCCCTTGAAGCCTGTGGAAAATGTTAGTGATTCTAAGCATGTGGCCCAATGCACAGGCTCAAAAGTGCGCAAGGCAGCTTTGGTGAAGGATACAGGTGAGGGGACAGGAGACATGAATGCAATGAAGCATAGACACTACAGGGGAACAGGAGCACTGAGCGGACACAATTTGACCACCACTGCCAGCCTGATAGGGAAGTTCAGCCAATCACATTCTGTCCATGGGGCATGTTGCCCTAAGGCAAAAATTTACCTAAAAGCCTGGCGGATGCGCTTCCCCGTCTTGTCTTGGCCCCTTGGATCGGACGGATCATTGGTACTCTGGTATAAGTTTTCTTTTATTCTGTTTATTAAAGATATATCTTTAATATTAAGCTAGTCTTGTTAAAGCTTAATTACTGATTGACCACGCCCGGAAGTGTGGCTTCCCCACCCTTCCACAGTGAGTGCAGGCACCAGCCTGCGTGTTCCGCTGGCCGGCGTGCTTCTCACACGCTGCGCCGAACCCTGACTAGCCCACACTGCGTCCGGAGCCCGTCCGCAGCCCCGCTGCCTCCGGCCCGGCACGCACAGCCCCACAGCCTTCTGAGCCACCCCTGCACCATAACAAGCCAGCCCCAGCCCCACTTGAACTTCCCAGCGCTTTTGCTGCAACTGGGCATGAGTGAGACCCGCATCCGAGCGGCCGGCCGGGACTTCTGCAGCAGCTGCGAACGAGCTAGCAAACAGAGCTCATAGCTCATGCAGCTAGCCCTGACGCTGCAAAGCTCGGGAAGCATGACTCTGCTTGAGTGCGCCCCCGAGGTGGTCCTACCCCCTCGGGCAATGTCTTCCCCGCCGTCCTGGCTGAGTCCGGCCTGTGCCTTTTAAGTAATCAACACAGCACACAATCTGTGAGTTTAACATCTGGATTTGAGTGTATTTTTTCCAATTCTGACTCGCCTGCCACATGGAATCAGATTCACCCCGCCATCTACTGGCAGGCAGCAGTCACTGGACCAGTACAATGCAGGAATCCTAACAGCTAGACTAATCTGCCTTTGCTGTAAGGCACGGACCAAATACCCCTTAGATAATCAAAATATTATACAGAACCATTACAACTTGTGCCAGTCATCTGGTAAATAGAAGGCACTATAGAAATGAGCTCGATTCAAGAAATAATCCAGCTAGCTAAATGATAAAACAATTATATTTTTATTTGTTATTAGGGGAAAATTCATGAAACAGGAACAAGCTCACCTGTGCCACATGGTAATCACACATAAGAGAGCCCACCTGGGCCTTGCACACGTATTCTCTGGGACCCAGAAAGTCATGCTTTAGCTTGGACCCACCTCTGAAAGATAATTGGCTAATAAGGCATCCCCATCAAGACCTCAGTAAAGGTAAATCCCCATTAGTAAAGGTAATTCCTCATCAGTGCTGGCCTGGCCTGTCACCTGGATACCCTATTCCTTTAAAGACAAGACATGCCTACTCCCAATCTCTAGCTTCTAGGAAAGGTAATTTGATCTCCCATCTCTGAGTCAGCCCACTTACTACCTGTCTTGTGGAGACCTGCGAGGAGTCGCACCTTAAAAATGGCACAGGCTTCCGCCCCCCCCCCCAACCCTGAAAGCGAGTGCTCTCCGTGGTAAACAACACCATATTTGGCTAATACCGGAATCACACGATGATCTTAAGCTGCTTGCGAGGAAGTGGACCTATGGACAGTGCCCACGCGGCAATCCAGGATTGGTGGCCCAGGCCTACTTAAGGGTGGGGAGGAGCTTGCCCAGAAAGGAAAGCGAAAAAAAAAAGCCATTGTAACAAGGTCCTGAATAAACTGCTTACAAGAAGAGCTCCAACATTGCGTCGTCCTTGATGGTCTGTAGGGCGCTACGGTGCCGCCATGTTCTCGCTTGCCTGCTTGCCGCCACCGTTTGGCATCAAGCCTTCGCCTCGCCGAGGCATTTTGCGTGTCCCCCCCAGTGGCGCGATCCAGCCTCAAATCATGAGCCGACCCGCAGGCTCAGGAGGGACCTAGACCAATCGGACATGGATACGTCATGGCTTTTGTTCTCCACTGCTTATAAGCAGTGCGCGCCTGGGATCTGGGTCCTTCGCCATCATTCTCAAGTTGTGTGCTCCCATTAAAGTGTGTTCTAAAAAGAATTCTGTTGTGGTCGTCTCTTTTGCTGGCTGACGTGGCGTGCCACAAGTGGTGCCGAAACCCGGAACCTGAAATCTGGGCACCGCACAAGGACGCCCGGCTCACCGGGAAGGATTCAGAACTTAGGCATACGGAGTGGCGGTTTCCCGAAGGTAACAGTGATGTGCTGGTGGGAGGAATAGACTTATTGTGGGTAGTGGCCGTAATCGGTTTGACATCACGGGGAATAACATTTCAAACCCGCGAGTCGCAGAGAGTTTTCTCCGCCCACTTCAGCGATTATTGAAACAGCGAGATCTAAAGATATCTGATCACTCTAAAAGGGCATTTTTTGATGACCTTGACCAGGCGGTCCAGAGGTTCGGGGCGACAGGGGATATTAATCTCCCTTGTTGGGAGAAGCTAGGACGAGATCTTGAAAAAGCTAAGGCTGAGGGGAAATTATGGCCAGGAACACAGCCCCTAGGGATGTTGATACGCTCATGCCTTAAGGATGGCAAGTGTATCGATTTCATCCGCGAGAGTCACAGAGCTCTCTCTGCCCACCAGGATAGCATGTCAGAATCAGATAGTAAAAAAAAAGGAGAACTAAAAGAAACGAAACCTAGGGATAATAAACAGAGCTCAAAAGGAAATAAAGAAAAGACAGATCATGTGAAAATGGGACAAAAACCCTCTGGGCTGTATTCAATCCTGGATGAGTTTGCACACCTGACTCTCTAAGGTAACCCTAAGGAGGAGTTGGGTCTAGAGGAAAAGGAAGAATTAGAAGAAGCTGCCGCGGAGTATGAGCAGGGACGGTATAGTGCGAACAACTCCGATCCACCGCCATATTGCCCGCGAAAGGGGCAGCTGACAGGGATCCTATCCGTGCCAGTTGCCTCAGACGCATATTTTATAAAACCCAGCACATGAAGTCGGCTGGCCAGTGCATTTCCAGTGTTTGAAGACCCAGCTACGCAAAATAGATATCATGAGCCAGGAGGGTATAAGCAACTGAAAAATCTGGCCAAGTCGGTCAGGACTTATGGGGTGAGTGATAGTTTTACCCTGGCCCTCATGGAGCGTCTAGCCCAGAATGCCATGACTCCCTACGAATGGTTTGGCGTGACCAAAGCATGCTTAACCTTAGGGCAGTACTTGGAGTTTAAATCAATTTATACTGACTTGGCCTATTCCCAGGCCAGAACAAATGAGATAAATGGGAATCAGTTTTCGACAGCAGACATGTTACTGGGACAAGGGCAGTGGCTTAATAATCAAACAGCCTTCCCAGTGGAAGTCTATACACAAATTAACACACTAGCCACACGGGCATGTAAAGCAATCCCAAACAAAGGAGAAGTGGCCGGTAACCTTACAAAAATAATCCAAGGCGCCACGGAACCGTTTTCTGATTTCGTGGCGTGAATGATGGAGGCTGCAGGCCGCACGTTTGGGGACATAGAACACACCATGCCCCTCGTAGAGTAACTAGTGTACGAGCAATGTACAAAGGACTGCAGGCGTGCCATCGCCCCATGGAAGGCAAAAGGATTGTAGGCATGGATGAAAGCGTGCAGAGAAGTCGGAGGGCCCTTGTCCAATTCAGGTTTAGCCGAGGCCGTGTTGGCGGCTGCAAAAACAGTTGGCAAATTGCGTGGCGGCTATTTTAGGTGTGGACAGGAAGGACATTACAAGAAACAATGTCCTAAAAGTGGAGGAGAGAGCAAAACAGGAAACCGCAAACCGGGTGTTTGCCCCAGGTGTAAGAAAGGGAAACATAGGCCAATGAGTGCCAGTTGGTTAAAAACATGTATGGGCAGCCAATTACAGCACCTCAAGAGCCAAAAAACGGGAAGAACAGGGGCCCCCATCCCCAGGGTCCATGAATATATGGGGCACTGCAGAACCCGTCATTTCGCGCCCCGCCCCCCCGTTGCAGCCAGGCGAGAAAACTCATGCTCCGCAAGGCTGGACATCTGTGCCACCTCCAGAGTGGTATTAACACCACGAATGGGAATGCAACCAGTAGAGTCAGATTTTAAGGGCCCACTACCCAAGGATACAGTGGGTCTGCTCCTTGGCAGTTCCTCATCTACCTTGAAGGGATTGGTCATTACTCCAGGAGTCACAGATCCTGATTATGAAGGAGTTGTAAAAACATTATGTGCTTCCCCTTGAGGCATAACAGCAATCTCTCCAGGGGATCGGATAGCCCAATTAATAATTTTACTCAGTCTGCATGCTAGCATCCCCGCTAAGGATAAGTATAGAGGTGACAAGGGTTTTGGTTCCACCAGGGTTGATCTGGCATGTTTTTCGTTAATGCTTGACAACCGTCTGATAATAGATTTAAAGATAGAAGTGAGGACATTTTCTGGACTGTTGGATACTGGAGCCGACCGCACCATTGTAGCCAGAGGCTCTTGGCCAAAACGCTGGCCGCTGCAGTCATCCTCCCAAACATTACTAGGCTTGGGCTATGCCCAGGCTCCAGAAATAAGTGCAAAAAAAATTAACCTGGTCTTTTCATGAAGGACAAAAAGGGAGATTCTGAGCCTTTGTGATGGATCTTCCCATTACCCTCTGGGGAAGAGATGTGCTAAGCCAAATAGAAATGAAGCTGACTATTGAATACTCTTCGGCTAGCAAAAATATTATGATGAATTCAGGATTTGTACCAGGAAAAGGGCTTGGAAAATGTCTCCAAGGCATAACGAAGCCTATCGAGGCACAAACAAACATAGATCGTAGAGGGCTGGGTTTTTCGTAGGGGCCACTGGGGATGGAATTCCTATACCTTGGACTAACTCCACCCCAGTCTGGGTCCCTCAGTGGCCTCTCTCCCAGGAAAAATTGATTGCTGCCCAAGAATTAGGCCGAGAACAGCTAGCTGCAGGTCACCTTGAACCCTCTAAATCACCGTGGAATACTCCTATATTTGTGATCAAAAAGAAATCAGGCAAGTGGAGGTTGTTGCATGACCTTAGGGCGGTCAATCAGCAGATGCAGCTCATTAGCCCCGTACAGCGGGGCTTGCTGATGCTTTCTAGTATCCCAGCTGATTGGCCGGTAATCATACTTGACATTAGGGACTATTTTTTTCTCTATACCCTTGGGAAAGGAGGATTGTTGCCGTTTTGCCTTTACATTGCCATCTGTTAATCATGAACAACCAGATGCATGATTTCAATGGTGCGTCTTACCACAAGGGATGGCCAACAGTCCCACTAAGTATCAACTCTTTGTTGCCAAGGCCCTCTACCCAGCACGCAAGGATCATCCTTGTGTTTGGATATGACATTACATGGATGATATACTGTTGGCTGCACCCACGCAGGCGATGTTAGAAGACGCCTTTGCACAAACAAGGTTCTGGAAGGAAAGGGTTTGTTTATAGCTCCAGAAAATGTTCAAAAGGGAGCCGTGGGTAAATTCCTGGGAGCCATTCTTTCCCCAATGCATGCTCAACCTCAGAAAATTCAGATCAGGGTCGATTATTTAAAGACCTTAAATGACTTTCAAAAACTGTTAGAGGACATAAATTGGCTCAGGTTGTATCTGCCAGTCACAACGGCAGAGTTAAAGCCTTTAATATCTTTGAAGAAGAACCCAGGATTACTTATCGCACTCTCACGCCGGCGGCACGCAGCGTAATTACTAGAGTAGAACCAGCCATTAACACTGTGCGACTGACACGCATTGATTCGTGTGCACCCTTTTGTCTGTGTGTGCTCCCCACCTTTCGACAACCTACTGCACTTACATGGCAGAAGGGCCCCTTATTTTGGGTCCATGCTCATGCTTCCCCAAGTAAAACAATAGAACATTACCCAACAGCAGTGGCCAGTATAGCCCTGCAGGACATAAAAGTGGCAACTACGAATTTTGCCACCGCTCCATATCTTTTGGTCCAACCATATACTCTAGTGCAGATTCAGGTTTTAGGAGCCACGGTAGATGAATGGGTCATTTTGCTTTGTGCTTATTCAGGTAAAAGATCCTGTGACTTTTCAATTTGAACCAGAACCCCCAAATTGTGGAATGCCACATAGTTTGCCAAGTGTTTAATGCCTTCTCAGAACCTTTTAATTTGATTTCCGATTCACATTATGTTGTTAATGCTGTTAAAAGTCTCGAAATTGCGGCAGATATTAAGGTTAAAAGCCTTGTGTCACATTTTTAAGTGAATTATGCAACTTGATTCGGTGTCGGACCGCCCCATTCTATATAGGACATATACAGGCTCATACCATGCTTCCAGGCCCTATGGTGGCCAATAATGGTCTGGCTGAAAGAGCGGTTAGGGCGCTGGCTTTGTCTGCCCTTGATAATACTGAGGCCGCAAAAGACTTTCATTGTCTGTATCATGTTCCAGCTACCACATTGCGCCTTAAATTCCATATCTCCTGCCAGGCAGCAAGGGATATCGTGACCTCTTGCCCTTTCTGTGTACAGTTTCTGCATCCAACCCACACGGGGGTCAACCCCCAGGGATTATGCCCTAGCGACCTCTGGCAGATGGATGTTACTCACATCCCCAGCTTTGGGAAACTTCAATATGTGTATGTCTCCATAGACATTTGCTCTGGCATTATTTATGCCTCTCCTCTCTCTGGAGAAAAAACTGTCAATGTTATCTCTCATTGCTTGGAGGCCTGGGCAGACTGGGGAAGCCCCGAACATTGAAAACCGATAATGGCCCTGGATATACTTCTAAGGGTTTTCAAACTTTCTGCCGAAAGATGCAGGTGCAACATATTACAGGCCTACCTTATAATCCTCAAGGCCAAGGAGTGAATGAGCAAGCTCATCGCTCCATCAAGGAACTTCTACAAAAGCAAAAAGGGTGAATAGCGGAAGGCTACAAAGCTGTGCCCCCAGCAAGTCACCTCGGTGATGAAAGCTATGGGAAGAAAGACCCATAGTGCGCAGACGGGGAAGGGCAGGCATTCAGGGCTCGGTGCACAGCAACTCTGCATGGCATGCCTATGCATGTCTCTGTCTCTCACCCGCCCCGCTGCTCCCTGCCCGGAACCAGACACTTAAAGAGACCTGTGGCATGGTCTCGAGGCGTGCCCATCTGTCTGTCTCTCCTCAGGAAACTGGTGGCCCCATTGAGGTCTCTCACCCACCACACAGCTCCCTGTCTGAAACTTGGGGCTGCTATAGCCAGTCGCGGAACTGCGTTGTTCCTGCCTGGGACCGGCTGCTCTGGGCACCCATTGCAATCTCAACCAGAGGAACCCTCCTCTACTCTGGAGTGAGGTAATGAACATACCACGTTCTGACCTCAACATACTTCTGTGCCTCCAGCACTTACTCCCCTCCAGAAAGGATGGTTCTAACTGCTCAACTCTGACACCTACTTTCACTTGTCCTGTGAGTGGATTCCAGTTCGCTACGGGACCCTGTTCATCTCTTTCTACCCAGGGCAACGGAGCCACCGTTCTGCCTTTCCAAGAGGTCACTGGGGTGGATGGACTGCTTAAACTACTTCCCCTTTTGTTAGGTGAACACTATTAAACAGTTAAAGACTGAGATCATATATAACTACCTCGTCTTCCTTCATTAAAGCACCACTACATTTAACTCAATCGTGTAGCCTCAATATGTATACCTAACATTTTACTTCCTGGGTAACACAGGTGAGTTTGGGAGCACTCTAGATCACAAACAGATGAAATCCACACACACACACGCCAAAAAAAAAAAAAAAACCCACAGCACCCCTGACCAAGAAGAAAGCAGCCGCCTACTAAATCCCAGTGGTACTATAATAAATAAGGGAAAATTCTAGTAAGAAGTCAGTTTACAACTTGCCTCCCAGTAATTGTAGGAAGATGAAGCCCTGAGGCCAAGATAATCCAACCTAGGTTCTGTCTGAAGGCTAAGCAACAGCCACTGTCAGAGGTCCTAATTGTGGCTACACAATGAGGGTAACCACACCATGCTGTCCCATTGGTGATGAAGCTTGGGTGCTGGGAGGTAGGAATATAAGGCAATCCCCGTTGCTGACAAAGCCTGGGTGCTGGAGGTAGGTATATAAGGCTCTCCCCGTTCCTGAGGAAGCCTGGGTGCTGGAGGTAGGTATATAAGTCTCTCCCCATTGCTGAGGAAGCCTGGGTGCTGGGAGGTAGCTATATAAGGCTCTCCCCATTGCTGAACAAGTCTTCCATTTGCCATTCACTTGACTCCCCGTGTCTGCAGTGGTGTATATGAACTTTCTCAGGCCCTCCCTTGTAGGAGTTGATGGGACCGAACGACATCTGGCGAACAGAGAATTCTGGCCACATGTTTAGAGTTTGGCTGATCGAGGTCTTTTTTATACACCGAGCCTGCAACTTTTGGCTTTGGGCGTTTTTGTTGATTCTTATTGAACTCTAAATTTTTCTCTGCTCCTCTGTAGAGAGCAGTGTAGTGCCGCACATTAAAGATGGCGCCAGCTTCCACCTTCTACCCCCCGATCGGTGAGTGCTCTCGGTCGCAAACAACTTCATATATGGCTAAGGCTAAGGATCTGGCTTGCTTCCACGTATCTGGACCTATATGCATCTCCCATGTGGCATGCTGTGGTCGGCTATCCAGAGGCTACTTAAGCTGTGGGCTGCCTTTCCCCAGGGTCAGAAGATTGTTCAAGGTTCCTGAATAAACTGCAGAAAGAAGAGCCTGCGTTGCATCTTCCTTGTTGGTCGAGGCAGTCGCGACAAGCGGTGGCCCGTACAGAGAGGCCTCTCGTCAAGGACTCAGAACTTCCTGCGGTCAGGGTAGTGCACTGGTGAGTTCCCAGGTAAGATGGAAATCCGCGATCAGAGTGGGGAAAATCGCTCTACTCTGTAGGTAGAGAGAGAGTGAAGAGCGGTTTCCAAGTTGACGAACCGAAAGTAAAAGGAGAGATAGCTTGATTAAGGGCGCGTCTCATGCGCACCCAATTTTTTTGACTCTTAACGAGCTGCTTCGTTCTAAGAATTGAAAGATTAAAAGGAGTACCTTAGAAAGATTTTTAGAGGAGTGTGATGCCATTGCACAATGGTTTGCAGTCTCCGGGAGTCTGACGATCCCGTCGTGGGAGAAACTAGGAAAAGATCTAGGTTTTGCTTTTGAACAGGGGACTCTTAAAAGTGGCGTGAGACCCATCTGGAAACTCGTAAGGGGCTGTCTTGAGGACCAACGATGTATACAGTGAGGCAGTAGAGAATGGACAGGCCTATTTGGAGATGTTACAGGAGAGGTCAGAACAAGGGGACAGTGAGAAGGGAAGAATAAGAATAAACTGTACCCAGATCTTTCAGACATAGATAATTCAGAGTCTATAGTTTCAGAAGAAAAGCTACAGGTGCTCATAGAACAGATGGAGAGAACAAGAAAAAGAAAGAGAGAAAAAGGGAGAAAGAAGGGGGACCCTAAGAGGGAGGAGTGCTGTGAGCCTTCCTCATGCCAAGTAATGCCGTGGATACCCCCTCTTTATGTGAAAGGAGGGAATGGCAGCTCGGGGTGCTCTTTTTGCCCAGGAGTCTGGAGTACAGTAAAGAAAAAACTACGCTTGGCTTTTCCAGTGTTTCAGGATCCACAGGGGAACAGATATGAGGAACCTTTAGATTTTAAGATCGTTAAATCTCTGGCTGAGTCTGTAAGAACTTATGCGACTAGCGTTTCCTTCACGGTGGCACAGGTAAAAGCCCTGAATCGATGTTGCATGACGCCCAGTGATTGGAGTGGGCTTGCTTGTGCATGTTTAAGCCCAGGACAATATCTAGACTGGAGATCCTTTTTGATAGAGTTTGCAAACGAGGAAGCGGCTGCCAATCAAGCAGCAGAAAACCATGCTTGGGACAGGGACATGCTACTTGGCCGGGGTCGCTTTGCCAATCAGCAGACCGGGTACCCAGTTCAAGTCTGTGAACAGGTTAATAGAACTGGCATTAGAACCTAGAAGGCATTGCCCAACCAGGGGGAAGTGAGCAGCAATCTTACTAAGATCCTGCAGGGCCCCACTGAGCCATTCTCAGATATTGTCGCTCGCATGGTTGAGGCTGCAGACAGACGTTTCGGGGATCCAGATCAGGCTATGCCACTGATAAAACAGCTGGTATATAAACACTGCACAAAGGAATGCAGAAATGCTATAACCCCTTACAAAATCCGAGGCCTTGAGGCGTGGATGAAGGTTTGTAGAGAATTGGGAGGGCCGCTTATGAATGCAGACCTAGCGGCAGCAGTAGTTCAGCTGACACACACACACACACAAAAAGAGCAGCTTCAGGTGCCTGCTTTAAGTGCAGCAAAGTGGGACACTTAAAACGACAGTGTCCAGAAAGAGGAGGTGAACCACAAAAGCCTGATGGCCAACGTTTATAGAGATCAGGACCCCCATGGCCATGTTAAAGGGATGGTCAAGTGGAAGGATATTCTGACAGGGCTCTGGTGTGGGCCCGATTCCGTGTTGACATGGGTGCGAGGCCCTGTTTGTATTTTCCCACAGGACCAACAAGATCCGGTGTGGGTGCCAGAGTGTTTGACTAGAAGAGTTCAACATGAGGAGCATCATGATTGTCACTTGCTTTTATGCCCAATGCTGGAATGCTAGTACTCGCATGCCTCGCTGGGTGCCTGTGCCTGTTGATGCTCCCCATGCCATGACTTTGTTACCCTATCGCAAATCGCTCAACTTGGCTACTTTACCCATGCTGCAAACTTGTCTAAGCAATTGTCTAGATATCTTTTAGGTAATTGGACTGTAGAATTTGACACCATGATGGAACAGCTGAGGGTCGCCACTGTTACGGTGAACTCTACCCGAGAGGATGCAGGACTAGTCACAGGAGTGTTATCGTGGATTACTGCTGCCAAGGAGTGGGCGGGTTTGGGAGCATTAGCTGGCCTCTTAGTGTTGGTCTCCCTTATTTGCCTGTGGTGTATATGCAAGACCAGGTTTTCTCAACAACACAATGCGGCCATGATTATTCAAGCCTTTACGGCCATTGAAGCAGGACAGCCCCCCCCCCATGCATGGTTAGCCACCATGAAAAGGTAATTTGACGCATTCAGGGTGCGAGGGAAGGCACTGCACTCAAGGACAGCTATTTGCTGACCTTGAGAAGAGCACACCTGACTGCATGTGGGTTGATGCCCAAGATACCACCTCTGGAAAATGGCATCAAGCCAGTCTGGTACTCTTTGCGTGGAAGACACCTAAGGAGGATCAGTAGAGAGCTCTTGTTTCACGGAGAGCAGGCCTCTACTCTTACCTGTGGCGTCAAAAAACAAAAAGGGGGAACTGTAGAGAACTGCCTAGTGCCGCTCATTAAAGATGGCGCCGGCTTCCGCCTTCCACTCCCCGATCGGTGAGTGCTCTCGGTCGCAAACAACTCCATATATGGCTAAGGCTAAGGATCTGGCTTGCTTCCACGTATCTGGACCTATCTGCATCTCCCATGTGGCATGCTGGGGTTGGCTACCCAGAGGCTATTTAAGCTGTGGGCTGGCCTTCCCCGGGGTCAGAAGATTGTTCAAGGTTCCTGAATAAACAACAGAAAGAAGAGCCTGCGTTGTGTCTTCCTTGCTGGTACAGGCAGTCGTGACACTCCTCTCCCTGCCTCTTCCCTCCCGCCTCAACCTACCCCCAAGGTACCCATGCTCCCAATTTACTCAGGAGATCTTTGTCTTTTTCTACTTCCCATGTAGATTAGATTCATGTATGTCTTTCTTAGAGTCCTTATTGTTGTCTAAATTCTCTGGGATTGGGATTTGTAGGCGAGTTTTCTTTGTTTATGTATAAAATTCACTTATGAGTGAGTATATGTGATAACTGTTTTTCTGTGTCTGGGTTACCTTAGACACAAGGGAGGACATTGCCATATTAACAGAAAGGGAGGCACTCCAGTTACCCCACAGGAAAGTTAGGCCTCACCTACCATTAGTGGATGAGGAAGCCAAGAAGAGTCAAAGTTTACCACTCATCAGGTCCATTCAAAAGACCTTCAATTGGAAATAAAATTGTATCCTCAGAATTCCAACAATTATGGGGAATAACTATTGCCATTCCCGATCAAGAGATTAGACAGCATTCTTATTATTGGGGGACCCCACTTGCCGTCCATCCAGCTGAGATTGATTTGTGAGGCTAGACATCTACTACAGCCATTCTAGCTACCCCTAGCCTCAGGCTACCCCACACAATTGGCGTCAAATAATCTCATGGACCTCAGCTGCTTTGAAGTTGATATTGAACAGAAGAGGCAAAAATTTTACAACAAGGAAAAGACTTAAGATTTCCCAAGATCAAATTCTTGGTGAGGGACATTACTCTGACTCCCACAATCAGGCTCTTTAAGATGAACACATCTTGTCCCTATGTATCCCAGCAGCTTTGAATGCTTGAAAAAGATTCAGGAGCAACAACAACAAAAAGATTAAGTCATACATTAGAGTTAAACATGTTAAACCTTAGAAGAGCTACTGCCCCATGCCTCACACATACAGGAAGACACATTGCCTTAAGCCATCTATACCTGATAAACAGACAAGCAACTGCTTTTTATATGAGGGAACCAAAAAGCAAGTTATGCCATAGTGCCAGAAACTGGGGTGGTTTAGGCACAGCACTCCCCACCCACACCACTAACCAGCAGGCTGGGATCATAGCTCACCCCGTGCCTTAAATTGTCACTAGAAAATCTATAGTGATGTTTTATTTCTATTTTAAGAATTAAAGACTGAGAAACAGAGTGCAAAGACAGGCACTAGGGAGTGGTAGCACACACCTTTCCTCCCAGGACACAGGAGACAGACGTAGATGAATCTTTCTGAGTTCAGGGTTACCCTAGGGCATACAACGTTTATCCAGAAATACATCCAGGTGGTCCTGGCTCACAGCTGTAATTCCTGTGTTTCAGAGAAACACACCTTTCCTCCCAGGACACAGGAGACAGACGTAGATGAATCTTTCTGTGTTCGGGGTTACCCTAGGGCATACAATGTCTATCCAGATAAACATCCAGGTGGTGCTGGCTCACACCTATAATTACCGTGTTTCAGAGCCACACACCTTTAATCCCAGGAGTGGGGAGGTGGAGACAGGCAAAACACAGCTGAGCAAAGAGAGGAATATAAAGGAGAAGACACAGGAGCTCACTGTAATGTGGAGTCTGAGGTTTGGTGGAAACACAGTGTAGTCTTAGTCTGAAGACTTGTTGAGGTAGGACTGCCCATTTCAGTCTGGCTGCTTTGCTTTTTGATTATTCATGCTACAAAAATCCCTAAGCAAACTCCAAATATGTTTTGTTTTTCACAGAAACTGGGTTTCTCTTTAACTTTGCAGCCTGTCCTGGAAATACCTCTAACAGATCAGGCTGGCCTTGAATTCACAGAGATCCAACTGCAACTGCCTGGAATTAAATGCATGCGCCACCAGCACCCCACCCAAAAATGCTTTTCATAGCCTCCTGTCCCATAGTGCCATCAGGAAAGAGCTTGGGCTACGTGCAACCAAAAACAGAGTCATGCCCAAAGCAACTACATCAGCGATCATCCTGCCCTCTCTTATTCAGACAAGAGCCATGGTTAATGCAGTAGAAACAGCCCATAGAACATTACCTGTGGCCCTCAGTACACAACAGTTAGTTAATGCTCGCGTTCATACGTCTATTATGAATTTAAAACAACAGACTGATTTACTGAATGAAGAATTACAAATATTGCGTTACCTAGTGAGGGCCAACAGTGACCATCATTTCAGTCTTTCAGTTTAAGTCCACATCAAACATCCATTATGTCCTTGTACAGACGACCATTACGAGACAGCGAATTGGAACCATGGCATCTAAGTTTATTAGACTGATGTGAACACTTACAAGTGACATCGTGCAACTTAACTAGACATGAGTTGAGCCGTTGGGTTTGTGTGCCATGTCATTTCTTCAAATGTGCACTCACATAAAAATTCCTGTTAGACTCGTCTAAACTTGTTGCATGGTGCCTTACGAAAGGGGTGGTGGGGGCCCTAATGCTTCTGCTTGAGTGTCTCCTACAGTAAGATCACGACAACAAAAAACAAGGCAACCCTTCAAATACCAATGGCTTTAGAGCACACAGGGCCAAAACATCCAAGAGAGGTGGTCCATGAGTGGATAATACAAATACAGGAGTCTATAAGAGACCCTAAACCTCGTAGTATGTCTCTGCTTCATTTTGTGAGGACCTCCTGGGGACCTAAGCCTTCTAGTGCTAGAATCAATGACGGCTAAGAGCTGGTCAACCTAAGACAGGCATAATCCAAAATTCTGATGTGTTTCCCAGGCAGAAACACAGCACAGCAAGGTAACGAGTCCTACCAGGCCTCCAGGCAACATCAAAATGGTGAGACCAGGTTGAGTAACAGTGCAAGCGCAAGCAAGTGCATGCAAACACACAGGAACAAGCAGCTTGGGCCTCAGTATCCTGATAGTGAGTCACTTACAAAGAAACCAAATGCGCAACAGCGTAAGCCAACTAGAACACAACCAGTACTAAAAAGGACCAACCAACAATGTCCTTCTGGCAGCCTAACTGGCCTTGCTCAACTGTAATAAGTAGCTTCTGAATTGAGATCTCCCGGAGTCTCTGTCATTGTCTCTATGTCTTTGCACTCCCGGGACTGGGCGCAGGACCAGTAGGAAGCAACAAGTCACTATTTGAGCTCCTTCTGTGGGAGATTCCTCCCTAATTTGGAATATCTACCTCCCTCCAGTCAGACAATGGTCCTAAATTCAACTCCCTAATTTCTCTAACCTTATGTAAAATAGCATTGCTGTGGGAATTGTAGCCCCGAGTTACATTTCCCTGCCCCCATTTGAGGTGCTTATCTGCAAAGAAATCCTAACTTTCCTCTGCTCCTGGAGTTGAGTAAGGAAGTTTGAGTGCACGTGATCATTGATCCATGCTGGAGTCAGGTAACAGTCCGCTTGGGTCAGGTGACAGTCCCTTCGCAGACCCCTCCTCATTTGGTGCCGTGGTATAAAAGCTAGCCCCAGTAGAACAATAAAGAAGCTGTTCCGCCTCAACCTCGTGCTCTGTGGATTCATTCAACCTGGACACCCTCCGCCAAAGACTTGTGGTTCCAGCCCGCACGGGTGCGGCACATTCCTTACCATTTTCACATCCAATACCATCCCAGTCATAAAGAAAGACAGAACGAACTAACCGCTCCTTTAAAAACACCCTAAAATGTCACAGGAACTGTACCTCAATTGGGTAAAGTTCGTACCTCTGGCCCTTTGGGGGCATGATCTGAGGTACTGTAAGAACACATAAAAAGTATGAATAGATCTTTTAGTTGGCTTTGTTTTCAAGCTTCCAGTGCAAACAGAGAATAGCAGATTTCTGTCCTTACTGTGAGTTTAATTCCCAAATAAACAAACCTTTCACATGCTCCATTGTGGACCGCTTTAACATGCCTGTACGTTAGTGCCCACATGGACAAAGTCCAGCTACTGGTGTGCCCTCCCTGCTGCAGGACCCCACCTCTCATACGCCATCACAGACAACCACACAATCCTCTGAGGCTACTCTGGCCTGTATTCCACTGAGGACCATTATCGCCACCCAACCAAGGATCTGTTGTTTAGGTTCGGCTACCACCAGGCCTGCTCGCATCAGGCCAAGCTCTAACCCAGAGAGCTCTAAGCCTGCGTCTGGAACATAGGCTTGCACTCCTGACTCTAATCCGCAAGTGACAGGATCCACTGGCCCCAGCTTTAGCTAGTAACCTTGCGGCACACGGTTCAGGAAAGTTCTCGGTCCCCTGAGCTTTTGCCCAACCAAATCCGCTCCAAGTGTCAAAATACTGTTTTTAACCACTCTAATGAAATTTGTTAGCAACTGTTTTAAATGGTGTAGATAATTCAGGTCTTGATCTGGGACCTCCCTTAGTGCCACAACTGTGACATCTGCTGGCCAACATCCTTATTACACTATAACTCTCCACAACCACCTGAACCAGCTACCCAAACACTGCCTCCACCTGCTGGCCAATCAACATTATTACACCTGTCACAAATCTTCAGAAAACTACAACTCAAGTGAGTTAATATAGTAACAGATGCTACATTTATTAAGAAATAAATTTGTGCTGCAGGAGCGCCTTCAGCCAATAGGCGCTGAAATACCATCCCACTGGGTGCGGTCTATTTCTCTTTAAAGAAAAGCGGCAATCCTCTGCTCGCTGTCTTGGTTCCGGCTCTTGCTTCAGCAACTATCCTCCTTTCCTGGCTGTCAGTATTCTGTAAGCTTCCTCTAAAATAAATACCCCTGTAAATCCAAACTGGTGTGTCATTGTTTCACGCATTAGTGTCCCTTGAACTCATGTTATGTGACGTCATACCTGTGGTCTCTCCTCTGTAACCTCACTTCACTCTGATCGCCTACTCCATTCAATCCTATGAAGGTTTACCAATTACTCCCAACCCCAAAAATGCGGGAGTTGGTGAAAATGGCCTTTAAAGTTTTTAATACCTGAGAAGAAACAGCTAAATCTCCCTGCCAGACAAGGCTACAACAAGCAGTTAATCCATAAGCCCAGGCCTTAGTAGCCGCCCTAAGGCCACGGGAAGGGGGACAAGGGAAGCCAAACATAAGACTCTACACTGATGAAGCCCAGCCTAAGCCAACCTCACAGGCAGGCTGTTACAAGTGTGGCCTAAGTGGCCATGTAGCACGGTATTGCACTAACCTTCCATGAAGCTTTCCCCTATCTGCCAGCAACTTGGACACTGGAAATCACAATGTCCCTCTGCGGGCTTGTGCTCTATGACACGCCACAGAGGTCCGGCCTCACCAACATCGACAAGTGAAACTCTGCCAGCCTTTGAACTTCTCAGCCTTGCAGAGCACTGACAATACCCATGTAGAGGGCTGCGTAGTGCCGCGCCTTAAAGATGGCGCTGTTTTCCGCCTTCCACCTCCCCGATGGTGAGTGCTCTCGGTCACAAACAACCATATACGGCTAAGGCTAAGGATGGGGCTTGCTTCCGCGGATCTGGACCTAGCTGCATTTCCCACATAGCACGCTGGGGTTGGCTACCCAGAGGCTATTTAAGCTGTGGGCTGGCTTTCCCTGGGGTCAGAAGATTGTTCAAGGTTCCTGAATAAACTGCAGAAAGAAGAGTCAAGTGTTGCATCTTCCTTGCTGGTCGAGGCGGACGTGACATGCCCAGACTTGGTGTATCCTGTAACCCTATGTGAGCCTAGGGTAAAGCTGAAGGTAGCTGTAAGTCCATTATTTTTCTATCAAACACAGGAGCTACCTGTCCTAACATCTCACTTAGACCTTACATTCCTCTCACCAATTTTGATGATGGGAGTAGAGGAGACCCGATCCTCCCCACTTAACACTTTGTCACTGCCATGCTTTCTTGCAGGACAATTGTTCTCATTTTATCTTAGTGATACCTGCTTGTCCAGCACCTTTACTGGGTCAAGATATCCTTAGCTAACTCCTAGGTCTCCTGAACCTCGATGGACAGGACCTCACAGGACACCTGAGTTCTCACCTCCCCTAAGGAACACATGTCTTGCTTTTCTGGGATGATAGTACACAAGATGTCTTTCCAGCCATACCTCTCGCTGAGTGTAAACCCACAAACACCCAGCTCTCCCCTTTCCCACGTTACCCCATGAGTGCAGGAAGTAGCCAGACTTGAGACAACGCCCCTTTTTCCTAAGAGAGCTACTGTGGGCGCCCCTTCTGCCAATAGCCTTTAAGATACCAACCAGCCCACTTGTGCGTGGTCTCTTTTGCTTTAGAAAGCAGAGGTAGCCAAGCGCTCGCTCTCTTCCTTCCAGCTCTGCTTCCGGCTGCCAGACTCTGTCCCTTGTCACACCTAGGGCTACTGTCTAGGACAGAGATCTGAAAGTTTTTCCTCTTAAATAAATAACCCTTTTATTAATCATAATTCCAAACTAGTGTGGGATTGTTTTGTGACTTATGCCTTCAGAGAGTCTACATGTTAGTCAAGATATCACCTCAGGTTCCTGTCAACCCTTATATAAACAGACTGGAACTTAAGTCCCTGTCTCTGGCCTCCATCTCTTGAGACCCCGCCCCTGTGCACGCCAAACCATGACCCTTCACCAGTCTATTTAAACTGCTCCCTGGAAAGCCCCTTTTAGGGTCTCTTCCCCCCCTCCCCCAGAGGTTGCATTTGCAGCTTTTCGGTTCCTCATTAAATCTGGATATTCTTTAATTTGTCTTGTTTGTGATTCGGCTTGATTGGGATTTTTGAGTCTCTGGCGTTAGGAAAATTCCTAACAGGGAGCATGCAATTACACAGAACTGCAGTGAGAGACAGTCAGATACTCAATGATATCCCTCACAGGCCGTGCTGTGTGAGCACAGTCCCCCAACAGACACTTGTATTTCACAAGGGTCACCCTTCTAAATTTTTTAAACAAACAAATGAATATAGTATGTGGAGGGCCGCAACCATATTTTTTATTGTTTTAAGGGACAAAGGTAGAGATTGACCTCTATGACCTTAAGATGTGATGGTACACGCCTTTAGTCCTGAGGCCTGGGAGGCAGAGGCAGATTGACCTCTGTGACCTCAAGGTGTGGTAGTATACGCCTTTGGTCCCAATGCCTGGGAGGCAGAGACAGGCAGATCTCTATGAGTTCAAGATGTTGTAGCACACGCCTTTAATCCCAGCGCATGTGCTTGGTAACTTACTACTGCTGCGTCCCTGCCTACTTCCGAGGCATCATCTGGGATAATGGGCAGCGGACCAATCCAAGAGTGACACGTCAGAAGCGAGGACTGTTTCCTTTATAAGGGCTGGGTTCCCCTCATTCTGGGTCTCCGACATGTAAGCTTATGCTCTCCCTCTCAAGAAACATTAAAGCTTTTCTGCAGAAGGATCCTAAGTGTCCCGCGTCGTTCTTGCGGGCGAGATGGTAGCACGGGACAATAGTATTATTCATGTTTGAAGTAAAAGCAAAAAGCTTTAGAATTTGAGTAAAAATAGTACAAAGTCAGACTCGGTCACTTGGGACTTGTTCCTTCATGGTCAAATCACACTATCACCCAGCAGCTGAGCTTCCTTATTCAGAGCAATCAATGCTGGGAAAAGCAGTCCCAGGTGCCCCAAGGAATAGTCCCTCCTGGGTTTGCAACACTGTGGAAGGATAAAGAGCAGGCAGGGCATGCTGTCATCTTACATTCTTGGCTTGGAAGATCTTTTCTTCTGGGAGGCTCAGGGCAGCCTCCTTTTGCTCCACCTAGACATGAGTGACATGGCACCTGGTATTACATCGTCCATTGTGACTCCAGGGAGGAGTCCACATACTTGATGGCTCTGGTCTGGCTGCTGCAGGGCAAACCAACTCTGCCTAGGTGACTCCATTTGGGGACTTGGTTGTATTTCAGTTTTTGACACCACTACTAAGTAACAAGGGGTGAAATTGGCTTCCACTTCTGGAGACAGGCATGGTGAAGATCTTTGCCGACTTTCAGGCGGTGAGAGTCCTCCCTTGGTCTGGGAAGGAGTGCTCAGTATCTGGTCTGCTGAATTGGTAACTGGAGCATAGTGACTGCTTCATCATCACCAATTGAGGGTCAAATCCCCCCCACCCGAGATCAGGAGCCTTCCTGGAACTCACTCTGTAGTCTAGGTTAGACTTGAACTCACAGAAATCCACCTGCCTCTGCCTCCCTCAGTGGTGGAATTAAATGTGTGTACCACCACCGCCAGGCCCTTTGGCTAATTCTAACTAGGCTCACTGGTCTCTATGACATCAGACGTGACATCATTACTCCCGTGCGCTCTTCCCTCAGGTCTGCAGAGCCCCATCCCTCTTCCTTTCCCTGTACCTTTTCCTTTTCTCACAGAAGCACTGGAAGGTCTGCTTCTCTGACATGCTAGATTCAAATGACAGTGAGAAACAGCTTTGCAATGGAGGGCTTTTTCTTCATGGAAATTTTGCCCACAGAGTGTCCATTAACGGTTTTTTGACCGGCTTCTTGGGACTCAGCGCCTGGTTTTTCTGCTGGGCTTGTTTCTTTGGTTTCACTTTCCTCCTCTATCCTCCACGCACTCTGCGCCCACTGAATCGTTCCCAGTGTTGTCTCAGGAGGTGTGTGGTTGGCTGGGTTTTTTTTATTGATTATTATTGAGCTCTAAATTTTTCCCTGCTCCCCTCCCCCATCTTCAATCCTCCAAGGTCCCCAATGCTCCCAATTTATTCAGGACACCTTGACTTTTTCTACTTCCCATGTAGATTAGATCTATGTATTTCTCTCTTAGTGCCCTCACTGTTGTCTAAGCTCTCTGGGATTGTGGTTTATAGGCTGGTTTTCTTCATGTTTAAAATCACCTATGAGTGAATACATGTGATAAATGTCTTTCTGTGTCTGGGTCACCTCACTCAAAAGAATGTTTTCTAGCTCTATCCATTTTCCTGCAAAATTCAAGATGTCGTTATTTTTTTCTACTGTGTAGTACTCCACTGTGTAAATGTATCACATTTTTCTTACCCATTCAATTGAAGGGCATTTAGGTTTTTTCCAAGTTCTGGCTATGACAAACAATGCTGCTGTGAACATAGTTGAGCAGATGTCCTCGTGGCACAATTGAGCATCCTTTGGATATATACCCAAAAGTGATATTACTGGGTCTTGAGGTAGGCTGTTTCCTAATTTCCTGAGAAATTGCCACACTGACATCCAAAAGGGC
The DNA here is from genome assembly GCF_982192425.1 of Myodes glareolus. NCBI lineage: Eukaryota > Metazoa > Chordata > Mammalia > Rodentia > Cricetidae > Myodes > Myodes glareolus. The sequence continues at coordinate 42,896,641 of NC_142051.1, read as the reverse complement.
TGCACCAGCTTGCATTCCCACCTGCAATGCAAAAGTGTTCCCTTTTCCCCACAGCCTCTCCAGCATAAGTTGTCATCTGTGTTTTTGATCTTGGCCATTCTTACAGGTATAAGATGGAATCACAGAGCTGTTTTGGTTTGCATTTCTCTGATGGCTAAGGATGTTGAACATTTCCTTAACTGTCTTTCAACCATTTTAGATTCTTCTGTTCAGAGTTCTCTGTTTAGGTCGGTACTACATTTTTTATTTGATTATATGTTCTTTTGATGACCAATTTGGGCCCAAGGAAGTAAGCTCCACAAGAGAAAAGCCGGGTTAGTTTTTTTTCTTTAACAAGATTCCAATTTTTGGTTTTGTGACCTTCTTGATGCTCAGACTTGGGTCCATGATTTCAGTACACTTTCAGATCAGTCCTTGAATGCTTTTGGAAGTCAAAGGTCAGAAGGCTCTCAAAGATGATGTTCTCTCTGGAGAGTCCCGAAACCATATGTGACTGTCCCCCCTTCTAAATCTCAGCTATAATCTACTGCATAATCCAGCAGACTCCATCATTCATTAACTTTCAGAGGATTCTGAAATCAACTGCTGTCCCGATTTCTGGAACAATGAGCTTCACCCAAAAGCCATGCTGAACTCGACTGGATTGGGAATCCCATTATCAAACAGGATTATCTTTTTGTAAACTAAAAAACTCTCCTCTGAGTTCTGGGGAGACAACTTAGATCCACCTGAAAGAGGTCAGATGCAATCTCAAGATGCACCCCCAGGTAAGTACTGGCAATTGACAGACCAAGTTTCACACCTCTTCCCAGGTCTTGGGACTCCCCTTCCTCAACTATCAGAACCTAAGAAAACTTTTCTCCCTAAAGTTAACTCTATCATCTGCTCTCAACATCTTTCCAGGTCCCAGTGACACTGGACGGTCCCACAAAGCCTGGACAGCGGAGTGAGACAGCCAGCTATCTCAGCTTTCTCAAGGCCCTAAGAAGACAAGAATGGGTCTTCAGGACTCGGCACCCTCATTCCACCTAACCTGCGACTCGAATTTCCTCACCTAATTATAACCAGCAACAGGGAGGAAGGCTATCGGTCAGAATTATGCTGTCCTGTGCGCTTGTGGATCTAGCAGAATGTTACCAGTCAAAACCACTCCCTACAAACAGGTGGTTCTTAGCATTTAAGGCATAATTCGAGTGTGCCCCATGGGACACACCTATAGCCACTGGCATCATCCCTTCGGACAGGCATTGTCAACATTCAGGCAGATACCTGGCCAGTCCAAGGTCCTACTGCCACTACATCAGTCTGTTCAAACATACTACATTAGTGTAGTCTGTGAGTATGCACCTAGTCCTCATTAAAAGTGAGCTCCACCCATTCCCCCTTCCCTTTTCCACCACTCCTCCAAAGAGGCAGAAAATCCTTAGTTCCTCTCCCTTTCAACTTCCTCCCTTAAAAAAAAAAAATCTTTATTATGTATACAGGGTTTTTCCTGCATGGATATCTTCAAATCAGAAGAGGGCACCCAATCTCATTACATCTGCTTGTGAGCCACCATGTAGATGCTAGGAATTGAACTCAAGACCACTAGAAGAGCAGTCAGTGCTTTTAACCTCCGAGCCATCTCTCCAGCCCCCCCCTCCCCTTTTCAACACTAAACCTCCAACAAGAGAGTTTTTTGTACAGTGTGATTTGTCCTCAGTGCATCGAATGAACAGTAGCAACGCTGAGACGGTTACTAAAGTTAAGTCTTAAATCAACGGCAGTCCACATGAGTTACTCGCAGAGGACCCAGACAGAGAGGTATAGGAAGAGAACAGAGGAAGGCTTGCAGAGATTCACAGCCTTTTCCATCTGGGAAGATGGAGCCAGGGTTGATGCTCTGTTGCTTTCTTAGCCTATCAGGTGTGTACCCCAATACCTGACTGACTACCAAGACTGATCAGTAATAGATACGTGTAAATGCTTCATGATGTCCGACATGTGACACACTGCCATGCTGCAGCTGTCAGAGGACCATTTCTCAGAACTGCCTCAGGTCACTGGCTTTTCCCCCCAGTAGTATGGGTCGAAAGAAATCACACCCCACAGTAAACTCATTTGTCACACTCGGAACAGGGAATCTAATGCTTCTAATTCTCCATTCGTGTACACACAATGCAGCAGCAGCATTGCTAACCCAGTGCACACCCCCCTGGGACCTCAGTCCTGCTGCACGAGGCCAACTGCAGTTTATCCTCACTCCAGTGCATTCAGTGCCCGTTGCAACACTAGTACCCACAATGCAAGCCCTCCTGCCTGGGCACTGCACTGCCCCACCAGTCAAGTGCCATCACTGTAGCTGGCTGTCCCTCTAAAAGCTCCCCACCTGAGATCAACTACAGCTTGCCCTGGCTCCAGTCCATGCAGCATAGCTGCAACCCACTACAACACCAGCACCCATCACCCCCCACTCAAGCCCTCCTATCTAGCCCATCACAACAGCCACGAACCAGCACTGTAGCGAGCTACCACTTCTAAAAGCTCTAGGCTGCAGACAGTGCTTAGACAAAGTCATTCAACAGACAGATGTGCTGAAGTTTAGGATGGTAATCTGTACGTTTCCCCCTTAAATAACCCTTTCATTATCCTAATTCTGAACTGGTGTGAGATTGTTTCACGGCATCAATTGGTGCCCAACTGTTGGGATTCCAGGTTTTCCCCTGCCTCTCAGGGTGCAAATCAAGGACTGTTTTGGCTAACCAGCTAAGCTTCCTGCTAGTTCTGTGCTTGTTCTGCTCTAGCCCCGTACAATAGCCTAGGGCTCTTTATTACTTTGAAATGGTAATTTCTCATCCTGCCCGGGAGAGCCCAGGTGCCAAGGTCCCTCTGCCCTGTCTGACACTGCCCTGCACCCCTCGGCCACCTGCCTGCGGAGAAGCTCACTTGGCGCCAGCTTCCCCATCGCCTTCTGGCTGGGAGGGATTACCTTTACTGGGGCCAAAGGGTATTTTAACGCGGGATTAAGCTGAATAAATGGGCATTCTCCTCTTGGCGAATGACTCGAACGCTCTGTATGTGTGTGCGTCTCTATTTTAGCCCCTAGGACCTTCCTCAGCTCGTGGAAGGTATGGAGCCGCGGTCCATACCAGGTGGGTGGTGATGCAGACTCGGGTGTGGAATGTTTGCCACACTCAACATTTTATCATAGAATCCCCCAGCCAGCTCTGAGTGTGCCCAGCTTGGCGGCGAGCCCTTCCTCAGCAGCCTGTGTCCTGTGCATGGTGCCAGCAGTTCAATAGAGCACAGCGGCCTTTCTTGCCAAGAATCAGCTGCAGTTCGTTGTATTTTCTCTTCACACACCTCGGATTGGCTTCAAATCCCCACGCACTGTAAAGTTTGCCTCCCGCCAGGGCACACCACAGACATCTGGATGAGATGGGGCTTTCCTGGTCTGAGGCAGCCGCCTTTCAGCTGGTGTAACTGTCCCACCCACCAATTCCCTAAATCACCAGCAGCGGCCTGCAGCGAGCCTCTGGGAAATGAGCCGTTTAACCATAACATTGGAGTTCTGTGACTCGGCCAGACTCTCTCCACATTCCTTCCCGAATACAGGCGGGCCAGATGAGGACACATGGAATCTGGGGGTCACCTGAGCGCTGACCTCTATGCACACCTGCCGCTTTGGTGGCGAGTTTTTCCCTTCCAGTCAGCTAAACTGTTTCTCTGGACCCAAGGAACTGAGGTTGAGCTCCCAGCAATCCTATGGTGTTTCCACAAACGGGGAGGGGGGGACCAGCCCCAACCACAGCCTTCACTGGTACAGTAAAGCCCTGTGCTGACATTCATCTCTAGTTGATTGCCATAGCTAAAACTGTGATTGGACAACCCAGGGTAGTGGTCCCGCGTTAGCCCACATACACTGAGCAGTGCTTTTGCTGTGGACCCCAGGGTGCTTTGGATTGTCCTGTTTTATCTCCTTTCAGACCACTCCTAAGTGGTCCCTGCAATGAGAGAGCATCCAGGGCCACCTCTCGCCTCTGGCTTCAAGTCATCCAAACGGGTGACAGTTGGCTTCATTAACACCAGGCCTGTATAAAGAAGACATTCTCCTATAGGCCTTGCGGTGTCGTGGTTTTCGTAGGCTTTCACGTTTTCAGCTACGGAATATAAAGCCTCAAACTACAAGCCCCTCACCTGTGAGTGCTCTGCCAGTGTCCCACTGGCTCCGCTGTTTCTCAAACTATTAAGCCACCCATCTCTTAAACGCTCTGCCGGCGTCACCTGGTGGCACTTTCCCTTTTGCTGAGCAGCCCCTTCCCCACACACCTCAAAATACTCTTTTCCTCACTCCCAATCCTTGTAGTGTATCCCTGCCACTGCTAGAAGCCACCATAATTAGTCAGATCTGTGCGGCAGCTTTTTGCAATTCCAGCCTTTCTTCCCCAGCAGACACACCTCTCGGTCTCTTTGTAGGGCCCACAGGCCGATCTCTCCTCATTGAGGACAGCTTGCAGTTTCTGGCAAAACATCTTCTTTTCTCCTCTGCGCTCACTCTGCCCACCCTGGTGGTTATCTACAGGGGTGGTGTTTGTTCCGTCTTCGCCTGCCTGGGGAATTTCCACTGTGCAGCAGTCAGGTGTACAACACTTTCTCTAAGTTCAAATAAACGGCATTCTCTACTCACGAACGACCCACGCCTCTAGCGCTCTTCAATCTCCAGTGCCTGGCCCGACTCGCAAGCTGTCCCACAGGTGCTACAGGTGGAGGCCCACAGCGAGATCAGGAAGTAGGGACCCCAGAGAGGTGGCCCTCAGAAGGCTGGCGAGCAGGTAAGATATTGATGGTAAGGGGGAACTGAAGGTGGATTCTAGTCAGTTCAAGTACTGACTTACCAATTGATAGTTCTTTCAACAAACAAGAAATCACTATTAATCAGTGAGCTTTAATATTCCTGGTTAGAAGCAGGTAAAAGCTCAACTCTAAAACGCTTCAGGATGAAGAATCTGTGAAGTCTATTTAGTGCTTTGAGGAGGTATAATGAACATGAAACAGATCCCTCTGAATGAGTTTAAAAAAAAAAAAAGAGGAATCTGTAGCGTAGGTAAAGTGGGAAAGCTATAAGTATAATAATTACAGACATGGTAAGAAGTAAATGACAAATTGTATCACAGTTACAGTGACAAGGACAGTGTGGTATTGGGACATAAACAGGGAAACCAATCAAACAAGACCTGACAAACAACTGACAAAGTTATAGCCATTTATAACGAAAGCACCAGAAACAAGCAATACAAAAAGCTTATCCAACAAATGTTATGACAACGAGACACGTCCGCTCCTTGCAGCACCCATCTACTGCAGAGAAGGTGGTGATCCTATCAACTCCCTATGGAGTTTACTCTGTGGCAAAAGTTACTCACTAGGCAAGAAACTGCCTGTGCCTTGACTGCTGAAAGTTTTTGTCCAAACTGGACAAGAAGGACAGAGAACAACAACTTCCAAACTTTGCCGAAGCAAGGTGGGACTGTTCTTCAAAAATCCTGCTTCACAAAAGTGATATTCTAGGTCTACAAAGGAACCCTGGGAAGGACTCACCACGACAGAATAAATAAGAATATCTGATCTTAATTTGTTGGATCCAAATGGATTGGACATTGCGAATTAATTCTTGCCTTATATACTTGAATAGTTATTGTATATATTGCATCGATTATTCTACATTACTGAAAACCTTCACTTTTATTTAGATAAAAAGGGGGATATGTGACATATTTTGTGTTCTGACAAAGCTTCCTTGGAGTCAGAGGGCGGGGATCTAGCCACTAGTTGACCACAGGTTTGGAGGACTGTACACACGAAACAGGAAGTGGTAAAGCAGCAGAGAATGGAGTCCCCTCTTTAGGAAGGAGGGAGGGCAGAAACCAGTGTTGCTCTGTTCTCTGATCTTTCACATTCCTACCCCTAAATCTGACTCCCGATTATTTATTGGCAAGGTCAACCATATTAACTGCTGCGGGAGTACCTTCCGCTGCTTCAGCCAATAGTTGCTGAAGCATGAGCCCACGGTGCTGCGGGAGGGTCTTCCGCTCCGTCAGCCAATAGCCGCTGAAATACCAGCCCACTGGGGCGTGGTATATTTCTCTTTTAAAAAGAGCCACAGATCTCCGCTCGGGCCTCTTGGTTCCGGCGCTTGGTCCCGGCTCCTGCTCCAGGGACTAAGCTCCCTTCCTGACGGTTTATGGTGTATGTAAGTTTTACCCCCCCAAACTAAATAACCCCTTAAAACATAACTGGTGTGGGATTGATTCGCCATTAATTAACAATTCAAAATTCTGCTAGAAAACTAGATATCCACCTGCCAAGAATGAAAATAGACTCCCTGTAATCTTCAGCCATGCATAAGGCTGCACTTCCAGGTTCTAAAGGCATGCACATGTGGGTGGACCCTTGGTCATGCGCGTGTGACCCACGTGCGCACGTGCAGTTACCTCCACGTGTGACTCAAAACCCTTGTGCGCACGCACGGGTTGCCCGTCGTGTGTCATCAGCGTGATGTGGTCATACCAACCCCCTGTGCACGTGCTAGGCGTGGGCCACCAGTCATGTGTCATCAGCATGTGACAGTCACACCAACCCCGTGCGCATGTGCTAGGCAGCTTTTAAAAGCTAGACGCACCATTTTTGCTCCCTGTACACCGTTTCCCAGGCCTGTGTGCACGTTCCCTTCTAATGAAGTCCTTAAGAGTTTGTTCGCGTCTTGTGCACTCTTCTCACTCGCATCAGATCATTCCACCCCCATCTTTCGTCCTGTACAAAATTAACACACGGCTAGGTACAGTGATGCATGCCTTTAGTCCCGGCACTTAGAAAGCGGAGTGTATGTGAGATCACGGCCAGCCTAATCTACAGTTATCTCTAGATAACCCTCAGCTACAGTGAAGGACCTGTGCCCAAAAGTAATTAAGAAATCAACTCACAGCAAATCAAAGACCTTAATTTAAAACCTGAAGCTGCTACAGGAAAACACGTCTTTAGTATGTTTAGTGTATGGAAGAACTTCCTCAGCGTTATTCCAAAACCACAAAAACCAGCCTTGATAAAAAAAACAGCAGGAACTACATGAAACTAAATGTTCTTTATATCAAACGAAAACAATAGCCCACAGAATGGGAGAAAATCTTTACCAAGTATACTCAGAAGGCTAATACATAGAATTTATAAACAACTAAAACAAATTAAAAGCAATTCTGACAAATGAATGGGCTAATACAATGAGTTCTTTAAAGCAGAAACACATGTCCTCCAAGTATTTTTTGTGAAATGTTCAGATGGGCAGTGGTGATCCCACTATCCAGGATGCAGAGGAGTTGGATCTCTGAGTTCCAGACCAGTCTAGTCTACAGAGTTCCAGGATAGTCAGAGCTACAGAGAAACCTGTGTATGCATGTGTGCGTGAGAGAGAGAGAGAGAGAGAGAGAGAGAGAGAGAGAGAGAGAGAGAGAGAGAGATCATTATCCTAGCCATCAGGAAAAGTGTAACCTAAGCTACTTTCAGGTAACACCTCAGTCAAAATGGCCATCAGGAAATCTGGACAGTTGTGGAGAGAGAAATCCTCATTCACTGCTGATGAAGAGTTCAAATGAAATTTATCCATTATGGAAATCATGGAGGTATTTCAAAAATTTAAAATCAGATCTACCACAACCCAGCTATCCCACTCCTGGGTCTAGACCAAAGGGCTCCATATATAGACATTTGCACATCCATGCACTTTAGTTGTGAAGAAAAAGGAGATGAAAAATTTGCAAAAAAATGGGCATATCTAAAAGGCATATTAAGTACAGTGACTCAGAAAAAAGAAAATCTACCCATTTTCCCTCATGTAGCGATCCCAATCTATAATGTGTAACATAAGCAAACTGGTGTGGTCTTAAAAGTCTCGGGAAGAAACCAGTTAATAACCGGTGGTGAGGACAGACAGATGGGACAAAAGGACAAGGGAGCGGAAAGGAGTTTGAAGGATCGGGCACACGAGATCAGGGTACTGAGGATGGGGAAGGTGGAGGACAAATTTATTCAAATATAGCAAGAATGATGTTAACTTGAAAGCCTGTGGCTCTGTTGACAGACATAGTAACTGACGTGACTGTCGCTGAGAAGTCCCACAGCCCTTGAGGCAATGGACTGCTCTGGATCTGGTCCACTTCCCACATCAGCCGTTTCCAGCTGCCCTTCCCTGCATAACCTGATGGGAAAGTGTCATTAGGACACGGGGGTGGGGGGGGGGTGGTCAGGTCTTGATGTTCAACCCAGACTGACCTCAAATTCTCAGTCTCCTGCCTGAGGGTAAGAACTACAAGAATGTGCCACCAAATGCTTTAAACAATTTTTTCAAAATATAATTTATTCATTTTTTGACAGTTTCATACATGTAAACAATCCGTCCTGATCATCTGCACTCCAACCCCCACCCATCTCCCCCAACAAAACCCTCTCCCTCCCAAGCTTTGAATGAACTTAGATTCTTGTGAGACAGTTTAAATGACTATGTGCCCAGTGCCCTGATGTTTACCTTAGAGAACCGGTCCCTAAGGCCTACCCCTCCCTCAACTGTTTTAGTGGGCTTCATTTCACTGGCAGACAGGGTGTTAAGCCCAATATCCATAATACTGGAGCAACTGCTAGCCAAAGAGGGAAAGCCTGAAGCAGGTGGGTCCAGCAGGGTCCACTTCACTGACAATGATATCTGCATATCCGAAAAGGAATGTTGGAGGGCTTTTCGCCAAATCTCTAAGGTATCACAAAATCAGACTACAGAAATGGCTCGGATGCTTAAATGACAGCTGACGTTTAAAGAAAGACACCACGCGTGCATAAATGGAGCTTCCAGCAACCACAAGGTTGTTAAATAAATACTCCAATTTCAGGGGTGATCTACCTTCCTAGTTATTGCTTGCCAGGGAGATGGATCCCAGAGGTTCCCACACTAGACCTGGGTGTGTAGATGAGAAAAGTGGTTATCTACCCACTGCTACCGACAACATAGGCCCTGCCTTCAGGACTAGAACTCCAACCTGGGACTAAACCAGGGTACACTGTACATCCTCAGTGGTTAGCTGTCAGCATCATTGGGCGCCATTCAGGCCACACAGCCTCATTTGGCTATGGACCTCAAGTACCCCACTACCTGCTTGTTACATAGGTAACAGTAGGTTCAGCTGTGGTGCCATCAGCACAGGTACAGTCATCTTCCAGCTCTATGTCCAGGCCCCTCCCTGTGAGAACTCTCGTCAGGTCAGAAACAGAAATGTACATCCAGAGACTACCGCCACTTTGCTAAACACATACCCAATTATCGTGGTGGTTTAAGTGAGAATGGTCCTAGTTGGTGGACCTTTTAAAGAAAGATTAGGAGGTGGGGCTTGTTGGAAAAGGTGTGTCACTAGGGGTGGGCTTTGAAGTTTTAGAAGCTCAGCCATGCCCAGTCTCATTCTCTGCCTCCTGCTTGTGAAACAGATGTAAGCAGCTAAGGAGAGCTCTGCCCGCCACCACCCTCCCCACGAGGTTCACACTCACCCTCTGAAACTGTCAGGAAGAAACTCAAGTCTCGGTTTTACAAGTTGCCTTGGTCATGGTGTCCCTTCACAGAAATAGGGAAGTACTAAGACAATCACTCTCTGAATATTTGTGCACTGGAGTCAGACTGCTGCTGCCTCCTCCTGCACTGGGCGGCAACCACTATAAACCGTGACGACAGACTACTGCACACGATGGACTCCCTAGTCAGGTAGGTGTCCCATGGACCATGCTTCTGGGCATAATGAAACTGAACTGAAATGGGCATTATATGATTCTGATCCACTGTGCCCAGAAGGAGTGAGACACTACTTCCGGTGGGCGCGTAGTGGCTGCCTCCTTCAAGTTGCAAAAGGGTACCAGGTAAACAAACCGAACATGTGTGGGGCTTTCTATTCCCGCGCAGAGCGACACACCTAGAGCCACTCCAAGGCCTCTCTGAGCTGTCAGTCACCTCCTATAACCTAGACATCCCAGGTCAGCCGCTGACCACCCGCCGAGTTCTATGACAACCTTCCCCACCCATCTTTACAATGTAGGCGATCCCTAAGGATGTTCCTGCCACCTTTCTGAGATACAACTGTAACCGAATATGCGAAGGGAAATGGATCAGCCTCCAACACGTCTTCCCTTTGTAATTATGCACAAGCTTCCCAAATAGAGAGTCCAGCATTTGTTGGGGAGCATTACAGTTTGAAAACTATACAATCTCTGTTCTGCTGCACATGGTAAAAAGAACGCTTTACTCTTTTACGCCTGTACTGTGGCTCTGCAGCATGGAACTCACCAAGGTGTGAAGCCACTGTCAGTCACAGGAATACCCAGTTACTGTATTTCGTCCCGAAGCAGGGGCTTTATGTTTGCAACATAAGCAAAGTCCTGGCTAAGTTTATTACCCAACTCAGAACTACACCTATCAGATGTCTCTTCAGTTTAAAAATCTGTAATTGGAAAACCAGGCTAGACTGGGTATTCACACAGCTGTGGTCAGGATGTGTGTGTGCAGTCACTGGATACCAGAGAACCCAATTAAGACACAATACTTGGTCGTGTAGGATGCTTTTGACCACTGGCTCAGGGGAGTGTGCCCTTCTGACAACCTGGATCCCTTTCAGAGGAAGCCTCCACAATTGTCTGCTCCTGGATGGTACAGCAGCCCAATGGCTCAGTTCTCAAGGGAAATGAATATAGTATCTCTAAGGCTCAGGGACAAGAGAAGAAGGAGGTGAATGAAGGCACTAAGAGCTGGAGGGTGGGAAACTGGGTTCAGGGCTGATACCCTAACCTGTCTTTACAGGGTCCGAGGAGGCATCAGCACACAGAACGTCAAGCCACCACAGTAGGTGAGAGCTGCTGCCACACCCTCCAGGTAGCCGGGGCATGGTGGGTCCTACACTCAAGTAGCCTCCAGGGAGGACGCCTCCTCCTCTCACCTCAAGCACTAGTCCTCATAAAACAATCAATGCCGCTGAGTCAGAACAGCTACCCAAGTCACCACCACACAGAACGCTAACAGAACCTGAGTCATTTTTTAGGCTGTGGTGCCATTACAGTTTGAAGACAATGTTTACATTAACTCATACACCAACATGTATGTACACAGTGATATAGCAGATATTTGTAAACATTAAACCTCTTCACAGCAAGAGCAAAGGTCAGTCTACCCTCACAGGATGTCAATCAAATGCTGCCCATTACAAAATTTAAAAGGCAGTTTTGGTTTTTTTCAATAAGATAAAATAAGAACACCTTAAATGGCAGGGGGTCATTATCCTGGACTGGTTCTAGTACCCAGTTCCTATATAACAAACTGTAACCCGCCTTTGGTTCACAAACCAACCAAACTCCAATTTAGAAGTGGGAATTTTGTAACCAATAGCCCAATTTTAGCATAAATGAGCTTCAATGAGTCACAGACCTCCCAGTTCAGACCATGCCAACTTGGGCAAATGTCTGCACGTAGCCAATCAAGTTATTTCTTCCATATTTCCCTTCTCAGTTTCCAAGGGCACCACCCTCCCTGTAGTCTGAACACTTTCTATTTAGAACACCCCCAAATTTGTGAATTTTCCTTTTTGACACTGAAGGCGCCACACCTTGGGAGCCGCTCTCCCCCACAGGTCGCAGGTGCGGCTCCTGCCTCCTTCCATTCCTCTACCTCACTGCTTCTTTTTCTTACTTGCCGGGCTGTCTAACACTTCAATCTTGCCTCTGCCACCTTCTGCACTCGGAAGCTTTATGTTGTCCACTGTGACTTCGGAGGGGGTGCAGTCTTCGTCTTCGGACTCTGAGCCGTCCGTGGAGCTGTCAGGGGAGCTCTCTTCTGAGCTGTCCTCTTCCTTTGAAGCTGCCCGATTCATCTCAAATAAGGCCACATCCTGTAAGAAGTGTCAGGTTGAGAACTCTACTTCAGGCCAGTTCTGCCACATTTTCTAATAAAGTGGCAGGTTTGGCTCAGTGGATAAGGGTGCTTACTAATTTTCCAGAGGATTCAGTTCAGTTCCCAGCACCCATTACCAAGCTTCAGAAAATCTAACCCTTTCTTCTAGTTCTTCTGACCCTCACAGCCACCCATAGGTAACACACACACACACACACACACACACACACACACACACACACAGACATGCACACAAAAAATAGTAATTCTTAAATAAAAGCAGAAGAAGAAAGTACTAATATTTATCATAGACTCTTGAGCACAGGTGGGGCTGTAAGATTAACACCAGTGGCACGTCAATGTTTCTGGTTCCCAGAAGACATCAGAGCAGTCAGTGTCGGTTTGAAGGATTTATTTTACTTATATCGTTAAAAAGGCTCGTCCTGGGCAGGAGAGATGGCTCAGCGCTCCAGTGCACTGGCTGCTTTTTCAGAGGACCTGGGTTCAATTCCCAGCAACCATCGGGCTCACAACTGTCTTTAACTCCAGGGGATATCACACACTCATACGGAAAGACATACCGGGAAGACACCAATGCACATGAAATTAAAATAAAAAATAAATAAATAAAGAGATTCCTCCGGCCTAGTACACACCCAACACCATGCTCTCAATAAAAACAGACTAGAGCAGAGGTTCTCAACCTTCCTAACGCTGCGAGCTTTACTATAGTTCCACATGCTGTAGTGACCCCCAGCCATTGTTAGAATCGTAACATGGGGGCTGGAGAAATGGCTCAGAGGTTAGGGTAACTGGATGCTCATCATTCCTAAGTTCAAGTCCCAGCAACCACGTGGTGGCTCACAACCACCTATAATGCTGTGCCCAGCACTGAACAGTGCCTGAAACAGGGCAACAGAGACAGCACAGCCTACGAGAAATGTTCGACAATTTAAAAATAACATTTTAAAGTAAAATTTCAAATTATCTTTCCCATTTCATGGTAAGTACACTAATTCCATCACGTGAAGCGCAGGGCACAGTTACCATCTGTATGATGTTCCCAGATGTCCCGTCGGTGTTTTCAATATTGAAGCGATCTGCTGGAGCAACTGCCATTTCCTTCCGAAGCTTTTCATTGGCCTGGGCCAGCTGTGGGAGAAACGCCTGCACTTGGTCTAACACTGTGGAGCGCAAACACAGAATGCAGCCATGTTAGTGAAGTATAGACTCCACAACTGGTGACCACTTCAGAGAGCAACAACGAACCCATCAGCTCTTCGGGCCCAGCTTCTGAGCTGCCTCGGGTGGGAGGGTCCGAGGGGTCAGCAGAGATGGCTGCGGACTGAACCAGGGCCTTTTGCCAGGCCAAGGGCTCTACCAACCAGTCACAGTCCCAGCTCCTTTGGGACTCCCCGAGCAACAAGCCCACACGATTCAGCAATTATTATTCAAATGTAATGTTTCTCTTCCACCGTGAAAGTATAAATTCTAGAAGGTTGGCCTTTAACCAAGGGACTGAGAAAACAGGCAGAATAACCTACTGAACCAAGTGTGCCTGATCCTTACAGAAGTGTCCCGTGTCTATTTCTGACTATTTCAGTTACCAGGAGTGTATCCCCTGCCCAATATTTGTCCGCCTTCCAGCTGAACACAGTAACACCAGCCACCTTCTTTTTAGAAATAGGTTTGCTATGTGGCCCAGGCTAGAATTCACAAAGTTCGTAAGTTGGGCTAGCTTCCAACCTCCCATCATCCTGCACAGCACCGAGCGCTGCCCGTTCTTTTCAGCTTGGGTCATTACTGTTCCTCATCCTGAACAAGTCTGTTGTCTGCCCCTACTATCTGCTCTGTGGCACAGGATGGCATGGTGCCCTAGCCAAGACAGGAAGTAGTCAACGTGGGAGCCGAAGACCAGAAAAACCAAGTGATGAATGTTGACCTGGAACTTCTCGTAAACCAGCCAACTCACCACAGCTGTGAGGTAGCCATCTTTAGGTCAATCCGACACCAAGAGAGCCGAGCCAAGAGACGGACCACAGTTGAGGACCGTGGGCACCTCCATCCAGATAAACTTTCAGCTTCTGACTCTGGGTTCTTTCACGCCAAAAAACAAGCCAAGTTCTCCTAGCTTTCTCTTAAGGCGATCCAAGTTTTCACTCTTTGCAATTCAAAATTCTAATTAATGCTTCTAATTCCACTACCATGCTGGCTACTTTAGTCACCTAGATACCAGCTAGAGTCACCTGAGAGACGGGACCTGCAACTGAGAAAATGCCTCTGGAAGATCCCGTTGCAGGACTTTTTCCTAATTAGTAACCAACAGGGGAGGGCCCAGCCCACTGTGGATGGTGCCATCCTGGGTTGATGGTCCAGAGCATGAGGAACAAGCCAGTAAGCAGCATCCACCACAGCCTCTGCATCAGCTCCTGCCTCTAGGTCCCTGCCCTGCTTGAGTGCTTGTCCTGACTTCCTCCGGTGATGAAGAGTGCTCTGGAAGCATAAGGCCCCTTCCTTCCCAGGTGGCTTTGGTCATGGTGTCCGTCACACAAGAGAAACCCTAATGAGGACAGAAACTGGGGAGCGGCTAAGCCAGACCTCACCATGAGTTTGTGGGAGGACTGCGGAAGCACTTTGACCCTCAGGGCTGTTAAAACCATGAAGTAGTCAAAGCTTGCTGAGCTAGTCAGTGGGAGATAATGCAAATGACACACGCTGGCTTGTAAATTTCAGGCCACTTTAAGAGTCCCTTAAAGACTCTTCTGCCTCTGCTCCCACAGCATAGGGGTTCCAGGCTCATGTGGCCACAGTTTAAGTGGGCTCTAGGGATTTGAACTCTGTTCCTCATGTTTGCTCAGCAAGCACTCTTGCTCTGAGCATCCTCCTAGAGTAAGTAACTGCCAGGGGTAGTGGCCCACACCAGTGTAGGCAGAGGCAGAAATAGCTACCAGTTTGAGACTAGCATGATCTACACAGAATGTTCTAGACCAGCCAAGGATGAACAGTGAGTTGTGCAGGAGCAGAGAAAAGAATAAAGTTAGATACTGTAATCCTAGAACTGGGAGAGGTAGAAGAATCTGCAGTCCAGGGTCGTTCTACACAGTGAAGTTTGAGTCTAACCTGGACTGTGCAAGACCCTGTCTCAAAAAAAAAAGAAAAAGAAAAAAGAAAGAAAGAGTAAATAACTAGCCGGGCCTTTCGGTGAAGGCCCCCACACCACACCATGTGGCAGGAGGAAGATCGCCAGTTCTGCCTGGGCTATAGAGGGAGTTCAGGGCCAACCTGAACAACTTAGAGACCCTGACTCAAAGAATTCTTCTGGGTGGTGGTGTTGCACACCTTTAATCCCTGCACTCAGGAGGCAGAAAGATCTCAAGTTCAATCAAGGCCAGCCTGGTCCACAGACTGAGTTCCAGACCAGGCTGGGATAAAAGGCATGTGCCACCACCGCCTGGTTTACTTTCTTTATCTTAAGAGCCTTACACCACTTAAGAAAATGTTTTCTTTTAGGCGGGAATGCTTCAATTCTGAGGACACTTCTATAAAACCGACTTCAGAGGAGCTACACCGGCTGTATCAAAGCCAAACAGTTAAACGACAATAGTGTTCCCCAAAACCGTATTTAATATTAATATTTCAGAGCACGTGATAGTGCTTTTCCAAACAATTAGTCCTGTTAACTGTTCCCACTTATCTCCAACATGCTGCCCATCTCTGGCCTCAGCCTTCCAACTGCATCTCAGCCACCAACAGTACTTTCAGTTTCAAAAAGAAAAAGGAATGTATTCTGAAAAATCTTCAGGCAGGAGATTACGATGAGAAACCTTACTCCTTAGACAAGGATTTACACAATACAAGACTTGCAGTATCTGACTCTGTGGTCTGATATGAGCCAAGTAGACAGTCTATAACATCAGATAAGGGATTAATTGGACTAAACTGGGGGAGCGCCCCCTAGAGTAGAAAGGCAGTACTTACAAGGGCTCCTCTGTATCCGAACTGTTTGAACAGTAGAGGTCTTCCTGGGATGGGGCTTAGCGCTGATGAGCAACTGGTCCCAGATACCTGAAAATACACACACAATTTACACCATAAATGCAGCCCAGCCAGGAGTGCAACTCAGTCATGGGATGACCCTAGTACTTCAGAAGACAGGGGACCATTCCACACCCTGAGGGAGAAGGGACAAACACACTCTCTAGAACATTGATTCTTTATGTACATCCATTTCCCTCATCTCCATTTCTCATCTGTAACAAATGTACATCAGGTCCCACCTTCTGGATCAATAGTAATACAATAGTAATAAGTCGGCAGAATTGAGCAAACCTTTAATTCTGGCCCTCAAAAAGGCAGGTGGACAGCCAGGGCCACACAGTGACCTTGAGCCAAGCAGCAATGCTCGATTCCCAACCCCCACATGGGGGCTCACATTGGTCTCTAATTTCAGTTCCAGGGGGTGACACCTTAGGATTTCCTCATGCACCAGGCATGTACAATACACATGAAAGTTTAAATAATAAACTTAACGCAATGTAGACCTGTAACAATAGACTTCCCAGTTTATATAGTCAGAAATGCCAGGAGGTGGTGGTACGGGCCTTTAATAGGCAGGCAGGCAGATTTCTGAGTTCAAGGCCAGCATGGTCTTCAGAACAAGTTTCAGCACAGCCAGAACCAGAGAAACCCTGTTTCGAAAAACCAAAGTCACTCATGCCTTTTAATCCCAGGACTCGGGAGGCAGAGACAGGTAGGTCTCTAGGAGTTGAAAGCCAGTCTGGTCTACAAAGTGAGTTCCAGGACAGACAAGACTGTTACACAGAGCAAACATCTCAAATAAAAAACAAAATTTTAAAAAGAAAAAAGAAAAACCAAGGTCAAAAATTGGCCCAACAAAGACGGCTTGATGGACACAGGGGCTTCCCTCCCAAACCTGAAGACCTTAACTCTCCTCACTAGGAAAGAGAAAACAGCCTCCTCTGTATGTGGGTGTTGTAGCACACAGACGACCAGAAACCGGTACTACGCAAAATTGAGCAAATAAATGAGCAACACTAAACAGGTTTCTTTTACAGAACATACCTGTCTGCTAGAAAGCATTTAATCTAAACGAAAAATACCCTAAGAGGGAATTTTGTCCACGCTTGCACCTTTCCCGCTTACCCATGCCAAAGAATCCAAACAAACCAACTGTCCAGCAATTGTCCAGCCCATACACTGACCGCTCAAGCCTTTTCACGGACAGAAAAAAAAATCTCTTTACTTTCTAAATCAAAAATCCCGTCACTCTCAATGTAGAGATGACCTTAGAGACTTCGAATGCTCCTTAAAGCCTAGTGCTTTGATTATCGTTACGTTCGGAGCTAAGCCAGAGCTGGGGGGACAATATCCAGCTCTGCTGTTCCCCGCCAGTGTCTACCACCACGCAGTTTTTTTGTTTGTTTTTTTTCTTCGTAAAACGGGGTCCTCAGGATACTTCCGCAGGCTTCGGGGATGCAGGGAGGCTTGAGCTTGTTTATTTCTGACACTACCACTCACTACACACTCACTACTTTGGCAATCAGTAGTGCAACCCCCTCAGATACATTTCGTTCTCAAATGGTTCCCACGGTGCTTAATACGCGGACACAAGAACTTTTATGCGTTCGTTAAAATTCTACGGGTAGCCCCATCTGTTTGAATCAAAATGTGAAAACGGAGGCCTAGAGAAGACTACTTTCTAACAGTCCCATGGCGGAGCAGGGATTTGAACCTACAATTTCCATTCTGTCTCCCTCCGCCTGCCTCTCGCTCGCAAATGCTGGTTTTTGGCGTGAGCCCCCACGCCTGGCTGAGCCCATGCTTTTCTCTTCTGTACCACACTATCATCTGAAATGCTGAGTGGATTTTCCGCACACACATCTCCCTCCACCAAGGTGACAATGAGGAGGGCGTGCCTAACACAAATGTTATTAAAAATGGTACCTACCCAGCCTGGTCTACAAGAGCTAGTTCCAGGACAGGCACCAAAAACTACAGAGAAACCCTGGCTCAAAAAAATCAAAAAAAAAAAAAATGGTACCTACCATCTTGGCCAAGCTAGCCCTGTAGCATTCCCTAAGAACTGCCCGGCCCAACCCCCGCGACCCCCAACAGTGTTCCGCTCACCCTGGCATCCCCTCCCTACGAAGTGCCCCCGCCCCCGGAGCATCCCGGGCTCCTCAGCATCCCCGCCCCCCAACATCCAGGGCTCCACAGTATTCCCGGTCTCCCAGAGCGCTCCGTGAGCCTCAGCATGCCCGCCCCCGCTTCACTGTCCCGGGCTCCACAGTATCCCCAGGGCACCTCAGCATCGAGTGCTGCGCAGCATCCCCTCCTCCCGAAGCATTCCCGGTCCCCCGGAGCGCCCCGGCCTCCTAAGCATCCCTGGCCCCGGAGCCGTGGGCTCCGCAGTAACACGGCCTCCGGAGCGTCCCGGGCTTCGCAGCATTCCCGCCTCCCCACCCCCCCGAAGCATTCCCGGGCCGCCGGAGCGCCCCAGTCTCCTAGGCATTGCCGGCCCCACAGCGTACCGGGCTCCTAGGCATCCCGGGCCCCGGTTCCCCGGGCTCCGCAGTACCCCGCCCTCCGGAGCGTACCTGGCTCCGCAGCATCCCCGCCTCCCGGAGAATTCTCGGTCCCTCGGAGCGCCCCAGTCTCTCAGGCATCTCCGGTCCCCCGGGCTCCGCAGTAACCCACCCTTCGGAGCGTCCCGGGCCCCGCTGAATCCCCGGCTCCGCCAGCCCAGCCGTCCCTCCGCCGCCGCTCACCTCCCGAACCCGCGCTCCCCGCGGTCAGCAGTTCCCTGGACACCGTGACCTGCGAGCGGTCCCCAGAAGACGACGAAGCTGTAGGACCGGATACGCGCTCACCGTGCATCTCCATGCTTGCAAGACAGCACGAGAGAAATAAACCCGGATAGAGAAAGGCGCGGGTCGCGGGGCGGGGCGAGAGGCGGAGCCAAGGCGGCAATTGGCGGAAATCGGTCGTTGGGCGGGGACAGTGGGAGGAGCGGGGCGAGACCTCGTGCAGGAGGCGGGGCTGAAGCGTGGGCAGCGGGGGACCGGAAGCGGGGGGGGGGGGGAGGAGGGGAAGACAGCGTGGGCGGAGCGCGCGGAAGCACGCGTTGGGCCTGGTCCGCCCCCACCGAGGGGGTCTGGCAAAAACAGTCTTTCTTGTTATTGTTGGTAAAGACTCAGCCGCTTGGTTTAGCCAAACAAACTCAAACTGAACAGCTTAGTGTGAGGCCTTTGTTTTTCTATTTTTGTTGTTTGGGGAGCAGGTTTCTGTGGTCTTGAGTTTGCGGCAATCCCGCTTTAGACTCCCAAAGGCCAGAATTATAGGTGGGAGACACCACGCCCAGCTTCTCTATTCTATTCTTAAACTATATATATTTATAATTTTGTCATCCTGGCCTAGGTTGGTGTCAAACTAACCATTTTCCCGCTTCAGTTCCTGTGTACTTAAAATCTACCAGCGCAGATCTGGTAATCAAGGCCTCCCTATGCCACTCAGCCTCCTAAATAGCTTAGATTACAGACCTGGACTAGCAGACCCAGCTAAATTTACTATAGAATTGCAAACACAAAATTCAGCATCTCAAGTACAATTTTTACATTTGCCATGCATCAAACCTTTCGAACATTTTCCGTCTCGACTTCCTACAAGATTGTTCCAGGTGATCGTTAAATGATAAAATATGAAGGGGGACCCTGAGGTTGGTCTCCAGCACCAAAACAATGTTTAAGAAAGCTGAAACTGGTGGTGCACGCCTTTAATCCCAGCACTCCTGAGGCAGAAGCAGGTGGATCTCTGTGAGTTCGAGGCTAACCTGGTCTAAAGAGCAAGTTCCGGGACAGCCAGGGCAGTTACACAGAGAAACCCTGTCTCAAAAAATAAAGGAGGAGGGCTGGAGAGATGGCTCGGAGGTTAAGAGCACTGACTGCTCTTCCAGAGGTCCTGAGTTCAATTCCCAGCAACCACATGGTGGCTCACGGCCATCTGTAATGAGATCTGGTGCCCTCTTCTGACCAGCAAGCATACAGACAAACAAAAACACTGCATACATAATAAATAAACAAATCTTAAAAAAAAATAAATAAAATAAAGGAGGAGGAAGAGGAGGAGGAGGAGGAGGATCATCCTCCTTTCTTCTTACCCCTGGCACCCATTTTCTGTGTCTCTTTTCATAGAAACAGAACCATAAGCCACTTGTTTTTGTGACTACTTTATTTCACTGAAAATAATACCTTCAAGGTTTGCCAGAAAGGATTCCTTTCTATTTTGATGCTGAATAAGATGTCATTGGATTACATACCACATCTGCTTTTGTGGGACAAGGGATTTGTTTGGGAGGACAGGGTCTCCCCAAACCTGTATAGCCCAGGCTATGTAGTTAACTCCAGGCTATCCTCAAACAGTCCCAAAGCGTTGAGATTACAGACAGGCTTTGTACCAGGGCCAGTTCAACAGCACATTTTCTTGAATCTTAGATATTTGAGTTCCTTCCACCTCGTGGCTGCTGTGAACAAGGAGCTGCTGCAAATGTTGCTTCAACCTAAGTAACACAAACCCTTAGTGCCAGTACTCAGAAGGCCAGTGGTTCTTTGTGAGTTCAAGGCCAGCCCAGTCCACAAAGCAAGATGTAAGCCAGTAAGAACTACACAGTAAATCTCCATTTCAAAAACACTTTGTGTGTTTGGGGGTCGGGGACCACATGCCATGGCATGGGTGTGGAAGCCAGGATAACTTTGGGGAGTCAGTTCTTTCCTTCCACTTTGCTGATTCTATGAATCAAAAAATTATAACTGCAGACAACTTTTACCTGATGAGTTATCAACCAACCCAAATAACATAAAATATGGTCCAAGGGCTTGAATATATATTTCTTCTCTTTTAAAAGCGAACAAGCTTTCGTTGGACACGTCTTGCATTCGAAGTGCCCTTCAGTGGCATCTTTAGCCCGAAGTTATTTGTCCCATCCTTTGTCACTCCAGAACTGCAACCAGTCGCTTGAACATTCGTCCTCGATCACATCTGAGCTCACACGCACTGTACACAGTCACACGCAAGTCCAGGACCATCTCCTAACTGACTGAGGGACTGGAGAATATGTTACAGTCCCTGAAAGGAGTACACATAGGATCGGCTTCTAAGTGGGCCGTGAGGGCAGCTGTCTGACCTGTGCTGCAGCGAAAGAGGCAACCAATGCGGCTGAGCCGTCTGCCGAGAACTGCACCAGGAAAGACGTGGCTGCTCCCCTACAGCGACCTCTGATCCAGCGGGGAAGTGGAAGGGGGAGGAGGAGCCATGACTCTAGACCGAGCTGACCTCCAGCTTGTGTCAGCTCCCGGCTTCTGCCTCGTGGTTGATGGGATTCCAGGCTTTTGCCACCAAATAACCCAGGCTGGCCTCACACTCACCCTGTAGCCAAAGATGACCAGATACTACTGTGTCTCCTCATCACACCTGGTTTATGTAGTTCTGGGGATCAAACACATGCCTTGTGCGTCTGTGCTACACAAGCAGTTCTGGGGATCAGACACACGCTTTGTGTGTGTGTGCTAGGCAAGTACTCTGCCAACTGAGCTACATCCCCAAACACTGCATTGTTTTTTTTAAGTCAAAACAATGGTAGTTATTTCCATACCTTTTAAATCTTTCTCCTGGGTTAAGTTTCTAGGATCTTGTTCTAGAGCAACAATGTGTTTAACACTAGCTTTTCAGCCTCTGCTCTAAAGTACTTAAAAAATACATTCAGAATTAGGACACTAGCTAGCTCTGCTTTCTGGTAGAAATGTTTACTATAGAGGATGGAACCGACCTCTAGGTGGAGACATGCCCTTGTCTCCTCCTTAAAGGGTTAATCCAATGGGGCAAGTGAGGACTTGCTTAGCTGACCCCTAGGAAGGTTGAGTTCATCTTAAGATATTTTGCTTTTCCTGTTCTGAATTCCCAGCCCCTAGCATTGTCCTCCAAGTCAGCCTGCCTTTCTTAGACCTATTTCTTCTAGTCTTTTTCTTTCAGATGCTGACCTGAGGATGTTTTTCAGACTCCATAACTAATTCTTCAAGCTTCCTTATCTTTTACAAAGCTTCCCTCCAGGGCTCGGAGCTGTGTGCCTCTGTGTGACCGACCTTCAGGAGGCCTTATCTCAGGCCAACTGGGGTTTGTTCCTTCTCTTCTCCATTCTCCTCCTCCCATTGCAGGCTTAGGAGTTTGCCTGGAGTTTTCCTTTTAAACCTAATAAATTGTCCCCACGCTTCTGTTTGTGTCCATTCTTAAATTATTTTACTAACAAAACTAAGGACCTCAAGAAAGGTAACTTATTTTACTAGTGAAACTAAGGACCTCAAGAAAGGTCCCTGATTTCTCAGGTATTCTATGACAGCTCTGCGGGGTTCCCCAAGGTTTCAGTAAAGGTCCTTTCCTGTCCTTTAGTTCTACTGACAGAAGACGAACCTGTTCCCGCGACTCTAGATGGCATCAATACAACACAGAGCTCAAGAGCGGGCAGAGTCAAGAGCTAAACCATGGGAGAGGACCAGCCAAAGAAACACTTGTTCTCCCAGGTTGGCAAACCTTGTACAGCTTGTACTGTTTCCTTTCCTCATCCTGCAGCTGCAATCTTCTTCAATCTATTTCCTGTTGAGAATGTTTTGCAAGTTTACACATTCTGATTACAAACGGGGATAGGCGCTCCCCGTTACAGGCCCTATCCAGGACAGAGAGGTCTCCGTTATCATAAAATAAATACGTTCATGTGGTCATAATAACCGCTATTCCCTTTGAAATGGCCCAAACAGAACACTACACAGTGGGCATGAACTTCAGATGTGTTTATCAGAGAACATGGGAAGGACGAGGTCAGAGATGGCGACAGGACCTGATGTGGACACATACATACATCTTTGTATCTCTTTGCTTGCAGGAACTCGGCAGAGTGCAGAGTTCTGGCTAAGTCCCTGGTCTCCCATTCTTGTTTTTGCTGTTGTTTTGCTATGATTTCTCTTGTAGATAAGTTGTAAAAGCAATGCTGTATTCCTATTATGCGGTTTCCAAGACGAGTATATTTTGCCTCTCTTTTTTTAATTTTTTTTTTTTGTTTTTTTGAGACAAGGTTTACTCAAACTCACAAAGATCTGCCTGCCTCTGCAGACCGAGTGCTGGGATTAAAGGCGTGCACCACCACCCCCCTGGCTTAATTTTTCTTTCTTGATGAGGCAGGAGGAGTGTACTAGGGACTCAACAGGATTTTTTTTTTTAGATGGAGTCTCACTGTGTTGCCCTGGCTAGCCTTGAACTCACTACGTAGAGTTGTAGGATATTTCATGACACTGAGAACCCCAAGACTAGTTATTTACTGAAAAAAACCTGTTTCTAACTGCGGTATGGCTCAGCCCTAGCACATACCTTTAATCCAAGAGCTTTCTACTTGAATGTTGTAAACAGGAGTAAATGAAGCCAATCCCGTAGGTCAAGAGGCAGAACAACCAATCAGTTGACAGGAAAAAAAAAACTATAAAGAGTAAGGGGGAGTCAGGAGGATAGAGAGGCATACAAGAGGTAGACAGGTGGGACATTTAGTTTGAGGAGTTTGGTTTGAGATGACACAGGAGAAAGGTCTTTTTTCCAGGACATCAGGGAGGAGGGTCAACTGGGTGCCCAATCTTCCTCTCTAAACTA
This sequence comes from Myodes glareolus, assembly GCF_982192425.1. Lineage (NCBI taxonomy): Eukaryota > Metazoa > Chordata > Mammalia > Rodentia > Cricetidae > Myodes > Myodes glareolus. The sequence goes on along the minus strand of NC_142051.1, from coordinate 42,873,000 downwards.
GCAGATATTCACCCCGGCATCTGGTTCCCAAGCCTATAGCTGTAAAATTGAACAGTTGAGATTAGTCAAAAACCACAGCGTAGGGCTGGAGAGATGGCTCAGAGGTTAAGAGCATTGCCTGCTCTTCCAAAGGTCCTGAGTTCAATTCCCAGCAACCACATGGTGGCTCACAACCATATGTAATGGGGTTTCCTCTTCTGGCATGAAGGCATACATACAGACAGAATATTGTATACATAATATTTAAATAAATAAATATTAAAAAAAAACCACAGTGTAGAACAAGCTGGCCTTGAACTCACAGAGATACACTCGCCTCTGCCTCCTGAATATTGGGCTTAAAGGCCTGTTCTGCTACACATGCCTCTTAAAAAAAAAAGATTAATTATGTATACAGTGTTTTGCCTGCATTGTATACTGCAGGTCAGAAGAGGGTACCAGATCTCATTACAGATGGTTGTGAGCCACCATGTGGTTGCTGGGAATTGAACTCAGGATCTCTGGAAGAATAGTCAGTGCTCTTAACCACTGAGCCATCTCTCCAGCCCCCCCACCTCTTTTTTTTTTCTTTAAGATTTTATCTTTATGTGCTGCCAGATGGGTCCTCCCTCTGCAAGAGTAGCTGGTGCTCTTATCTGCTGAGTCATCTTTCCAGCCCCACCTCTATTTTTGATTTTGTTTTCCCTAAGGTAGAGTCTCTCTGTGTGGCCCTGGCTGTCCTAGAACTCCCTCTGTAGACCAGGCTGGCCTAGAACTCCTTCGAGATCCTCCTGCCTCTGCTTCCCGAGTGTGTACCACCACTGCCCACCTTCTTTTTTGCTTTTTAAAACAAAACATTTAATTTAATTTTTCAGTCTAACCTGAACTCTAGGTTAGTTCACTCACTCACTAGCTTAGGAAGCCTTGCAATCCTCATGAATCAAGTCTCCTGAGTTGCCGGGATATGGGCCTGTGTCACCAGGTGTGGCTTTTCCAAAGACAGGGTTTCTTTGTGTAGCTTTGGCTGTCCTGCTGTCCTTGAACTCACTCTGTAGACCAGGCTGGCGTCAAACTCACATAGATCCGCCTGCCTCTGCCTCATGAGTTGCTGGGATTAAAGATGTGTTCCACCATCGCCCAGCTCTGGCTTCTTTATTAGGATTTTTTTGTAAGATTTCATTTTTAATTACATGTATATAAGGGTGTACTATGTGGGTGTGTGCACTTGATTGTAGTGTCCACAGAGGCCAGAAGAGAGTGTTGCATCCCCTAGAGTTACAGGTACTCATGGGTGTTACACCCTGTGGTGCCTGGAAATGAACTCAGATCCTCTGGAAAAACAGTAAGCCTTGCGTCCTTAACTACTGAGCCATTCCTTCAGTCCCCAGATTTTGATATATTTTTGCAGATAGGTCAGAGGTTCTGGGTCTGGTGGCACCCAGTTTGCAATTCCAGTTACAGAGAAACAGGGCGATTACCAAAAGTCTGTGTCCTGGCAAAAAAAAACGCCACCAAGGCATCTTAAAGCATACAGTATGCAGTTAACTTCTTTTTTAAAAAAAAATAAATATTTTTATTTATATTGTATGAATGTTTTGCCTGCAAGTATGTCTGTTTGCCATGTGTCTGGTCCCTTAAAAGAGGGAATCAGATCCCCTGAAACTGGAAGTAAGCAGTTGTGAGCCACTGTGTGGGTGCTGGGAATATGAATCTGTGTCCTCTGTGAGAGCAACCAGTGCTCTTAACCACTAGGCCACCTCTCCAGCCTCCTATAGTTAAATTCTACATTAAGTAATATCCAGCATGATGGTGTAAGCCTGTAACCCAGAATACTTCAAGGTCAAACAGAATACTTCAAGGTCAAACAGACAGATTTCAAGTTTGAAGCCAGCTGGGGCCACCGAGCTCATTTTTTAAATAAATTATTCGGCTAGAAATGGAACCAGAATCAAAACGCAAAATGCAAATAAAATAGAAGAATTCTAGACGTGTTCATTCAATCATTTCAAGTGGATAATTATAGAATATTCGCTTAGGGTTGGCAAAGTCAAAGTGAGGATGAGATAATACTTAATGAACTCCGAGAAGTGGACAAGTGGTAAATCTTCACGATTGGGTGGGTTTGGGTGCTATTTAAGTATTAAGGAATGGTTACTGTGGAGACAACAAAGAGACATTCTGTCTGTCTGGTGGGTGTAGATCAGGGCAGATTTCTGGTAGAATGGAGTCTTCCTCGTTAAAAAGAACAAGAAGCTTAAAGGCCTGGAGGCCAAGAACTCAGTGGTCAAGGTTGATAGAAATCTAATAGGGCAGAGCACCTTCTAAAGACACTGGGGGCAGGGACAGCTCAGAGCACGCTCCCAGCTGCCAAACAGAAATGCCCCTGGCCACTCTGGGTGCCTTGCCACCACTCACTACAGGAGTCCATTTTGCTTTTCCCTGGTTGTGTGTGCGTGCATTTGTCTGTGTGCAGATACAAGTGTGGTGATGTGGGAGTTCGCTCTGTATGCTGTGAATACTATTGGTTAATAAAGGAACTGCTTTGGGTCTATAGCAGGGCCATAGGGGAACAGAGCTAGGTGGGGAAAACTAAATGGAATGCTGGGAGAGAGGAGGTGGAGTCAGAGAGAAGCCATGGAGCTGCCCTCCCCAAGACAGATGTGCTGAAACTTTCCTGGTAGGCCACGACCTCGTGGTGATGCACAGATTAAGGGAGATGGGTTAAATTAAGATGTAAGAGTTAGCCAATAAGAAGCTAGGGCTAATGACCCAAGCAGTGATTTAAATAATACAGTTTCTGTGTGGTTATTTCGGAGATAAGCGGCTGGGAACCAACAAGTGGGCCTCCTTACTACAGTACGGGTGCCTCACAACCCATGTAGTAGAGGTCAAAGGACAACCTTGGTGTTGGGTGTCATATTCTATCTTATCTGAGAGAGGGTCTCTTGTTCACCACTGTGGATGAAGGACTAGCTGGTCTTCGAGTCTTCGAGTCTGTGGGAGTTGTCCCTTCTCATCCCCCATCGCGAAGCAGGAGTGTCGGGATTACAAACACAAGCTACCACACCCAGCTTTGTGTGGGTTCTGGGAGAGCAGAACACAAGTTCTCAGGCATGCAAAGCAACCGCTTTTGCCCCCAGGCCATCTCTCTAGCCCCTTTCCTTCCTCTCTTATGCCCCATTCCTAAAATTTATCTTTCCATGACTATCGATGCTTCCCATTTCAATCTAATATTATATCCTCTTAAAAGTCTTCATTGACTCTGCCCCCACCCCCAACTTCCAAAGGTTTGGAGGATGCTTCTGCTCTGTACACTATGACCTCTCAAATTTCCCTTGCTTCGTAGCTGCAGGCATTGTATCGTGTGTTAAATTGTTTGTCTTCTCTGATATTAAGGCAGTAGTAAACTTGGAGTGTTTTTCATTGTGGTGTTTTTTGGAGGGGGAGGTTGCTAGGGAAGAAGCCCAGAACCTCAAGTTCACTAAGCTCCTGTTCTGTTAGCACTCTACACGCCAGTTCTAAACTCAGGAGGTTAAGAATCTGTTTCAGGGATGTGGAGAATGAGAGTAAATTCTCAGTTTATTTCAGGTCCCAGCCATGACAAGCTCAATAACTTCTCAGTAGTTTTCCCTAAAGCAATGCGTGGTTCCAAGAAAGACCAGGAACTGGGACCACCCAGGCACCCGGGAACAGACCATCCTAAGGAAATTCCTAAAGCTTCAATCATCGTAGATAGGATCACCTGCCAGCACACATCCAGCGCTTTTCACCAGGACAAACATCAGCCAATCAGGGGTCCTGCACCTTAGAAATCCCTTGCGCCCCATCTTTGCTACTTTGAAAACCCAACCCCAGTTGAGCACAGGGCTCTCTGATCACGCCAATACATTGGAGGCACGGAGTGTCTGAGTTTGCGAACTTGTACAAGAATAAAGGCTCTTTGCTTTTACATACAGGACTCGGTCTCCTACCTGGTTTTGGGGGAACTCAGTGATCTGGGCATAACACTTATCATTCATAAAGTATGACTCAAAACGTCACCTCTACCGCAAGACCAACATGGCTGTCTCATTGGTTCTCATGAACCCCCAGATCCATCTCCACTGCAGCCACAGAATTCCGCTCTTCCAGGTGCTCCCTTTATCTCCTTTCCCTCATTTCCATGAGCAAATCCTGTCTTTCGCCTCTGCGCCCAGACAGACACGTCCAGAGTTCAGCACCTTCTTACCATTTCCTGTTTGACCACTCAGGGCTGGGCCATCATCTCTTACCTGAGGGGTTAGAGGTGGTCTACCTGTGTTCTCCACAACAATCCACTGAAACTAAACAGATAGTGGGCTACTTCTCAAATTCTTGCAGGGGCTCTTTCTCACTTCATTCTCGACACAGGGTTGCACCCCTGTCTTTGTTTCTGCCCCTGCCCACAGCACCACGCCATCTGCAGATGGGACAATCATTCTAGACACAGGATTGCGACCCGTCTCTGTTTCTCTCCCCCCCCCCTTACCCCAGCACCACACCTTCTGCAGGTGGGACAATCATTCTAGACACAGGATTGCGTCCCTGTCTCTGTTTCTCTCCCCGCCCCCAGCACCATGCTGTCTGCAGGTAGGACAATCATTCTAGACACAGGATTGCACCCCTGTCTTTGTTTCTGCCCCTGCCCTCAGCACCACGCCCTCTGCAGGTGGGACAACCATTCTAGATACAAGATTGTGCTCACGTTCCTGTTTCTACCCTTGCCTCCCGCACCATGCCATCTGCATGCTGGGCAATCATTCTAGGCACAGGATTGCACCCCGGTCTCTGTTTCTGCCCCCACCCTCAGCACCACGCTGTCTGCAGGCTGGGAAATCATTCTATCCTCCCAGTTACATCCCTAGCCTATTGACACCTCCAGAATACAATGCATTCATTTCCGTCTCAGGACGTCTGTATTTGCTGGATCTCCCCCCACATATCATAACTGCTTTCCTATTTCTTACCGCTCAAAATCTTAAATTTTCTATGGTTATATTATAACTGCGGAGGATGTTTATTCCAAATGAAACAAAGCCCCCTCCCCTTCTATGCCCTCCCTATCCCGACTCCAAACTCTTCTTTTGGGGGTGGGGAGGTGACAAGGTCTCACTGTGCAGTCCTGGAACTCACTCTGTAGACCAGGCTGGTCTGGACCTCCCAGAGATCCGCCTGCCTTCTGAGTGCTGGAAATAAAGATATTCATCACCACACCTGGCGAACTAATTACTAATTTCTTAGCCATTATCACTATCCAGCTAAACATAATTTGGTGCGGGAGAATTATCTGTATTCTGTCAATCATATTTTAATAAAACGCTGATTGGCCAGGCAGGCAGTATAGGCGGGTCAACCAGACAGGAAGTAGAGGCGGGGCAAAGAGAATAGAATAAGGTTGTGGAGGAGGAAGGTCCCTCTGGCACTCCTGCGCAGATCACTGAAGAAGCAACATGTAAGCTGTCACACTGGAAAAGGTACTGAGCCATTATGGCTAACATAGATGAGAATAATGGGTTAATATAAGTTATAAGAGTTAACAAGAAGCCTGACCTAATGAGCCAATCAGTTTATAATCTTATGGAGTCCTGTATGTGATTTTCTTTGGGGTTTGCCGGCTGGGGGGTACCGGGCAGGACGGAAACCCCGACAAGTCGGCCCCCTCATGTTACATATGGCGCCCAGACGTGGATAAATGAATCCACAGAAAGCTTGAGAAAGCTTGGGATCGAATAGAGTAAAGCATGTTTTGTTGATAGCAGCAATTTCTCGGGTCTACTTTGCTTGCTAGAGGCAAGCAAATGCTCTCATCTAAGAGAGGCTTCCTGACTCAGCTTTAGCTGCAAAACCCTGCAGCTCTTTTAAGAGGTCCTGCCACAAAACACTTAAATAGTGTTGACGAAAAGCTGAATGCATGCTTTTCGGTTTTAAGCTGTAGCAGGAAAAAAGTTGTGCTGTTTTAAAATGTCGGCTTTCTGGGCTGTCCTGCCAGAGCAAACTCTGACTCTTTCAGGCAGGCAGTCCGACTGAGTGTGGTCTGTGAGCAGAATGCTGCAGCTTGCTTGCTGGCAAGGACTTTGAAACGCCATAGAGTTGTGGCAGTGAACACAGCTCTGGCTGGTACCTCAGCCTTGAGGCTGAAATGCTAAGGAATGAGCTGGATCTAGCTGTCAAAGCCACGGCTCTCCATATTGCTTAGTAAATTAAAGACTCATATGGTCAGAAAAAGAAAAATATACAGTAAAGAGAGATTCAAAGAGGAAGAAAACCTCTAAATGGTTTACAGTGTGTATATGCAGGTTAAAAGTTAAAGTTCTTAAAGTTAAAAGGAAAGAAAGAGAGTAGTTGGGTGTGGTGGTACACACCTTTAATCCCAATGCCTGGGAGGCAGAGGCATATTGACCTCTGTGACTTCAAGGGGTAGAGGTAGATTGACCTGTGACCTCAAGGTGTGGTAGTACACGCCTTTAATCCCAATGCCTGGGAGGCAGAGACAGATCTCTGTGAGTTCAAGGTGTGGTAGCATACACCTTTAATCCCAGCACTGGGGAGGCAGAGACAGGAGGATCTCTGTGAGTTCAAAGACAGCCTGGTCTACAGTGTTATTCCAGGACAAAGATATACAAAGATCCTGTCTCAAAAAGTAAAAGTAAAAATAAAAGAAATAGAGGTTAAAATAAAGCCACATAAAGATGGAAAATGCACAGAGAATCTTCATACTGTATGCTATTATGCTCTCTTTAAATTGTTTGATTGCTGAGGAAGGAGCAACAACTGCTAAAAGACTTTTGTTTATAAATGCTGCTGAACTAACCCAAGATAGGAATTTTGAAAATACCTTGGCTTCAAAACTGAAGTCAAAAGGTATGTTACTTTGGAGAAGAGATTTTGCTTTTGTTTCCACAGAAAACGAGAGACTCTGGATTTATTCAGAGTTAAGAATAATCACCTTTGACCAAGGGAGGCCGCCTGAAAAATCTCCGATAGGAACAGATGGCCCAGATGACAGAGGTCTACATCCAGAACTGATCCAAGACTGCTGCCTGAGATGATCGAGACTCACAGGATACTCCAGTCATGACTTGATTATAACTCTAAATTTTCTTTAGGTCCCCTTAAGACTATCAGCGCCCCCAACCAGCAGGAAGTAGCCTGAAATACTACGCCCACATTCCCAACAAATGGATTATGGGTATTTTCCTTTGTTTAAAAAAAAAAAGAGAGGGAAATGGTGCGGGAGAATTATCTGTATTCTGTCAATCATATTTTAATAAAACGCTGATTGGCCAGGCAGGCAGTATAGGCGGGTCAACCAGACAGGAAGTAGAGGCGGGGCAAAGAGAATATAATAAGGTTATGGAGGAGGAAGGTCCCTCTGGCACTCCTGCGCAGATCACTGAAGAAGCAACATGTAAGCTGTCACACTGGAAAAGGTACTGAGCCATTATGGCTAACATAGATGAGAATAATGGGTTAATATAAGTTATAAGAGTTAACAAGAAGCCTGACCTAATGAGCCAATCAGTTTATAATCTTATGGAGTCCTGTATGTGATTTTCTTTGGGGTTTGCCGGCTGGGGGGTACCGGGCAGGACGGAAACCCCGACAAGTCGGCCCCCTCATGTTACAATAATTAAAATTCGTATTACATCTATTGTGTGTGCAGGGGTGTGGATGTGCCATAGAGCATGCGTGGAGATCAGAGGACAGCTTGGTTCTCTCTTTCTACCAAGTATGTCCTGGGGACTGAACTCAGGTTGTCAGACTTGGTGACGAGCATCTTTACTGGCCATCCCACAGGTAAATATTTTTTAATTGCTTGTCTTTTCTCACTTGAACAGGAATCCTGTGAGGCAGACACTCACTTGTTTTTCCATGAGTGAAGCCAGGGCTGTAGTCCCAGAGCAGAGGATGGAAAATCACATTTAATTAAGAACTTAATAAAGATCTGTAGATGGATGAATGATGGCATGTGTTTGGCAAACAGGAGTCTTGTGATTCCAACCTGTTGTATACTTGTTGAACACTGTTAGGTCTTAAGCCCTGGACAGATGACTGAATGAGATGCCTGTTAACATACCAAAGCAGATGATGGCCACCAAGTTCATTCAGCATCTCCCAGTCTCTACCTGTGACAGGGTATGGCTGGCACACCCTGCTCCCTACCCTAAACTTCTCCAGCCCAGGGGCTGGACTGCCCTTCCCCAGCTGTCTTTCACTATATAATCTAGCCATTTTGGTTACCTGGCCCTTTGGTCTACCTTTTACCCTCTTGGCCCAGGCCACCCTCTTGGTCATCAGCTCCTTTCCCCTCTCCTAGCATGGCCTGGGTCAGTGTAGCCATGTCTACTCTGGACTCTCCCAGATGTCCCTGCTTCTGATTATGCTGTCCCTTTGTCTACAATAAACTTTCTGCTCTACTGTACCTAGGATCAGTCATGTCCTTTACTTTTTTATGTCTCCTTCTCCTCCTCCTCCTCCTTCTTCTTCTTTTCTTTCTCCTCCTCCTCTTCCCTCCTCCTCCTCCTCCTCCTCTTCCTCCTCCTCCTCCTCCTCCTCCTCTTCCTTTTTACCCCATTAATCTGGTGCTGTAACCTGGGGGAGTGTCATAAACGAGTTCCCTCCCAAGGAGCCCGGCTATTCCAAACAAAGCTGTTCATCTGACTTCTCTGAGGATATAAACAGATCATTTGTTTCTGCCACCCACAAGACTGGATCCCAGATTCCAGTGTCCGAAGCTTCTGCTTCCTTCCACCTATTTTCTAACCATTTATCTCAAGTCTGCTCCTTGAAAGTGTCTCAGGCCTCTGGCCTGCTGCCCTCCTCGTGGGCACCGCTACACTCTATACGTTTCTCTGGCTCCTGCAGCCTGCTACTCGTCCGATCCGCTGCGCCCACATGGGCATCTCCCTTTTCTCCCGCTCTACCCCTCTTCTCGTCTGGATAAATGTCACCCCAAGCTGCCTTGGCTTACTGTTACTACAAAAGCCACCTCAGTGTGGCAGAAAGCTCTGGTTCTCACCAGGCTCCGGTCACAAGGAAAAGGGATGCTTTTCCTCTGTGATTTGGAACATTTTTCTTTCTGACAAGTTCCCCATTCTGCTTGGGGATGCCCTGAAATTCTTTTTTTCTTTTCTCTTCTTTTCTTTTCTTTTCTTTTCCTTTCCTTCCTTTCTTTCTTTATTTTTTTTTAAATTATTTATTATGTATACAGTGTTCTGGCATGTTTGCCTACACACCAGAAGAGGGCACCAAATGCCATCACAGATGGTTGTGGGTCACCTTGTGGTTGCGGGGGAATTGAACTCAGGACCTCTGGAAGAGCAGCCAAATCCCTTAACCTCTGAGCCATCTCTCCAGCCCCCTGATGAAAACTTTTGTCACAACTCTATCCACTTCAGCTCTTCTCCAGGAGCTATGTTCGGCCTGCAGTAGCCTGGGACCCTTTTCCTTGCTTCCTCCCACTCAGAGCTCCTTGCTCTTCCTCTCTGTGTGCCTTCCTGGGCCCTTACATTCACGAGGTTCCTTATCTCTTCCCTCTAGGTACTGCAGGCCCACATCTTCTCAACTCTCTCCTAAAGCTTCCTCTACCCCTTTAGAGCTTCCTTGATTCCTTCCTAGCTCACCCCTCCCATCTTTCCCCCACTCCCCACCCAGGCAGCTTCTATTCTTAGCTCCCTCTCGGAGCTTATACAAGAATCTCCTCCAGTTTCTCTCTTCCTCCACTGACTCGGGTTTTATTACTACATCTTGGCCTCAGTACAGATTAGTGGCCAAAAACTGGCAGACTTGATTTCTGAGTTCTCACAACTCATAACAACAGCATAAACGAGCTCCAAATTTATTATATCTAAACTTATTCTGCTCTGCCCTTCCAAAAGTCTCATGTTGCTAAGGTTCTGCTTCCTACTGTTTGTTTGTTTGTTTGATTGATTGATTGATACAGGGTTTCTCTGTGTAGCCCTGGCTGTCCTGGAACTCTCTCTGTAGACCAGGCTGGCCTCAAACTCAGAGATCCACCTGCCTCTGCCTCCCAAGTGCTGGAATTAAAGGCATGTGCCACCACCGCCCAACATCAAAAAAATTCTTAAGATTATGTGTAAACTCTATCTCAGCATTTTCAAATTCTTTTGGAATGGTTTAAAATCTACAAAATCTGTAACAAAATTTGGATTTAAACTCATAACAAAAGGTTTATAATTAAAAATCTAAAACTGGGCGGTAGTGGCACATGCCTTTAATCCCAGCACTCGGGAGGCAGAGGCAGGCAGATCTCTGTGAGTTCACAGTCAACCTGGTCTACAAGAGCTAGTTCCAGGACAGGTTCCAAAGCTATAGAGAAATCCTGTCTCGAAAACCTAAATAAATAGATAGATAGACAGATAGATAGATAGATAGATAGATAGATAAAATAAAATCTATACTTGTGTATATATGTGATTCAACTCTTGTCTGGAATACACTGTGTATATAACTTAGATTCTACTCCTGTTTAGGAAATCAGATGTTTTTAAACAGCAACCATGTGGCTCACCAGCATTTTGGCTGACGACCTCATCAATATGGAAGCAACCATGTAACTGGCAGCCATCTTTACGAAGGTCAAAGAGTGAGGGGCTTCCACAGGTGTCAGGCAGGGAAGTGGACTTCTCACAAGAGATAAGAATGAAAACCCTGTGCAGATTGTCTTTACCAATCTTGATCAGATTTGGGGGAGCCTAATACCAGGCAGTTTATTGTAGGCATATTTAAACGCAATATAATTTAGAAAAGGGCCTCCACGCAACAAATTTCCCATAATCCCGACTCCAGGTGAACAATACGGCTTCAGATGCGACTACACAGAAACTCTTTTACAAAGTACATGTGACCGTGAGGGTGGGCTCCACAGTTAAAAGACCTAGACTCTACTGTGGTCTCCGAGGATAGCACAGAGGTCACAGAGGTCAGCAGAGTACAGGACGTCTCCCCTAAGGATGGACAATGGTCTAGGGAGGGAAGAGTCTGGGATAATCATCCTGGGGAATTAGGGTGAGGTCTGTCCCTTCAGGAAGCGAAAAGAACACCAGGTCCTTAACAACCTCCACTCTAGCTTTCTGGACGGAATACAGCAGGCATTTGATTTTATCTCCTCTATTGACATTAGCATTCCTGGATTTCTCGGTGCTTCCCTGTGAGTACAAGGCCAAAATGAGCATGCCATGACGTCACTAGCCTTTCTTGTTTTGTTTTGTTTTTCGAGACAGGGTTTCTCTGTAGCTTTGATGCCTGTCCTGAACTAGCTCTTGTAGACCAGGCTGGCCTCGAATTCACAGAGATCCTCCTGCCTCTGCCTCCCGAGTGCTGGGATTAAAGGCGTACGCCACCACCGCCCAGCTAGGAATTAAACATGTAAGTCTGTTTATCGCATAAACTTCAGGGAGTCAACTTGGATCCAACTCTCACAGGTCAGATGGACTCCAGATAAGAACTAAGTTTCCTTACCTACAGCCTATTCTTGAGGGTAGCATCGATCGCTCTTCTTTTCCTTGGTCTTGGCACTCCCCTCCCCCAACAACGTTTCAAATGTATATTCAAGACAAAAAATTTCCACTAACTTCCTTAACTTTACGGCCTGTTCGTGGTCACGTGTCCTAGCAGATTTCAGATCAACCGCAGACCGTACCAGCCACTTGCCAGTTCTCCGTGTTCTAGCCCCAGGGAGTCAGTCCAGCCTCACAAACTGCTCCAACACCGCCTGCACTTCCCTAGCCCAGACAGTCCTGCAGAGCCTGGACAGCAAGCAAAGGAGCCTCCGCTCCTCCCTCTCTCTTTCCAGCCTTGGCCAGCATTCCGGCTTTCTTGTATCTCCCAATAACGACACTCCAGTGTCGGCAGAAAGTGGTTATAGAAAAGCCATCCTCACCCCATATCCTTTATTATCAACCAGAAGGCTGGGATGTTAGGTCTCAAACTGGGGACAAATGGCTGAGGTGCCCATTGACATGTCAAAGCAGATGCTGGCCACCAAGTTCTCCCAGCATCCCTCAGTCCCTACATGTGACAGGTATGGCTGGCCCCTACCCTAAATTTCTCCAGCCCAGTGACTGGGCTGCCCTTACCCCAGCCGCCCTTACTTATATACCCAGCCATTTTGGTTACCTGACCCTTTTGGTATACACCCCTCTTGGTCAGGGGTTCCTCTCTCCTCCCCCTTTTCTAGCCATGGCCCAGCTCAGTCTGGCCACGTCCACTCCGGACTCTCCCAGATGTCCCTGCCTCTGATCAGGCTCTCTTTTTCATCCACAATAAACCTTCTCCACCTCATCGAGGAGCAATCATGTCCTTCCTTTTCGGATTTCTTTTTGTTAAGTTGGGAGCGTAAAACCCCAGCCCCTGGCCTGGGAGTTGCTTTGCTCTGGACTCCAAATCCCAGCATGCCAGGTCCTGACCCTTTCCTGGGGGTGGGTCAGGACCACTCCCACAGGGTATTTAAGTGGGCTCCCAGAGAAGAAACACATGGTTTTCGGGGCTGCTTGGCTACCTGCTGCCTTGTCTCCCCGCCATGTGCTCAGCCACCCGAGAGCGTCTTAATAAAACGATGGTCATTTTGATTTGGTTTGATTCGACCTATTTGGATTCCTAGTGCTGGCGGAGCTGCCCTTTTCTTATCACTTTTTCATTCAAACACCCACGTAAATGCTCGAAAGCTCCAGGAACAGTAGTGATAATGGGGTCAGAAAGTTTGGGTCCTTTGCTGCACGGGCTGTGTGACATTCGAATGATACTGCTCCCTAACGTTTCTGCTTTGGGGGTATTTTTGCATGGTTTGGGGATCACTCTCAAGCAGTTCACCCCGGTTCTTTGTGTACAAGCACATGGCACATGTGTGCACGCGGAGGGCAGAGTCCAGCCTCAGGTGACATGTCTTGGGCACCTTCCACTTTTTGTATGAGTCAGAGTCTCACATGGGCTTGGCGCTTTGCCAAGTAGGCTAAACTGCCTGCCAGGTGTGTTTTTGGCGCTCTACCTCTCTCTACCTCCCAGCTCACGGACACTGGAAGCAGAAGTGCATGCTACAGGTGTCCAGCTTTCTTTTAAAAAAGGAAAAAAAAGATTTACTTAATATATGTGTCTGAATGTTTGGCCAACATGTATGTATATGTACCACTGTGTACAGTGCTCAAGTAGACTGGAACAGGGTATTCGATCCTTTGGAACTGAAGTTACATACAGTGTGAGCTGCCATGTGAATGTTGGGAATCAAGCCAGGGCCTCTCCGAGAGGACCAAGCAATCTGAGTCACTGACCCACCTCTCCAGCTCTATGCCCAGCTTTTCACTTGGGTTTTGGGTATTCTGGCTCAGGTCCTGACACTTGAGTGGGAATCATGGGGCCAGCTGAGCCGTCCGTTTCCCCTGCTGCACGTTATAGTTCTAGACTCAGTGAGCGTCGGAGCTATTCACAGACATCTCAGGGGGAAGATTAAGAATAATCTTAATCTTTGAATGCTGGGCAGTGGTGGCGAGCGCCTTTAATCTCAGCACTCAGGAGCAGAGGCAGGCAGGTCTCTGTGAGTTCAAGGTCAATCTGGTCTACAAGAGCTGGTTCCAGGACAGGCTCCAAAGCTACAGAAAAGCCTTGTGTCGAAAAACCAAAAAAAAAAAGAAAAAAGAAAAAAAGATTTTGTCTTTGTGCAAGCATTTACTCCTAGCTCTTCTCTTTCCTTAATTATAACGTCATCTTCACAGGGTAGGTAAAACAATTTCTTCCAAGTATCTAATTCTGTGAGTCTCGGTGCTCCCTTGCTCAGACCTTCGCTAAAGTTTAGAAGTCATATCTTCACAAGCAAGTCCCCGTACCTGCCCATCTCAGGCTGAATCTCTGTTCTGGGAGTTGAACTCAGCAGATCACTAGCTAGTGTCATGAAGCCTTTGAGTCCCACGCTCACCATGCAAACACATATTCAACATCTGGACTTTAGTGACATTAAACTCAGCACACCCAAAGCCACTCAAATTGTCCTTCTGACTTCCTAGGGAACAAAAGTTCTCTGAAGAGGCTATCTCCAAAGTAACATTCCTGCAGAGGGCTTGGCCTTGGTTACTAGCAGGGAACGAGTCCTGTGATTCCAAAGAGAAGCAACATTGTTAGTCAAAAGTCAAACTTATCTTGAGATGTCTCAGCCTTTTAATAGGCAATTATCTCTTTTTATTTATGCCACTTTATTTTATATGAATTGGTGCGAAGGTATCAGATGCCCTAGAACTGGAGTTACAGACAGCTGTAAGCTCCCATGTGGTTGCTGAGAGCGGAGCCCAGGTTTAGACAATGCTCTTAACTGCTGAGCCATCTCTCCAGCCCCAGTAGCCACTGATCTTAACTCTGTATCTCATCTAACATTCTGATTACCAAACTTTTCAGGGGCCAGCCATGGTAGTTCTCATCTGTGATCCCAGGATCTGGGAGGTTGAAGCAGGAGGATTGCCACAAGTTTAAGGCCAGTGTAGTATATCGATACATATAGAAACCCTACCCCAAAATGACAAAACAAGGGGCTAAGGAGATGGCTCACTAGGTTAAGCGTGCTTCCTGTGAAAGCAAAAGGACCCATGTTCAAATCCTCAGCACCCACATAAAAGCCAGCCAGCCATTGCAGTATGTCCCTGTTGGGGTCCCAGGCTCTGAATCAACCCAAGCAGACACACAAGGTTACCGAAAAGCAAGATTTAATACAGGGAAGCACAGAAGAGGGACTGGGGAGAAGGGATTGATCGATCAATCAGGGTCACAGAACAGATTTGGAAGTTGAACTGTGACCCCGAATGCCCGTTGAAGCAAGTATTTGAGCTTAAAGAAAAAAATCATAAATGGGGCTGGAGAGATGGCTCAGAGGTTAGGAGAACTGACTGCTGTCCCGGAGGTCCTGAGTTCAATTCCCAGCAACCACATGATGGCTCACACCCATCTATAATGAGATCTGGTGCCCAGAACACTATAGACATAATAAATAAATTTAAAAGAATCGTAAACGTGTGTTGCCAAGTTTCAGTTACAATTTTTCACCCGTCAGAATTCAAAGATTGGGGGCTTTCCTAAAGTGTTTCCTCGCTGTCAATAGACATACAATGCAAGCTTTTCAGTCCAACCAATCAGATTCATTTGTTCTGTTAGGAACAGCCATAATGTTTCCAGAGAACCAAAGGTGCACAATGGTTATTTCTGTGGTCTAAGGAGAAGGTGGGTCAGCTACTGGAAAGATCCTGACTCCCCTGGGGCTTGGGAACCTGAACTTTCACCCTACAGGTAAAATGGAGTCTGAAGTCAAAATGACAGCATTTTGGACAAGGTGCTTTGGGTCTGTTCCAGACTTCCCAACATCCCAACACTCGGGCAGCAGACAGATCTCGACCGGATCTCAGCACCCCATGATTAGCTAGGTGTTCTAGTTCACTTTCTGTAGCTATGGGGGGGGGTGTGGACAAAAGCAGCTTGGGAGGAATGGGCTTTATTAGGCTGACAGATCTTAATCACAGTCCGCCATTGAGGAAGGAACTCAACCATGGTTGGGACCTGGGGGACTGGGCCTGAAGTAGAGGCCATGGAAGAACCCTGCTTAATCATTTGCTCCCTGTGACTCAGCTTGCTTTCTTTATCAGTCCAGGACCACCTGCTTCGGGGTGGCAGCTCACCCAGTGGGCAGGGCCTACCCCCATCGATCCTTAATCCGGAAAATCCCTCACAGTTTTGTCAAGAGGTAAACCTGATGGAGACATCTTGTGGTTCCCTCTCCTCGGATGACCCTAGTTTGTGTCAAGCTGACCTAACACCCAACAACTAACAAGCATACCAGACTAGCTAGAACAGCAGGCTTCAGGTTTGTTCAGAGGCCCTGTCTCAGAAAATAGGCTGTAAAGGGCCACTTATGCCCATGTGCCCGTGCACACACATGCAATACATAAAGAAAAAATAAGTCGTGACATTTGTAGAAGGTGAATGCTACTTTAAATCACGCGTTAACACCAAATAAAATAGACCAAATCCTGCATGCTTTAGCTCAAATGAGATCTGTATGTCACAGATGTGTGTGTACAAAGATGTGCTCGTGTGTGTACACAAACTTCTCAGAATCTACCACAAGGCTTAGCCGACCTCTAGCCCCCTGGACAGCTAACTATACAGCTGGGAATGCTCTGAGATTATATCTGAGAGGGATTTACCTGCTGTGCTGGAGCCCAGTGCTCTGATGGTCCACATTTATTGGTAAACACATTGCTTTGTGAGTTTCTGTTCCTTATTGACTACAGAAATTTATGGAACCCCTTCTAGGGTTGAACATGCTGTTTAAGGAAATAGATGGGTGCTCACTAGGTCATGGTAACTCATATTTGACTCTTTGTTGTCTGTGGATGGAAGTTTCTGTCCTGCCCGGTCCCACAGTCATTCAGTTCCAAATAAACACACAGAGGCTTATGTTAATTATAAATTGTTTGGCCTATTATTTCGAGATTATTAACTCTTTTAACTTAAATTAACCCATAATTCTTATGTGTTTAGCCACGTTTCTTGGTACCTTTTCTCAGTAAGGCATTCTCATCTTGCTTCCTCTGCATCTGATTGGTGACTGATTCTCTGCCTTTCCTCTCCCCAGAATTCTGATTGTCCTGCCTAGACTTCCTGCCTGGCTGCTGGCCAATCAGCATTTATTAAACTAATACGAGTGACAGGTCTTTACAGCGTACAAGAGCCTCATCCCACAGTCATTGTCTGTCCGAACTTTTCATTCCCTGGGCTCAGATTAAATGCCATTTCTTCAAGGAGCGCTCCCTTACCCCACAGGAGATGGCCCGTGTCCGGTGTCCACCACGCTCTGCCATCATCATCACTGCTGACCTGCAGCTCCATGCTACTTGCTTCTGCTTTGCATCCAGAGTTACCAGGAGTTAGGCAAAGGATGAGATGGGAATGTCCCTGCCTTTGTGCGCTGGGAGCTATGGGGAGTAGGGGACACGGGATGGACGGACAGACACAGACTGTCTGACAGATGACCCCAGAGTTCAGTGAGTTATTTTCAGGATGAGAACTTGATTTCCACTTGAGCTGGAAGTTCCAAGTTGAAGCTCACACACTTAACTTAAAACATCCCCACCAGACACGGCATACAGAACCGAGAGTACAAGCAGAAGCTGCCGTCCACAGTCAGCTGTGGGCACCCTTGAAACCTCCAGCTTTCTCGGGGGAAAAAAAGGCAGTGTTTCTGTTTGGTTGGTTTTTTTTATTTTTTTGAGACAGGGTTTCTCTGTAACAGCCCTGGCTATCGTGGAACTCACTGTGTATAGACCAGGCTGTCCTTGAACTCACAGCGTTTCTTCTGTTCTTCTGCCTCCTCCTCCTCTGTCCTGGGATTAATGGAGCGTGCCACCACGGTCCTGCTCCCTAGAGGTGTTTTTTGAGTGGAAACTTTTTTAAGAGATTTTGTGAGCCAGGGAGACACACTTAGCTCTTAGACTTTCTGACAGTTTTTGGAGGAGCTAATTACCTTCTGGTAAGACATAGTTGTGGTGGTCTGAATAAAAATGGCCCCCATAGGCCCACAGGGAGTGGCACTATTGGGGGTGTGGCCCTCTTGGAGCAAGTGTCAGTGGGGGCCGGCTTTGGGGTCTCAGAAGCTCAAACCACGCCCAACGTGATCTGGATGTAGAAATCTCAGCTCTTTTATTAACACCATTTCTGCCTGCACACCTGCTTCCTGACGTGGTGATAATGGACTAAACCTCTGAACTGTAAGCAGCCTCACTTAAATGTTTTCCTTTATTAGAGTTGCGGTGGTCATGGTGTCTCTTCACAGCAATAAAACCCTGACTTAAGACTGTAGTTAAAACAAAGACATCTGGAAACGCCGGAGAATCGCTGACTTTACCATGTCCAAGGGCAGAACTACAACCATTTAAGGGTTTTAATTGGCTTCTGAGTGTAAAACGGGGCCGTGTGTTATGCCACAGAACAGAGTGAGCACTCCAGCGGGGTAGGTGGACGTGTCTCTCTCAGACACAAGGGGCTGAAGAAAGGGGAAGCAAGAAGCCTTTCCCCGGTAAGGCAGATGGGGAAACAACAGAAGAATCGACATCAGGTCGCCTGTGGGTGCGCGCGCCTAAGGGGTGAGGCCGAGGCGGCTTCATAAGCAGTTCAAACAGCTGTTTCTGGGAAAGCGCCACCAACAGCTTCAGTTTGTGGTAAGCGACTCCATTTTGGGGTTTAGCACAGAACCGTAAACCAAAATAATGACTTCCTGTTGACGTCTCCTCAGCGCCCATATTCTTCGCAGTGATGCTTCCACTCCTGACGGTATTTTAACATTTTCTGAAGATTTAAAATTTTATTTTAAATTATCGTATATGTGTGTAGGAGTTGGGTATGCGCTTGTGGGTGCAGATGCCTATGGAAGCCAGAAGAGGGCTTTGGGTCCAGAGGAACTGGAGTTGTAGGTGTGTTGTGGGAGGGGCTGTGGAGGTGGATGCCGGGAATTGATCTTGAGTGCTCTACAGGAGCAGTGCCCACTCTTAACGGGGAATCCATTTTCTAGCCTTAAATCCCACCACCAGTACTCTAAAATCCTCAGAAGGCATTCTAGAGCAGGCACAGTGGCACATACTTGTCATTCTGGAACAGGAAGGGTTTGAGGCCAGGTTGGAGAATGGTGGTCTCCGCTTTTAATCCCAGCATTGAGAGGCAGAGGGAGGCGGATCACGCTGAGTTCCAGGCCAGTCAGAGCTACACAATGAGACTGTCTCAAAAGACAAAAATAAGTTTAAGGACAGTCTGGGCTGCACGGAGACTTTGTCGACTTTGGTTTTGTTTCCCTTTTTTTTTTTTTTTTTTGTTCGTTGAGACAGGGTTTCCCTGTGTAGCTTCGGAGCCTGTCCTGGAACTCTGTAGACCAGGCTGGCCTCGAATGTGAGCTTGACTGAGATCCGGCTGCCTCTGCCTCCCGAGTGCAACCATTTAAGACAAGGTCTCACTAAGTAACCCTGGCTCCCTGGCTTTACTGGAACCTGCTAAATAGAGAAGACTGGACTTGAACTCACTGAAAACCACCTGCTTCTGGGATAAAGGCAGGTGCCACCATACCCAAGCCTGAGGTGGGGGGGAGTAGGAGAGGGAGGAAAGGAGGGAGAGAGGGAGGGAGGGAGAGGGAGGGAGGGAGGGAGAGAGGGAGAGAGAGAGAGAGAGAGAGAGAGAGAGAGAGAGAGAGAGAGAGAGACTGCGACTCTGCAGATGGCCAAGAATCATTCAGAAGCTCCCTTAGGGGTCAAAGTTAAGTTCAAGGTCTGAGTTAACTCAGAAGAAAAACAAGGATAAATCGGCCAGTGTTCACCTAAAAAGCCGCTAAAGCACCGCTGTCCCAGGATCAAACTGAGCAGCTTTCCCCTGTAGTGTCCTGGGCTCACACACCTTTGTGGGGTGGGGTGGTGGAGTCCCACCAGCTGAATCGCATATAATAGGTATCTAACAAGCAGTCATTGAAGCAGCTCCCGGTTTCCCTTGGCAGATCCTGGCTCAAGTCTACCTCGACTACCAGACACGAGCGTGGGCAAACCGAAAGGCTCGGCTGGGCAGCGCCCGTGCACTTGGCTCTGACCCCGCCAGGCGCTAGGAGGGCGTGACGCTGCCCGCACGTCTCCTCCCCGTCCTTTGGCCTCCGAGAATCGCGCAACGACTCCCTCGTATTCGGTTGGATTTCGGTCGAATCCTGATCGGCAAGGAACGCGAACCGGACCCCGCAGAGGCCCCGGGGCGGACGGAGCGGTGAGCCAAGGATGTGCGGGTTGGGATGCGGCCCGGAGGATGCGCGGGGCAGCCTGAGCCTACGCTGTCAGCGGGATCCGGAGTGGGTGGGCGGGCGAGCCGGTAGCGGGACAGTGGCCGCCGGGGCGCGGCCGCGGATCCGGGTAGCGGCCGGGCGGCCACATCAGCGGCGTTCGGCGGGCTCGGCCGGCTGCGCGCGTGCGCGGGGTGGGGCGGGGCGCGGCGCGCGAGTGGCCGCGGGCGTCGGGCGGCTGTCAGCGGCGGCGAGGAGGCGCGGCGGGTCCGCGGGGCTGGGCCGGGAGGACTGACTCCGGGGGCGTCGCCGCTCTGGGGCTCGGTGCGGGCGGCCAAGGAGGGAGCCGTGGCTAGGTGTCGGAAGGGCGGCCGAGCTGCCTGCCGGGCGTTGGAACCCAGGCCGGTGGGACCCGAGGCCGCCCCGACTCTGCCCAGCCCTGCTCGCCGCTGCCCTCGGGCTCTGCGCCCGGCTCCGCAGGCCACGGTGACCGGCGGCGCGCGCCCGGGGATGGAGGAAGGTGAGCTCGGATGCAGATGCTGGGAGGCGGCTATGCTCACCCCTGGAGCCTGCTGCTGGGCTCCGCAGCGTCCCACCCCGTTCTTGGCTATACGAGAGTACAATATGTCTCAATTTGAGAAGCCTCGGGGTCCATTTATGGCGAGAGCCTGCATGTTTGTATGTGTTACTTACATTAGGTATAATACACCTATGTCCTCTTTTTTGTAAATGGGCATTTAGGTTGACCTATACATCAAGTGGCTTTTTCTAGATTTGCAAGTGCCACCACTATCTAGATTTTTTTCCCCTGTAATCTCCAAAAGAAACCCCTTACCTGTACCTGTTAGTTGCAATCCATACCCTCGCTATATCAGCCCATTGGCAACCACTAGCCTTTCTGTTCCTATGCATTCCCCTTTGGGGACGCTAATGAAATCATACGGTATTTGTGGTTCCCCACCTCCTCCGTTTAAAGACAAGATTTTGGCTCTTCCCTTAGGGGAGCAGTCTTGCTGTATAGTTCAGGCTAATCTGAATTTGCGCTCGTCTTGCCTCAACTTCCCAAGTGGTGAGATCACAGGCTTTTGCCACACCCAGCTAGTGTGTGTGTGTGTGTGTGTGTATGTTTTGTCTGACTTCCTCACTTAGCCTCATGTTTTCAAAGCTCATTCATGTTGTAGCTAGTGTGTGTGTGTGTTCTGTACTTTCTTTTAGTTGAATGAATATTTGGATATGGTCACTACCAATTCATTCACTAGTTAATGAAATTGCATGTTTTCAACTTTTTAGCCATTAGATATAATGCTGCTAGAACATTTGTGGATGTGTGTTTTCAATACCTAGGTGTGGAATTGCTCAGCGCTTAACTTTTTAAAGAAACTTTTAAGCTTTAATCAAAGCTGTTGCCGCGTTTTATACTCCCACCAAACACTGTGTGAAAGTTGCAATTGCCTTAAATAACAACACTTGTCATTTTTGTTTATTTTTATTTTTTTATTTTTTTTTTTAGCCACCATAGTGGATGTGATATCTCATTGTGGGTTTTTTTGTTTGTTTTTTTTTTGTTGTTGTTGTTGTTGTTTTTGTCTTCGAGATAGGCTTTTTCCTAGCTTTGGAGCCTGTCCTGA
Organism: Myodes glareolus; assembly: GCF_982192425.1. Lineage (NCBI taxonomy): Eukaryota > Metazoa > Chordata > Mammalia > Rodentia > Cricetidae > Myodes > Myodes glareolus. Next base: position 42,851,580 of record NC_142051.1, on the reverse strand, counting down.
AACTGCCACTTATAGACCAGGCTGGCCTTGAACTCTGCTTTTAAAGACACACCACCACTGCCCAGCTATATCTCATTGTGGTTTTAATTTGCTTTTCACACCAGGAATTAAGAACTGTTTTTCCTCCAGGCGGTGGTGGCACCTGCCTTTAACCCCAGCACTTGGGAGGCAGAAGCAGGTGGATCTCTGTGAGTCTGAGGCCACCTGGTCTACAAGAGCTAGTTCCAGGACAGGCACCAAAGCTACAGAGAAACCCTGACTCAAAAAAAAAAAAAGTCTTTGCTATGCTTATTGGCCAAGTGTGTACCTGTTTTAGAGAAATGCTTGATGAGTGCCTCTGCCCCTAGTTTTGCTTTTGTTATTTTCTTTTTGTTGCTATGGTTGTGGCTAAGCCAGCCACAATTAAATGTTTATTCATATATAGGAAAAATTCTAGATTTTAGATTGGTACTGGTTAAACTTGTGTAAAAATTGATCAAGTGGCATGTGAATCTTTCAGAAAACCCATTACCTGGTAATTCTTGGGCATTTTATTGTCCTTTTTTTGTTTTTAGTTTTTGGCTTTCTTGAGAAAAGTCATAGGAGGTGTGGTACTGGGTTCTGATGAGATTTTAGCTGCTGTTTTCCTATATCCTGTGTTAACATGAGAAAGTTTCACTAACTACAAGTAATTTATGCTGAATAATGATCAAGTTACTCAAACAGAATTTCATGTGTGTCTCAGTACAGTGAAAGGTCTTTTTTTCACGTTCAGTCTGTATAGTTTCTTTTGCAGTTATAATACATGTGAATGCTAGATAACTTGTTTGCTTTTTGAGGTAAAGTCTCTCTCATTCTGTAGCCCTGGCTGGCCTGGAACTCAGTGTGTAGACCAAGCTGGCCTTGAATGTACAGCAATCCTCCTGCCTCTGCTTCCCAAGTGCCGGGATTCCAGGCGTGCACTGGCCTGGAGGTTAAGAGCCACCTGGAGCTGAATGACGGCAGCTGTGCTTTCTGCATGGTTGATTGCTGGCTGAGTGTACAGATCCAGCCTCAGGTCTTTCTTTCAAAAGTTCCTAAAAGAGATGACATTTCTCCAAACTCAAGTTCTTTTGTTTCCTATTGATCCAATTACTGCTAAAGAAAAAAAAATTAATGAAACTTGCTGTATGGTGAAGAAGAACTATATTCAAGACCATTGCAGCCATAACAATGGGTTTGGCACTGAGGAGAAAGATTGGGATTAATCCTGAATGGGCTGTGGCTAAACAAGAATTTATAGGGAAAGAGCAGGGGCAGGGCAGTGTATAGATTAGTAGTAAGAGGAAGAGGGTCCAGCGAGGGGGCTGGGTAAGTCATCTTAAAGACAAGCCTGGGCTCTGGGACACCGTGGGGAAGGACACTGTGGACATGGACCCACCTCCATCTCGTACCTGGGAGGGCATTCTAATCAAACTGGCTTGGCAAGGTTCTTTGCTAACGATGAAATTTGTGAGCTGTCTGGGAGACTCAGGAAACCGAATAGTTTGGTCATACAAGGGATCTGTTACTGCTGAAACAGACGCTACCCCATTTCAGGAGCTTTCTAGAGAAGGTTAAGATTTCCGAGGCAGAATAGCGGAGAGTCACGGACAGAAAGGGCATGAGGACAGCCAGATCCCACTTTTCAACCTATAACTTACAGAGCAAATAATCTTGAACTGTTTTATGCTTCACTGCCTTTGGGAGAAACCAGCTGACAATGTCAATATGTAACCTCCGTGTCTTCGCTTGATTGACCTAACGAGCTTTAACACTGGACGTATAAGCATCGATCTGTTATTGATTGTTCCCCACACGCCCCGTAGATGCTCCCCTCTTTGCTCCCTGCAGTTCTAGTACCACTTGCTGAGAAAGGTTCTCCGTAGGCTGGGCATGGTGGTACATGCCTGTGACTTCAGCATTGGATCGCTTGTGAGTTTAAGGTCAGCCAGAGTTATCTAGTGAAACTGGTTACAAAGAAAACCCCCAAACCAAATTGTCTGGAAGTAGATGACATTGAAAACTGACAGGTTTGGGGGAATCGATCCCTGGTTGTTTTTGTTTTTTGTTTTGTTTTTGAGACAGGTCTCTCTTATATTACTCTGGCTGTCCTGGAACTGGGTGTGTAGACAAGGGCTCCTAGAACTCATCTTGTAGACCAGGCTGGCCTTGAACCCCCAAAGATTCACCTGCCTTCTTCCTAATGCTGGGATTAAAGGTACACACCACCACTTATACCTCAGCCCCTGGGAAATGATGGTCTGAGTTGACTTTTTATGTAGTGGACTTCTAGGGAGCCTCTCATCTCTGTGAAATTACTGTAGTTAAGCTTATTTACCTTAAATATACATAACAATGAACATAGATAATCTCTGTATACATGTATAATGTGTGGTGTGTGTATAGATATGCACATAGGAATGGGTAGAACGGTCTATTTTGATTTTTAAATGTTCATATTTAAGAGTGTTTTGCCTGCAGGTGTGTATGCATCACATGCATGCCTGGTTCCTGCAGGAACCACACCCCCTAGTGGTTGTGAGCGGCCGTACAGGTCAGAAAGAGCTACTAACCACCAAGCCGTCTCTCTGGCTCCATCTATTTTAACTTTAATGTGCGTGGATTTAGTCACATTCCTTTCTTCATGACCAGTTACTAAGGAAATAGAAACTCTGAGTTAAGGAGGGACAGGACAGGTAAGTTTTGAAGACTGTCTTAGCCAGGCTTGGGAAGCAGAGGCAGAAGGATCACTCTGAATTTGAGGTCAGCCTGGTCTGTATAGTGAGTTCAAGGATAGCCAGGCTATGTGGAGAGATCCTGTCTCAAACAAGAAACAAAGAAAAGAAAATTAAAATTACAGAAAGAATGTTCTAGAGATTTGGGTAAAGCCTGCTATATTTCAGGAATCATAGTTTGGAAGATGAAGAGAGAAGCAGGAATGAGTAGAACGTAAGATTGTAGTAAGTACAGAGATTTGACGCTGAAAAAAATGTTTAAGTAGAGAAATGGGAGTCTCTTCTTTCCTAATTCAGTTCTCGTTCTTTTCCCCAAGGTCTAGTCATTAGTTGCTACTTTTTAATATATATTCTTAAAGACTTACTTTTGACTAGACTTAGACATAGAAGAGCCCAGTGAGGGCAGCCTATGTCTCCTGGCAATCTGTTCCTGGCGTTTGTCTTTGACTTCATATTCGTTCTCTCTCTTGTCTTTTTTTTCTTTTTTTCTTCAATACAGGGTTTCTCTATGTAGCCCTGGCTCTCCCGGAACTCACTCTGTAGACCAGGCTGACCTCAGACTCACAGAGATCCACCTGCCTCTGCTTCCTAAGTGTGCTGGGGATTAAAGGCATGCGCCACCACTGTCTGGCTTTCCTTCATTCTCTTGGCCATAAGTTTAGTGTATTCTTCAGCTTCCCGCTTGTTTTTCTTAGTGTGTTGCTTCTCCAGAGCAATATGTCAGTGTTTGTGTTGCAGGATACTGGAAGAAACAGAACCCTGAGTCTTGGGTGCCATAACCTGGGCTTCTTACCTTCTTCATTTAAGGGCTTCCTGACAACATATTGGCAGACATCATCTTCAGAGAGACTAAAGGCTTTTAGATCTTGCCGGCTCTTCTGAGCCCCAACATAGAGGCGAGGTCCAGGAGTATTCTTCTCTTCTTGCAACAACCAAGTTGAGAGTACTTAGCTTGCCATCCACAATGCATCCTTGAATCCACTGTGCTTCTTCTCTCCAGTGCTCTTTGGTCTGTAACAAGAACACCCCCCGCTGAACAGCAGGCACCCTTTGCCATGGGTGCGGACACCTTGCTCAATGGGAAAACCTCGTCTGTCATTCCTGCCGCTGATAACGGACCATATACCCCTAACACTCTTCACCCAGCATCAACCATGACTTCTGTGGGTGCGTGATTTCTCATCCAACTCAATGGGTTTCTAACGGTTTTGTGGTTGGGAAGGGGGTAGGCACCTCAGTCAAGACGTGGCTGACTGCCTAGGAAGTGCCATGAGAAAGAGACTTCTTTGTGAGACAGCCTCTGTCTTCCTAGTGCCAGGACTAAGGGTGTGTGTGGCTACGCAGGGTCCAGGCCTTCTTTCTCTCACCTCACTTCTTCACAGTGAGCTCTCCTAAGACCCACAGTAAGTCTAGGGTTGCTCTCCTTCATGGTGGGGTTTTTCAATATGCAACGTACCACTCTCTCTCGAGAACCTAGTGAAGTGGAGGCCAGGCCCGAGAGTATGATGCAGTGGTAATGTGTTTGCCAGCTTGAAGGCACAGGTCCCAGCACCTGGGATTGACACCAGATCTTCAGCAGCAGCAGCAGCAGAAGCTGAGGTCAAGCAGGGCATGGTGGAGATGCCTACAGTCGCAGCTGCTCTGGAGGCTGAGGCTTACGGTTCCTGAGTTCACCATCCCATCCAGGGAGAACAATTGTGATTGGGCTCAAGGAGTCAGATGAGACTTAAAATCTGATAAAAATAATCTAAGATTCATTTCTGGTAAAGCCAGACTAGAGAACTAAGCTTAAATCCACACTTGGTTTCTTCTTCCTTTTTTAATTTTTTTTTTATTTTTGGTGTATATGTGCATGTGGTTTGAGCATGTGCCGGTGCGGTTGTACAACAGGTGTCTTGCTCTGTTGCTCATTACCTTATATCCCTTGAAAGAGGGTCTCTCATTGAACCCCAGCATCAGCCGACTGAAGTGTTAGTCTAAATAATCTTAATCAATAAAGAGTCAGGAGTCAAATATTGGGAGATAAACCTGGAAGGTCAGAGAACCAGGGGGCAGCCACCAGTTGCTCCCTTCTTCTCTTGTTCCTCAATTAAAAAAAAACGGCTGAGATCCTGTTTCCACCCCACCTCATCACCTGTCTCCACTTCCTGAGTGCTGGGTTTAAGGTGTGCGCCACCACCTCCTGGCTTCTGTGGTTAACTAGTGGCTAGCTCTGCCCTCTGATCTCCAGGCAAGCTTTATTTGTCAGAACATAAATAAAATATCACACACCAGCCGGCAGGTAGCAAGCCCTGGCCATCATCCTCTCCTGCCCTCCACAGGACTGGGGTTACAGGGACAGATGTGGCCACATCTGACTTTTTGACATGGGTACCTGGGATTCAAACTCAGGGCCTCACGCTTGCGTAAGAAATGTGTCCTTTTGCTCAGGGAACTGTTTCTCCAGTCCCGGGTCACGTCTACTTACTCGGATGAAATTGTAGTGTCTGAAAAACTTGAGGAAGAAAAGCCCTGGGCTCTCCTGAGCTTAACTGATGGGAGTCGGGTGGAAAGGAGGGAGAGGCAGGCAGACATCCCTCTCTGAGTTTGAGGCCAGCCAGCAGCAGGCTCCAGGCCAGTCAGGGCTACACTGACATTATGTTTCCGTATAGAAAAGCAGAAGACAAGACTGTGTTGTACACAGACACTGCCAGACCCTAAGGGTTCAGGGGTTATGGGGATTTAGTCAGCCTTCTGAAGGAATTCGGGTTTATCTTCGAGGAAATAGGATGGCACTGAATCTAATCAGGTCCTGTCGTCCTTTGTCCTTCTCAACTCACTCGTCCACCTCCAATTTCTGGCTGGTGATCCAGGTCTTCCAGCATCCGGTTCCCATTGTTTTTGCCACTAGAGCCCGTTTCATAAAGTTCCTTGTTTGCCTTCCCCTCTCTGATCCAAGATGGGGAAGGTCTGAGCACAGACTCGCTTCTGCCTTCTCAGATGGCATCTGGTAACCAGTATAATGCCTGGTGCACAGTAGGGACTGAACACATGTTTGTAACCATTCAGTACCTGGTGCACAGTAGGGACTGAACACACGTTTGTAAGCAGTCAGTGCCTGGTGCACAGTAGGAATGAACACATGTTCATCGAGTTTCGTGTTAGACGTTTATTACCCTGTTATTTGAAATATACACAGTGAGCCTACTACGCTGGCTCGTTTCTGTAAGTCCAGAACTTGGAGAGACTGAGGCAGGAGGCTTGTCATGAGTTTGAGGGCAGCCTGGGCTACAGAGTGAGACCTTTTCTCAAAAACAGAAACAAAATAAAGGGGGCCAGGGAATATCTCCACAGGTAAAGTCTCTGCCACCAAGCCTGACAACCTGAGTTAGATCCCCAGAACCTAACAGTGGCTAGAGAGAACTGACCCCTTGTAAGTAGTTCCCTGACCTCCACACTCGTGATGGGATACACACGCATTCAGAGACATACACACACACATATATATACACACACACAAATAAATATCAAACCAAAAAAAAACAACAACAACAAAAAAAACACAATGGAACCAAAAGCGTCACAGACCTAGAATTCCGGCACAGAAGGCAGAGGAGGTAGAATGGCTCCAGACTCCAGGTTGGCCTTGTGTTTTCAGGAAGTTCCAGGCTAGCCTGGGCTACATGCTAAGATGCTGTCTCAAACAAACAAATGTAAAGCAACAACAACAAAAGACAAAAGAGGGGACCATTTCCCAGTAGCAGGAACGGCTTTGCTGTTTCTGGTTATACTGTCTTGGAAAAAAACGGTTTTATTAGATTTTTTTTCTCAGATGAAATACTAGGGTTAGAACTAAATTCACTTCTTTAAAAGATAATCGGCCAAAGTTTTCTCTTACAGTAAAACACAAGTAGAGAGAGAATGGGGGAAGGTGCTGGGTATGGCGAGCTCTCGGGCAGGCCCAGCCTTTGGAAGCAGGCAGAGCAGGAGTTCAGGCCAGCCTGGTACACCCCCAAAGCCTGTCTCAACACACCAGCAGCAACAGCAGACAACAATACAAGCAGTAAGTCTGGATTTTTGCTTAGAAGTGAGAAGACTGGAACAGGTTGCCGGCAGGAGCAGGCATTCTGAGTACTAACAAAGGCAGCTTTGTACAGACGCTGGGTACAAAGGGAGTGAGGTGGGTTAAAGTGTATCAATCACCAGAGTCAACCGAAGGGGTTTCCCTCTTACAGGTAGTGAAATGAGGGCATTCATATGCCCCGCAGAACGTGTGGGGAAGAATCGGATGATGTTGCTTTGTTCCCAGAGAACGTTTCTGCGGTCACAGGACTGTGACATCACAGAACTGGAGCAAGAAACCGTGCTGGAAGGAAAGATTCCTTTGCTGTCTGGTCTGGGAACTGGGAAGAAGTTCTGAAGGTTCCATGAGAAGTAGAGAGATTTCAGTTCACACTCGGTATCGGTAGATTTTTGAGGTGTTGAAACTTGGCCAGTTTTGTAAGTAACTTTGACGGAGAAATATTTCAGGCTGTACAGTTAGAATCAAACTTTCATAATATGCAAATGGCTTTACAATATTCATTGAACTAAATTGAAATGGTGAACATGTATGGATTTTGTTTTTGTTTTCCGAGACAGGGTTTCTCTGTAGTTTTGGAGCCTGTCCTGGAACTAGCGCTTGTAGACCAGGCTGGCCTCAAACTCACAGAGATCCGCCTGCCTCTGCCTCCCGAGTGCTGGGAGCAAAGGTGTACGCCACCACCGCCTGGCACATGTATAGATTTTTTAATTGTGCTTATCTACGTGCGTGTGTGCGTGTGTGTGTGTGTGTGTGTGTATGTGCGTGCGTGCGTGCGTGCATGTGTGCGTGCGTGTGTGCGTGTGTGTGTGTGTGGTGTCCCCTGGGCACAAGTGGAGGAACTGAGGACAACTTGCAGGTGTTGGTCTTCGCTTTACACCTTGTGGGCCTTGACAACCAGACTCAGTTCTTCAGGCACGGTGGCAAACGCCCTTATCCACCGGGCCGTCACACTGGCCCCGTGTAATTATCCTAAAGTAATTTCAGACGTTGGAAAGTACTGTGCACAAACTTGCTCATTTTCTTTGCAGTGTAATTTAGTCAGGAGAGTCGGCTCTAGGGAAATGATTCATTCCAACGGGCAGGCCTTTGAAGGGATTTGGTCTGCTTCCCTCTCCCACGTGGGTAGATGTTTTGAGCACTTAGATGTCTCTTCTGGCTGGGAGTTCCAGGTCTTCTCTTGATGGTGATGACCACTTGATGTTTGGTCCTGGGAACCTGTGACTTAGACCGCTCCACTCTCTGTGAGTGGCTTTCTGTCTGTCTGCCACTGTATCCCCCCTCTCCTCGTCCTCCTCTCCTCCCACCCCCCGTTTCTTTGAGTCTTACCTGTTCTTTGAAGTTTTTAGTCTGCTTGGCGGGCACATGTGGTCAAGTCCTGGGGAATACATGGAACTGTATGAAAAGCTCATAGACTGGGAAAGAGCTGAGCAAACGGGTGTGGGGAACAGGTACTATAGTCTTCCTGCTATGGCATGCATATCTGGGTTGTCAGGAAACATTTCTGCATTTATTGCTTAGTAGGCGATAATACCAAGGGAGTTCACCTGGGAACCAGGACACTCCATACCCTTGGCCTATCTATCTGCTGGCTTCAGGATTATCCGGAACACCTGCCCCGGCTTCCATGTCACCAGCTGACTGGTCAGAAAGCCCTGAATAGTCCACCGTCCTTACCTTACTAACCTGCTAACTATGGCAATATTACTTAGACCCCTTGTGACTCAATTTCTCAAGTGTAAATTATGAATATATAGCAAGAGCATTTTGAGGCCTGCTTGGGAAATTTCCAAGATTGCTTGAGCTACACAGCAGGACCCTGTCTTAAAAGCATTTTTATAGTAATTTTAAAAATTATTTCAAAAACTAAGTTAGAGATCTCTATTTTGTAGCTTTCCTACATTAGCAATATTTCTTTCTAGAGCCCCAGGCTTCCACCCAGTGTAACTGAGTGGGAGAGCGTGTTCTTTGCGTGTTCCTATGTACACATTCCCCAAACAGTCAAACAGTCTAAAAGACCGCTATGGTTCCTCAATGGCTAACACTGTTCGGTAGATGTATGTACGACAGCCCCCACCCCAGGTTTTTTTGTTTGTTTTTTCAGGCAGGGTTTGAACCCAGGACATGCTAGGCAAGTACTACATCCCCATTGTGTTTTTAGACACATCTGATCATGTATCACAAGGTGACCGGACCTCGTACCCAGCCTGGGCTACCCACAAATTCGTGACCCTCCTGACTTGAACTTCTGGGTGCTGGGTGGTTCCCAGGCTTGGGACTCAATCCCAGTCAGAACTGAACCTCCCGTCTCGCTTACAAACATATTCTGGTAAAGGCTGGTCTGCATTCCCCGGATCTGCTCTCGTTTTTGCAATCTCTGGACCTGAGAGCAGGGTGCCAAGGGTGGTTGTCTCCTGAGAGCTCACTCACAGGGAAACGGTTTTCTTTCTCTGTAACTCTTTATTTGCATTGCAGATAACCTGTGTGTCAAAACAGAAAGACAATAAAGAATGCTAGGCTGTAGACATAGGGAGTGGATGTTTTTAATATGTTCTTTGGCAGTTTCATACATGTATGTACTACTTCACAGTTGCTGTCACTCTCGGCCCCCTCCTTTCCCTGTCACCCCCCGGCCTCTTCCTTACTAATCCCTTTTCTGCATTCATGTCTTTTTGTTTCATCTGCGTCTCTCAGGGTTTGTTCAGTGCGTCTGTGTGGCCATGGGACTGGAAATATCCATTGGAGCTGAGGTGGGGGAGTTTTGACAGTGAATGGGTACACAACCTAAGACCATGGCTCCTCCTCCCAGAGCCTGTCCGTCAGTAATAGTTCACCAATAAGGGGCAGGATCCATGAGCCCCTCCCCGATCCTCGACTGACTGTTGAACCTGTCCTGTGCAGGCCCCCTGTAAGGGAAATGGTCTTACTTTCCATCTTGAGTTGTGCTGGGAACCCTTCGACCAAGGGTGTCACATTTTTGTTTTCCTTGGCTTGTTTGGTTTTTATCTGATTTCAACTGATAGGTAACTAAGAAATACTCAGCCTTGACCAAAGGTAGAGAAGAGATTTGATTGCCAGAGGAAAGATAAGAAACGCTGGGTCATTATTTCAATTTGATGCCAAGATAATTGAGTAACCAGACACCACACCGGCTCCCTATAATTGGCCTAATCAGCATGTAGACGTTTCTAGTGAGTTTGAGCACTAGAGCTGATGGCAGAGGGAATGCATAGCTGCTGGGGTGGTGTGAGGTCTGGTCTCCCCCCTCCCAGGGTGCCGCTGTGAAAGTGTCCCCGCTTGGGAAGGTGATGCTGCTTGTCTGAGTTAGACCTGCCTCCGCATAGGAGCCGTCCCAAGTCCCTCATTCCACTGTCTAAGGAGGTGAGGCACTTCCGTGCAGGGGTTTCATCCCGTGGGAGGGAGTCCTGCTTGCTCAGGACGGAAAATGAGAAGGGGCTCTCGGTGGACTAGAAGTGCCGAATAGGTGTTTGGACTATGAAAGTGGCAGGCATGACTGTGTTCATTTTTTCAGCTAGCCTAGAGAACACTGGAATTCACCTAGACACTTTCAGACAGGTCTATGTAATTCTCTGTGGGACATTTTAGGTCTTAAAGTAGAGGATAAAACTTTACATGGAGCAAGTAATTTTTTCATAAAGAGACAGCTTTGTTTCTTGTTTAAACTTCGTTATGTTGGCTTTGTCCTCCCCCTCCCTCCCTCCCTCCCTCCCTCCCTCTTCCTCCCTCCCTCCCTCCCTCTCTCCCTCCCTCTCCCTGTCTCCCTCCCCCGCCCCACCTCTCTCCCTCCCTCTCCCTCTCTCCCTCCCCGCCCCACTCTCTCTCCCATTCTGTACTCTGACTTGTTGATATCTTTTCTGTTCTAGGCCATTCAGGAAGCTTTTATTTTACCTCTCAGTTGAATTATACAATGAGTCAGTGCAGGTTTTCAGTTAGTTTCAGAAGTGGGTTTGCGCTGAATAAATATGAACCGGGGGGGGGGTTGGTATGTGATAAAGGCATATTAAGTGTGTGTCGTATGGGTTACCAGTAACAACCGATTCTTACCGGAATGCTGGTGAACTGCTGTCTCTTAGTTTCTACCCATGTCTGTTCAGGGTGCTGGAGAGATGGCGAGGAAATGTGAGTCATGTTATTCTTGAGGTGTGCAATGTTATCACCTTGTAAGAACTATTGATTTTAAGTTTTTTTTTTAGTCAGTTTCACAGATGTATACAATACATACTATTGTTATTTATATTTTATCTGATCTGTAGCTCTGGTTGACTTGGAACTCATTTCTGTGGCCCAGACTGACCTCAATCTTATGGGCGATCTACTTGAGTACTGGGATTACAGGTGTAAGCGATTACACCTGGCTAAATGTTAGTTTTAAAAAAGTAGTATAGTTGGCAACCAGGGTGCGCTCTCTCTCTCTCTCTCTCTCTCTCTCTCTCTATATATATATATATATATATATATATATATATATATACAAACAAAAAATAGACGTATAGAATCAGTAGTAGAAAAAAAATAGCAACAGCAATTTCTTAGATGAATAAGTCAGTTGTGAGCTTTGTGCTTCAGCTGTGGCTGGAAGTTTCCCTTCTACTGAAGTGAAAAACAGATGTTCTGACTTTCATTATAGAAAAGCAAAACAATCCAGTTTTCAGCATGATGTACTGACATGCCTTCAATTTTAACTCAGGAGGCAGAGGCAGGAGAATGAGAGGGCCAAAGGCGTCCATGGAGATTGTAAGCCAACTTGGGCTACATGAGATCTTGTCTCAAAAATTGAGCTCACCAGGTTTACTGTTACATTCTTTTAATCCTGGAACTCAGAAGGCAGATCTCTGAGTTCAAGGCCAGCCAGGGCTAGATAGTGAGATCCCCATCTCAAAAATCAAAACAGGGCTGTAGAAGGCTCGGTTGTTAAGAGTGGGTGCTCCCTCCCAGAAGATTAGCTTTGGTTCCCATAACACACTTTGGGGACTGGAGAGATGGCTCAGAGGTTAAGAACACTGGCTGCTCTTCCAGAGGTCCTGTGTTCAGTTCCTAGCAACCACGTGGCTGACAACCATCTGTAATGAGATCTGGTGCCCTCTTTTGGCCTGAAGGCATATGTGCAGGCAGAACACTGTATTAGTAATAAATTGTGTGCGAATCCTCATGATTGCTTGCTTGCTCATCTCTCTTTCTTTGGCCTTTTTAAGAGATGATTTGCCTATTTTTAATTTGTGTGCTTTGGTGTTTTGCCTGCATGTATGTCAGAGTGATGGTGTCTGATGCCCTGAGGCTGGTGACAGACAGCTGTGAGCTGCCGTGTGAGTGCTGAGAATTGAGCCTGGCTCCCCTGGAAGAGCAGGCAGTGTTCTTAACTGCTGAGCCACCTCTCCAGCCCTCTTTGTTTTGAGTCAGGGTCTCCCTATGTCATCCCAGCTGGCCTTGAACTCACAGAAATCTGCCTTTCCCGCCCTAGTGCTAGGATTAAAGGTTGTTGTCACTGCACCCAGTCCTGCTTCTTTTATTAAAAACCTGCTTTTATATATAATTTAGATGATTCTTCACATTTCAGTTGGTTGTTTTGACAGGGCTAGATATAATCTAGCAGAGGGTGCTGGGTGGAATACTAGTCACTCGGTCCTCATTCTGTGGACACAGATGTATTTATTCTGCCAGCGTTTTCTTAGTAAATATGGGGTGGTCTAAGAGTTGATTGTGTTAGTTGATCTGTTGACTTTATTTAGTTATTTTTGAGCTGGGTTTTATTTGAAGCTCAGTTTAGGCTTGAAGTTTTCATCCCCCCTCCACCTAGTACGGGGATTTCAGGCCCACCTGTCATCACCCCTCCCATCCTTTAAGAGGGGGAGTTTGCTATGTTGCCCATGATGGCCTTGAACTCTGGTCTCTCTCCACCAGAGTAACAGATCACAGGTCCTCAGCTTTCAACATGTTTTGGTGTATTTGCACTCCAGGTTCTACGTATATTTCTTTTTTATATTTTTGGTTGTGAGCCTTGCTTTAATGGCTGAGCCATCTTTTCTTTTTAAGAACTCTCTCTCTCTCTCTCTCTCTCTCTCTCTCTCTCTCTGTGTGTGTGTGTGGGGGGGGGGAGAGACAGAGAGACAGAGACAGACAGAGACAGAGAGAATGAGATTATGATCATGAGAATCAAATTAGCTTCTCTGAGTCTCTGCATTTGAAAATTTCTATGAGATATAGTAAAGATTTAGCACAAGAAGACTTTGTTACCCCCACTATTATTTCTTTGGGCTTCAACACAGTTTTTACAAATGTTTAGCTTGCCTTTCAGCTATGCAGAGCTTAAGGGCTGCAGAATTTGATGCTATTTGACGATAGTCTGCCAGCATTGGCTGGCTGTTGAGTAGTGGCTGACTCAGTGCCTGAACCTTGTCAGGCTTCTGTCTGTGCAGTATCCAGAATGCCAGAGTATTGTATGGTGGCCAGTTGCTCTTTCATGCTTCTGGAATTTTCCCCAAGTTGTCAAGAAAGTTGACATCACTCCGAATTACCTAAGTCAAGCTTGTGAGTTCTTGGATGCAGTTTAGGTGGAAAGGTTCCAGATGACGCTAACAAAGTCAAGATTTTTCTTAGATGCCAGCTCTGTGCACTGTAGTGGCATTTCAATTGTATTTTAATAAATAAAGTTTGCCTGAGGATCTGGAAAGTAAAACAGTCTCACTGGTCAGCATTTTAGAGTGTGTGTGTATGTGTGTTTGTGAGCACATGGCTGCCCTGCGTGTGCATGTAATTGCGGATGCCCATGGGGGCTGGAAGCTAGAGAGGCATTGTGTTCTCCCGAAGCTATTATTACAGGCAGTTTGAGCTGCTTGATGTGGGTGTTGGAGCAGAACACTTTTTTTTTAATTGCACTTTAGAGGTAAACTTATATAAAGCTTATATATAAACTTATTATAAAATCAGGCAGGACAGTGTTTGGGGGAATATTAATTCTTATATTTCTGAGTACTTGTAAATCAGCTTAACAAAATAATGACAGGGTAAAGTATGTGAATTACTGTAACTTCTGTTTTTCACCTATATTCTTAGGGTAGCTGCTGACTCAGCCCCTCATTCTTTACATTTTTGCCCAGGAATAGTTTTTTTTTTCTTCTTGAGATGCAGAACCCAAAGAAAGTCATATATCTGCCCCGTCTTTGTACATTTCTAACATGGCCCATTTGAGACAACAGAAAGAGCACATTTGGAATGGCGGAGAAATTCTTCACGCCGCCATGGTGTTTGTTTTCCTACCGTTCTGGGGATCAGACCAAAGACCTTGTGCATTGTAGGCAGGCGCTCTACCACTGAGCTACACCCCAGCCCCATTTCTTAAGACATCTTGCTAAACTGCTCAACCTTAGTCTTGAACCATTAGTACTCTTGTGTTGTATGATGTTTTACTCTTTTGGCTTTTGGGGGACCCACCACCCAGCTCCCAAATAAATCACACACGGAGGCTTATTCTTAGGAGTGCCTGACCTTAGCTTGGCTTGTTTCTTGCCAGCTTTAAGTTATTCTGTTTACCATTTCCCTCTGGGTTTTTAATCTTTCTTATTTCTGTATATCTTACTTTCCTTCTTACTCCATGGCTGATTGAATGGCTGGTACCTGATCTTCATCTTCTCTTTCTCCTTCTCTTCCCTCCTTTTATACTCTCTACCTGCCGTCCCGCCTTTCCTTGCTCCTGCCTCATTATTGGTGGTTCAACTCTTTATTAGGACTGTCAGGTGTTTTAGACAGGTAAGGAATCACAGCTTCACAGAGTTAAACAAAGGCAGCATAAACAAAAGTAATACACCTAAAAGTGATTTCCCCAACACTCTTGTCTCGCCTCTTTAGTGCCTTGGATTACAGGTGTGGGGGCCACCATACCCGGTACACAGGAAGCTCAAGTTGCCTTTTGTCTCATAATTGGCAGTGGGAGACTAAATGGATACTTTTAACTATTACAAGTTATTAAAAAAATTGTATCCAGGCATGGTGGCATATGTCGTTAATCCTAGCACTCAGGAGGCAGAGGAATCAGCTCTATCTCTGTGAGTTTGAGGTCAGCCTGGTCTACAGAGTGAGTTCCAGGACAGCCAAGGCTGTTGTACAGAGAAGCCCTGTCTTGAACCCCTACCCCCAAAAAGTAAATATAAATGGGACCCTCTAGTGTTCACCTGCAATCCCAGTTTGGGAGGCAGAGGCAGGACTGTTGCTGCACTTTGGAAGTCTGCCTGGTCTATGTGAAGAGTTCCAGGCCAGCCACGACTGTATAATGAGATATTGTTTGAAAAAAAAAACAAATAAAAATTGTAAATAGTAAGTATGATATAATGGCTATTTTTAACTATCAGCTTTGCTTGGATTTGTAATCACCATGAAGACACATCTCGGGGTGTGGCTATGAAGACCTTTCCAGAAATGTTAAACTGAAGAAAGATGATAAACCCAGGATATGGGGGCAGACTTTTGTGGACTGGGTCAAATTAAGTGAAAAAGGAAATCAGGCCGAGTACTCTGTCTGCTTCTTGGCTGTGGCTCCGTGCGAGCACGCGCCTCAACTCCCGCTACTGTAGTGTGAGCATGCGCCCCATACTCCCGCCACCACCATCATGTTGTCCAGACTGTGACAGGCAAGCCCCTTCCTCCTTGAGCCGCTTTAGTCACATGTGTGGAGGGCGATGCTAACCGTGTTTTGGTCACTGTAATGTTTGCTGTTCTTTCCTCCCTGTGCATTAACCCAGGAGGCTTTCTTGAAGCGGCGTGTTTTCGTAGGGGCTTTGAGGCAAAAGTTCTGGGTATTGGGGGCCGTATGGAGGAAAGTACAGAAGGAACTTGGAAAGGGGATTGGATTGCAGGAGTCTGGGAATACAGTTCAGCTGATAGATTGCTTCCCTAGCATGGACAAGGACCTGTGTTCAGTTCAGGAGAACATGCGTGTGCGTACACACACACACACACACACACACACACACACACACACACACACACAGAGAGAGAGAGAGAGAGAGAGAGAGAGAGCGAGAGCGCACTGAAAGTAGAATTTGGTTGGTCTAAGTCATCTAGGAAACCATTGTAGGAAGTCCAATGGATAAGAATGATGAAATCAAAGGGTTAAAATGATAAATGGACTGGGCTTCGTGGTGTACACTTTTAATCCCAGCATGAATCCCAGGCAGATCTCTGCAAGTATTAAGATAGCCTGGTCTATGTAGTGAGTTCCTGGCTAGCCTGGGCCAAACAGTGAAACCTTGTCTTGGGAAGAGGAGGAGGGGAAGATCGAGTGAGGGACAAAGAAAGAGAAGAAGAAAGGAGGGAGGAAGAGAGAATGATTGATTGGTGGCGGCTTACATTTATTTTGATTTGGGTCGTTAAAGGTAAAGGGGGGCAGCCAGGACATTATTCTGCTCTTTGGGTGCTGCATAAAGCAAACTCACCAGAGCCAGTCCTTTAGAACCCCACAGAGTTAAGTACTTAGTGGTATTGTTAAAGGGTTAAGCAGATAATTTGTGTGCTATCAGGCAAGTTTAGTTTGGCAGGACCCTTCTGAAAGCCAAGTTGATAAAGAGAAAATGGAAGGAACAGAATGCATTCCTGCAGAGTAGCAGGAAGCAGAATGCACCAGGCCCCAAATACAGTCTTTTACCTTTTGAAAAGAAACAATGTTTACATTTGTCTATGATCTTATATAGGTACTAGACTTTTTCCATGATGCCTGCTAAATTAAAAAAGATCCCCGTTTAACCATGTAGTTTCTAGTAAACAGGTTTTTTTCTTTCTCTTTTATTTTATTTATTTTGGGGGGGGGGCGTTGAGACAGGGTTTGTCTGTGTAATAGCTCTAGCTATCCTGGAACTAGCTCTTGTAGACCAGGCTGGCCTTGAACTCACAGAGATCCGCCAGCCTCTACCTCAAGAGTGCTGGGATTAAAGGCGTGCATCACCAGTTTCAGCTTTTTAAAAATTTGGCGTTAATGCTACAGTTCTCATGGAGTTTCCTGTAACCCTAACTGCTCGATGTTTTTAACTTTCGAAACCTTTTATCGTCATCATCATCATTGTTGCTGTTGTTGCTATTATTATTGTTGTTTATGTGTAGATCAGAGGACAGTTGTGGAGTTGATTCTCCCCTTTAATATTTATGTGGATTCCAGGGGTTGAATTTAGTCTTCAGGGTTTGCACGGCCAGGCTGTCACTGTCACCCTCAGGTGGTGAGTCATCTGATCGGCCCAGGAAGTGCTTTTAACTTGGTAAAATTTCAGAAGAAATTGTCCTGGGCTTTGAGATTCAGATCTTTAGGAAGTGTTATTTTGAAGCTCTTGATGGTTGCCTGAAACCTTTAGTTTCTCAGTATGTGGGAGACGCTCTCCTAAAGGAAAGTAAGTAGCCATTTGGGGTCGGATCCGCTGAATCATTCCTCCTGGTGTGTGTGGCCGCTGCCTTTATTCCATCAGCCCAAATGAATCATGGTTAGACCTGCTGTCAGCGGAGATGAAGATGTGTCATCCCGAGTGTCCCGGAAACCATGGCAACAGGTGGAGCTCATCATCCACTGATAGGAAGGGAGCAATGTCCGGGTTCGTGGTAAGATCTGCCACAGCAGCTCATACTGGAGAATAAAGAGATTGGAGTTTCATCTTGTGAGTCTGAGCCTTTGTCTACATGCACGTATGCACCCTGTGCATGTGCCTGGTGTCCGGGGATCAGAAGAGGACATTGGATCCTCTGGGGCTGGTGTTCCAGGTGGTTGTGAGCAGCCCTGTTGGAATTGGGTTCTCTGCTGTCTGTTAACCATTGAGCCAGGTCTCTAGCCCCAAGCACCTTTGTAAGACATACACATGATTTGGAGAACAGTAGTAAATGCTTGCTAAGACCGTGAAACTTAAGCTCCGTCAGCAGTACCTGTGAAGGACTCCGGGCTTTATACCATTCTTCACACAGAATCATTCATTCTCTTGTGACTGAGTTGAATCCTCTCATGGATCTATCCATTGTATTCCTCTCCCCCTCCCCCTTCCACTCCTTCCCTTCCTCCTTCCCTCCTCCCCTCCCTCTCTTCCTCCCTCCCTTCCCCTCCCTCCTTCCCTGCCTTCCTCTCTCTCCTTCACTTCCTCCCTCCCTCTCTCCCTCCCTCCCACACTCTTTCTATCTCTCTTTCCATTCCCCTCTCCCTCCCTCTGTTCCTCTCTCTTTCCCTCCCTCCCTCCTCCCCTCCCCCCTCTTTTTTGTCATCTTGTCTTACACAGGGTCTTTCAGGGTATGTGCTTAGGGTGGGATTCTTAAGTGGTAGGGCTGTAGGGTGTGTGTACGGCTTCTGTTTTGGTAAATCACACCACGTTGTCTTCCACCGCTACCACCATTTCTACTTTGGCTGGTAGTAGTGTGTGCGTGTTCACTGTTTACACACTAGTTCACATTCATGTTTGGTCTCCAAGGGTAGATCAGATTATCGAGTGTCTTAGACAGAGCATCTCACACTTGATTGTGTATGCAAATCACCAGGGATATTAGCAAAAGCACAGTTTCTGATTTCTGTCCCTCCCCCTACCTCCTCAGCAGGGTTTCATTACCAATCCCTGGCTGTCCTGGAGCTTACTCTGTAGACCAACTTGGCCTCAAAGTCAAAGAGATCTGCTGGCCTTTGCCTCCAGAGTGATGGGAATAGAGATGTGAGCCACCCCGCCCTGCTTTTCTCTACTTGACGTCATCTGTGTCTGCGCCTGATTCTGGAGAATGAGGCAGGAGGATTACAAATTCAAGGTCTGTCTAGGCAACTAAGGGAGACTCTGCCTCAAAATGAAAAAGTAAAACCATCTGGGATGGTATCTCAGAGGGTGAATGCTTACACGGCTTGTCCGAAGCCCTGTGCTCAGTCCTCAGTGCCACAGAAAATAAAAACATTCAAACTGCACCTGAAACACAAACGGCGCAGAGCCCAGTCACTGTCCTGCTGCTGTGAAGGACGCCACGACCAAGGCAGCTCTCATAAAAAAGGCATTTAATGGTGGGCTTGCTCATATTCCAAAGGGTTAGTCCATTATTATCAGGGCAGGGAGCGTGGCAGCACTCAGGCAGGTGTGGTGCTGGAGCAGCTGATCTGCAGGCAGCAGCAAAGAGACACTGGCCTGACATGGGCCTTTGAAATCTCAAAGTTCATCCTCCCCACCCAGTGACACACCTCCTCAACAAGGCCAATCCTACCTCCTGACAGCTCGTCAACTGGGGACTAAGCCTCCAGATCTAGGCGCCTATATGGGCCATTCTCGTTCAGACTACCAGAGCATATAAATTGTATATATACTGTGTTGTTCCGGGACCGATAACAAGGACAACCAGTAGTGCGTATTCAGCACAGGTACTTTTCCCCACTTTGGGACAGGCTCTCATGTAGCCCAGGCTAGCCTCGAACCCCGTGCCTCTGAGGATGAGTTTTAACTTTCAATTCTCCTGCTTCTACCTCTTTAGTGTTAGGATTGCATCGTGTGCCACCAAGTCCAGTTTCTGTGGAACTGAGCCTTAAACCTAGGCCATAGTGCACGTTTGGGCAAGGACGGTACCAGTGAGCTGTCTCACCAGCCCCTGGATGCATCCTTCTATAACTGGGCAAATTTGCAAGTGTGGAACAACCCTGGTAGACAGAGACCCTACTGAAGTACTTAATCCAGTCACTGCATTTCCTGGTGCAGCTCTGTAGGAAGTTAGTACCATAGCCCCCTGGGGAAGTTAGAAAGCATACAGGGCCCATCCATACATAGATATTCTAAATCAGGAGGCCTAGGGTCTTTGAGTCAACATCGTAATAATGTTCTGTATCAGCTCCCCACCTCCCACCCCTGTATTGAAGAGGGGGCAATGAAACAGATAAGCCAGACCCTCATCTCTTCCACCTCTTGTCATCCTTTGGGTTCAGTCACCCTACCCCAGGAGGAGACACCAAAGAACGCAAGTGCCATTGAGTCAGCCGTCCAGTCTAGCCTGGTAGGTGAGCTGTGCAGTAGGGTAGTGGGGCCATGCGTCCAGGATCAGAACCAGTGCCAGGCTCCCGACCTTGATTCTCCTGAAGTGTAAGGCCGCCCGAGTGTTCCTGAGGAACATCTGAGACACCTAGGCCCTCTGTGATAGACGCAGCCATGCGGTTACCGTGCAGTTGGGTGCTGCCTTGTCTGGTGGCACTGCCTGGGCTGGTGTCTACGCCCCTGTAGCCCAGTGCCAGTTGGTGACTCGCTACAATAGCTATCTGTGCTTCTTTTGAGATGCCAGTCACCAGCCAGCTTAGTCAGACCTGCTTGGGGAATGTAGACCACAGCAGACTTGGGCATGGTGGGGCGTTACTGGCTTTGCTTTGGTTGGCTTACAAAATGGAGCCTGAGTATTTATCATTCTTTTGAGTTATTTTCTAAATAATCAAAGAATATATTCTTAAGTAAATTTAATGATTTTTTTGTATGTGAGAATGATAGATGACTCTAAGCTAATTTTGTGGAATAAATGCCCTGTACTGTATTCAGGAAACCTATAAAATGCTTTTACAGCAAATGTCATCCTTGCCTCTTCATATTTGAATGAAAATTGTGTAGTAACTTATAAGTAAAGGACTATGGCTTATTACTTAATATTTACTCAGTATAATAGTATATACTTTCTATGTCTTTTATATTGTTACGTTTAAGTGGCTAAGAGAATTTATTTATTTTGGTGCCGAAACTCGGAGACAAGCACAGTTTAATTCTGAGTCCTTGCCATAGCGATCGGAGCCATCGCCTCTCTTCTCTGTTTGGTTTTGGTAGAAAGAGGTCTCTCTGTAGCCTAGACTGGTGTCTGTCTTTTCACAATCCTCTACCGTGGCCTCCTTTGTGCTGCAACCACGAGACTGTATACCACCTTGTCCCACAGACGCCATTACTTCATTCCATAAATATATCCACTGTAGAACTTCAAAGGCTGTCGAAGACCTCACATGGGCTTCCGTTACACGGAGCCTAAAAAATAAAAACACTTTTATCCAAGACAGCTTGCAAAACGTTTCTACATCTTGTTTGTTTTGTTTTTGAGGCAGGATCTCACCTTGTAGTCCTGGCATACTTGAAACTCAGTGTGTAGAGCAGGTTGGCTCTAACCTCACAGAGACCCGCCTGCCTCTGCCTCCTGAGTGCTATGGTTGGTTAAAGGTGTGCGCCACCACATCTGACTTCTGCACTGTATTTTTATTAAAAAAAAAAAGCACTTGTATGTCACAAAACTGATCAGTGTTCGACTCAGTATGACTCCTATGCGTGTTTGAAAATCAGATTAGTGCAGTTAATCTAAGTTTTAAATTTTATTTTTCCATTGCAGATTGAATCCCTCTCTAGAACTTCTGAATGTTTCTTACCAGTGGGAGCGTTTCCTGTACGGAAAAGCCAATGGCTTAACTTCGGGGAGTGCTGGGGCCGCGCTGGCTCTGCTCTGCCTCGGGGAACTTGAGTCTGGAGGACACGGTTTTCTGTGATGACAACATGACCCACAGCAAAGGAAGGTCTGTCACCTGCAAGACAAGTGGCAGCCCCGGGAGTGGAGGAGGCTTCGTCAATTGGACTTTAAATCTAAACACCATTCAGTCTGACAAGTTTTTGAACTTACTTCTAAGCATGGTGCCAGTCATCTACCAGAAGAACCAGGACGACAGGCATAAGAAAACCAATGGCCTCTGGCAGGACGGGCTGTCAGGCGGAGCCCAGACCTTCAGCAAGAGGTCAGAGCCACATCTGGACTACCACGAGTTCTCGGAGCAGGCCTTCCACGGTGGCGGTGGGCATGTGCCAGCTAGTTGCAGCCCCAAGTACGACGACTACGCCAGCTATAGCTACTGCGATGGGAGAGAGGCTACAGAAACCACCGCCATGCTGCAGGACGAAGATCTGTCCAGTGAGGGCGATGATGTTATTGTGGAAACAAGCCAGAAGCTCCCGAAGGAGTCCAGCGGGGTCATGGCTCTGCAGATTCTCGTGCCATTCTTGCTGGCTGGGTTTGGAACAGTTTCTGCCGGCATGGTTTTGGACATAGTACAGGTGAGCTTTTGTCTTCGGTTTCGCACACTGTGTGTGTGCCAGAGGCCAACTGTGGGCGTCTTCCTTAGTTGCTTTCCACCTTGTTTTGTGGGGTGGGGTCTCAATTCTGTCTGGAACTGATGGACTCAGCTGGCGGCCAGTGGTGCTCTAGGGGTCCGGCTTGCCTCTGCCTCCTCAGCGTTGGGATTGTACATGTGCCACCATTCTTGGCTCTCCGGGTTTTTAATTGATTGGTTAATTACTTTGAAACAGGAATTTCCACATCATCCAGGCTCTTCTGGAACTCACTGTGTGGACCAGGCTGGCCTTGAACTCACAGAGCTGCCTCTGACTCTGTCTCCCAAGTGCTGGGATTAAAGGTGTGTGACATCACTTTCTTAGGTTCTGAGTATTGAATCTGGGTCCTTAAGCTTATTCACCCCACCCTTCCTCTCCTCCTTTCTCTCCTCCCCTCCCCTCCCCTCCCCACCCCACCCCTCCCCTTCTTTCTCTTTTCCCTTCTTCCTCCATTTTCCTCTCTTTCAATAGGATCTCACTCTCTACCTTTGAACTTGCAGTCTTTCCTGCCTTAGCCCCTCCCCCGAGTGCTAGGATCACAGGTGTGCACACATCTGGCTTGACTTCACTTTTTCTTATTCAAATGCTTTGCATAGGATAACATCTCAAACATGTATCTTTGCAGTGCTGAGAGTGGACCATCACGTGTGGCAGGAGCCTGAGCCGTATCCCCAGCATTCAAGCATTATCTTAGATTTCATGTAGTCCTTGCAAATAAAGTAACTCTTTTACAAACCCCAAAATAAGCCAAGTAAAAGAAAAGCCCAGTCAGCAAGCAGTATTTTGAAATAGTTTATTTTAAAAGAAAATTTCCATATGCTCATTGAAATGTGTTCAAACAATGTAGCGCTAAAATAGGGACTGACTTCTGTTCCTCTCCACACCCACCCCTCCTCCCCTCCTCCCCTCCTCCCCTCCTCCCCTCCTCCACCTCTGCCCCTGCCTCCATTTGTGTGTGGTTCTGGAGATGGTGCCCACGGCCGGCCTCCTGTATGTCAGGCAGGTCCTCAGTCCCCCAGCTCACGCCCCCAGTCTGTTCCCAGTGCCTAAAACATTTTTTTTTGCTTTTGTATTTATTGTGTGTATATATGAGTATGATGGTTATGTAGGGCTTTTCCCTTCCCTTCCCTTCCCTCCCCTCCCCTCCCCTCCCCTCCCCTCCCCCCTCCCCTCCCCCCTCCTTCCCTCTCCTCCTCCTCCTCCTCCTCCTCCTCCTCTTCTTCTTCTTCTTCTTTTTTTTACCCTGGAAATGTTGCTGTACCTCTTGGAATCTTTACCTTTTGGAATCTTTACATCCTCATCTGTAAACTTACTAACAGCAGTGTGATTTTCTTGTTCTAAGTAGTGCTGGAACCCAGCCCCAGTCCACAGCCCGAGCTCTTAACCGTTAGCTCCGTGGACTCTGCCACTGTGAAATGATGAAGTAACTGGGAATGGTGGTGTGGGCCTGGCATCTAGCATTTGGGGTGCAGAGCATGAGGGTCACAGGTTCAAGGCTGGCCTAGCTATAGTAATGAGTGAATGGCCAACCTGAGCTGTCTTAAAAATCAAGGGCTGGTGTGGGACTCAGTAGCCGAGTGCTTGTCCAGTGTGTGATAGGCTGCGGACTCCTCCATCTTGAACACTGACATAGTGAATCTTAGGAGCCTCAGGGTTAACTGTAGAGGGGGCTGTAGTGATGTCAGATGCTGAGGCAGCACCAATGGATTCTCCTAAAGTCACTCAGATCCTGATCTCAGGAGGTTGCGTGTTCACTAATTAGATAATGTGCGCTGTCCTTTAAGACACAGAAGCAAAGCCAGATGGGGTGGTACACGCCCTGATCCCTGCACTCAGGAGCCCAGCCTGGTCTACATACTGAGTTTCAGGCCAACCAGGGCCACCAGGGTGAGACCCTGTCTCAGCGACAGAAAAGGAGAAGCAACACTGGAAGTCTTTAGAGATGTCCTGTTCTAAAGAGCGGCTGTTCCTCTTGTCCCCAGCACTGGGAGGTGTTCAGGAACGTGACGGAAGTGTTCATCCTAGTCCCTGCGCTGCTTGGCCTCAAAGGGAACCTGGAAATGACGCTGGCATCTCGATTGTCCACCGCAGTAAGTTTTCCCCTCCGTCCCAGAATGTCTTCCCTGACCAGCAAACGATTGCCTCCGTCGATGACAGGCCACACTGACCGTGTTTATTAGTGTGTGATGCATTGTATGTGGGTGTGGTTGGTAGAGTTGAAATTAGAGCTGGAATCCTGTGTATTCTATTCTTCAATCTGACCCATTAAAGTATATACTGCTGACCTTTTCATATCAGTTGATCAACATTATATACTTTATTGGCTCTCTTTTTTTTTTTTAAGATAAGGTTTCAGATTTGCTATGTAGACCAGGTTGGCCCTGAACTCTCAAGAAATCCTCCTAGCTCTGCCTCCTAAGTGCTGGAATTAAAGGTGTGTGCCAACACACAGGGCTACATCTTTTTATATTGTATAACCCCACAATTTGATTTATCATCTCCCGTTGGATATAAAAACACTTTCTAATGGTCTGTCATCGTAAAACTATGACAGGAACCGGGGGAATGGCTGAGTTGTTGAGAGCACTTCCTTGGAGGGGGACTAGGTTTCCGTTTCTACCGCATGGCAGGTTGCAGCTGTCCTAACTTCAGTTCCAGGAGATCCGATGCCCTCTTCTGGACTCCAGGCACCAAGCATGTAGCATGCATACACGAGGCAAACACTTGTAAATAGAAAAGTAATTTTTTTTTTTTTTTTAGATAAGTGTCACTCTGTAGCCCTGGCTGGCCTGGAATCCTTTATGTAGCCCAAACTGATCTTAAATTCAGAGATCTTCCTGCCTCTGGCTCCCAAGAGCTGGGATTAAAGATAAGCACCACCATGCCTGGCATGACAATTAACATAAGTGAACGAGAGGGCAGGCATAAAATGGACAAAAATCTGGAGTTAGAAGGAAGGTAGAGCAGACCACGTTATTAGAACTGCTTTATCTAGTGGTTCACTTCGAGCACAGCTTAGACTGCCTGTTTGCCAAGCGTGACTTCACTTGGTACCTGAAGCGGGACGACCTGGACGAATACCTGAAACAACGGGTCATTGCTCTTAGCAACCCGCTGACCGCATTGTGTGCTTCCGCAAAAGCTTGCTTGCTTGCCCGCCCCGCCTTGTGGTTTTAGTGTGTAAAATGAGAACACAAACTGGAGGCCGGAACGATGGTTCAGCTGTTAAAGGCTTGACTCACAACCGAAAATACGAGAGATTACAGACTGGACCTGGGACCGGAGCCTCTCAGGAACTGTCCTGGCTTCCGTCTGCCAGTCCCACCGCCTCCCTTCATTCTCATGGGTGCCAGAGTGCTGATTCCAGAGATCCCCATAACACATCATTTCAGCTACCAACAGGGGAGGAGAGAATTAGTGCAGGTCATGTGGTGAAGGCTGACGTGGGAGGGCAGCTTCAGATCATGTCTGTGGAGATCCTGATTCGTACACAGACTCATGCTCAGGTCATGTGGTGAAGGCTGACTTTCTATGTAGACTTCAGATCACATCTGTGGAGATCACTGATCCGTACATGGAGCTCATCCTTCTGAGTAGGAGCAGATGCTGTGTAAACTGGAAGCTGAACAAGGGCAGTGAGTCACACCAGGATCTGAGAGGAGGAGACCATTCTGCAAATGTCATTTAATCAGATTGATAATGTTTTTTTTAATTAAAAAATTATGTAGGGGCTAGAGAGATGGCTCAGTGGTTAAGAGCACTGACTGCTCTTCCAGAGGACCTGGGTTCAATTCCCAGCACCCACATGGCAGTTCACAACTGTTTGAAGATTCAGTTGCAGGGGAATCTGACACCTTCACACCAATATATATAAAATAAAAAAATTATGTATATGAATATTTTGCTTGACTGTATACGAGTGTGCCTAGTGCTCCCAGAGGCCTGAAGAGGGCCTCAGATTCCTTGGAACTGCAGTTGTAAATGATTGTAAGCAGCCATATGGGTGCTGGGAATTTAACGTGCTTTCTCTGCGAACGCAGCAAGTGCTCTTAACTGCTGAGACATCCCTCCAGTCCCAATATCAGCTCTCCAGACGCATTTTAATTAGGGATTTGCTGTTGTTTCAATTTGTTTTTCAGACAGGGTCTCTACTGCCTGACTGTCCTAGAACTCACTATGTAGACCAGGATGCCCTCAAGCTCAGAGAGATCCGCCTGCTTCTGGCCCCTGATTGCTGGGAGCCACCACCGCCTGGCAGTTATTTTTCTCGTAAGATCTGAAAGTTCAACCTAACATTTAGAATTCATGATTTTCCTCCAACGGGGTCACACCTCCTAATCCTTCTAACCTTTTCAAATAGTGTCACTCCCTGGTGACTAAGCATTCAAATATATGAATCTAAAAGCAAGACAAAAGAAACAAACAAACAGCAACAACAAAACCCCAGAGAGGTAGAGCTAGGCGTGGGGGTGGGTGGCTGTCAGCACCTAGGAGGCTGAAGCAGAAAGGACATTGAATTTAAAGGCAGCCAGTGGCACATGACAAGTTCTAGCCCAGGTTGGTGGCATCATCAGATCTGGCAACCAGTCAGTCATGGTGGCACACACCTTTAATACCTGCCCTTGGGCGACAGCAGCAGGTGGATTTTATGTGTTCAAAGCTAGCCTGGTCTACATAAGATGTTCCAGGACAGCAATAGTGAGACCCTATCTCAAAAAAAGGAAGGAAGGAAGGAAAACCAGCCAACCCCTCCACACTCCTCACCACAATGCTGATAGAAAACCAATATGCAAGAGGAACTGTACATTTATTTAAAAGGATTACTTGGACAGAAGGTCCTTAATCTTGTACTCTGTAAAACAGTGCTGGCATAGTAGGACTTGCTAATAGCCAGTTGCTATCTGCAGAGATAGCAGTTACTTTTCTGGAAACTTCTGGAATAAAAAGTGTGCTTAGAAGAGGAGGAAAGAAGTGTGCTTCTTTCACGGTATGAGATGATTAAAGTCTGTTATTCCAGTTTTGAAAAGGCTCTGACCTGGTGCTGACACATGAGTATAAATTCAAACCCAAGGTTTAAGGATATGTTTTTCCTCAAGTGATGATACGATATAATAAGTACATTTAAAACTCTTAAGGTCAAAAAAATAAGTTACAGGGGCTGGGAAGATAGCCCAGTGGGCAGAGTGGTTGCCTTGCAAGGGTGGGGACCTGTGTGTGATCCAGAACCCGGGTGTTTACAAAAACCAGAGGTGGCGGTGCGTGTTTGTAATCCCAGTACTGGGGAGGCAGAGACGGGTGCAGGCCCCGTGAGACAGCTGCGCTGGAAAACTAAGGGGAGGTCACCTGGGGTGCCATCTGCATGTGCTTGTATGCACAATACACATGTGTACCTGCACACACAAAAATCATGCATACAACACACAACACCCGATTTTTAAAAACAATCTAATAATGAAATTCTGATAAATGCTTAAAATTTAAATTTCCTGCTTACTCATTATTCCAGTACCTTATTATTTAATCGTGACCTTGACTGGCATGCTGAATTTGGGTGCTGCTGCTTGATCACCTGGCACCCAGATGGAATGTGTGTTGGTTATATCCCCAGCCTTTGCCTTTAAGAAGGAAAAGCAGAAAACATATGTGTTTTTTTTTTTTTAAACTGTGGTTTTGAGGAAGACCATGAGGCTTGCCTAGACCTGAGTCCAGGAGGCATCTTTCAGGAGAAACTGAGGGAGAGGTCTTGAGACACCAGGGCGAAAGGGTTGGAGGAGGAAGACTGTGTTACTGGAAGGGAGCTGAGAGGCAGCTCCCGCTTCACATGAGCAAAGCGGACTTTGTTCTGATAAATACAGCTGCGTGCACAAGCATTGAAGCAGCTTGATCCCTTTGCCAGGAGTGACGTTTTGGTTCAGTTACCTCAGAGAAATTGATCTAGAAGTATTTGCTGTTCTTGAGCCTTGGCCAGCATTGTTTAGACTCATAATGGATTCACTGTGCTGTTCTGTTTTAAATAGATCCTGCTGTAGGGAATCCAGTTTAAAAAGAATATATTTTAAATAAGATTTTCTATCTTTAATCCACATGTTAATATTGTCTCATTAAGGTGAATCTAGTCTCTTTGGGGGATGGGTATCAAGGCAGTGTGCTGGCTAGTTTTATGTCGATTTGACATAAGCTAGAGTTATCTGAAAGAAGGGAACCTCAATTGAGAAAATGTCTTCGTAAGATCCAGCTATAGGATGCTTTTCTTAATTATTGATCAGGTTGAACCCCAATATCTGTCTCTGCATTTTTATTAATCGTGCTACAAAGGGGCTTATTTGCCTTACACTTACAAATCACTGCTCATCATCGAAGAAAGGCCTAGAACTCAACCAGAGCAGAAACTTGAGGCCTGGTGATGCGGAGGCCGTGGAGCAGGTGCGGTCTATCAGCTTGTTCTCCACAGCTTGCTCAACCTGCCTTTTTTCTTTTTTCTTTTCTTTTCTCTTCTTTTCTTTTCTTTTCTCTTCTCTTCTTTTCTGTTCTTTTTGAAACAGGTTTTCTCTGTATAGGCCTGGCTGTTCTACAATTTTCTCTGTAAACCAAACAATCCTTGAACTTAGAGATCTTCTGCCTCGGCCTCCCAAGTGCTAGGATTAAAGGCACATGACACCACCACAGCCTGGCTAAAGTTGGGTGTTCCTTAAAATATGGTCTTTTAATGTCAGCACCAGCAGCCTGTTAGAAATATAAATTTTGGAACCAATATAAACTAGTAATTTGTTTTAAAATAGACTCTCTAGGGGGCTGGAGAGATGGCTCGGGGGTTAAGAGCACTGATTGTTCTTCCAGAGGTCCTGAGTTCAGTTCCCAGCAACCACATGGCTGCTCTCAATCATCTGTAATGAAATCTGCTGCCCTCTTCTGGCCTGCAGACATACATGCAGACAGAACACTGTATACAAAATAAATAATCAAATCTTAAAAAAAAATAGACTCTCTAGGGACTGGAGAGATGTATCATTTGCTGTTCTTGCAGAGGACCTGAGTTAGATTCCCAGGGCCCACATGGTGTTTTACAACTATTTGGAACTCCAATTTCAGGGGAATATGACACCCTCCCCTGAGTTCTTTGAGTACTCATCTATGTGTGGGCAGCAGAACCTTCACACATTTAAATAAATTCCCAGAGGTTTGTACAATGTACCGTTAATGTCTGAGAAGCCATGTATTAAACGACACTGGAGTCCCTACGGTTGGGGCCAGGTGAGAGGGGAAATCCTAGAAGGCAAGGTTGGCGAGCTAGCCAGGGCCAGCGACAGAAGGTCTTGTGGCCTGCTGTAAGGACTTTGGCTACGCTGTGAGCTGGGGCCCATTGGAAGGAGTAATGTGACCTAACAGGTGCCTTTAAGAGATTGATTGTTCGGTTGAAGCTCAGGCATAGGTGGCCAAGGGGCTAGAGCAAAGCGACCAGTCTGTTGCGATACTAGAGGTTAAATGTGGTGTGGGTTTGGATTATGGTAGCAGCAGTGAATGAGGTGAGGGTGTTGGGATCGAGAACTGTCAGAGAATGAGAAGACTGGGGAGTGGGCTCTAAATTCTCTTTACCTGAAAAGGGTAAAGCAACAAATTGGTCAATGGAAAATGCTGACTAGTAGCCCTGGGCTGTGAGACGTAATCCTTAGCCAGAGAAGCTGATCTTGGGTATGCGAGACTGAGTCTGCGCATGAGGAGTCTGCGCACGCGTCTGCGCATCTCAGATGGTTGCTGGTGTGGTAGCTGCGCGTCAGTCGCGTCTTAGGAACGGCCCCAGACTCTCCTTCTCCAGACTCTCCCAGTGCTCTCCGCTCTTCACTGCTACTCTCTCTCTCACGTCTTTCGTTGCTTATTCTCCTACTTGACTTCATTTTTTTTCCTTGCTCTTTCTCATAATTTAAGGTTCAAAAGTATTTAATTGAAACACAATTACATTATTTCCCCCTTTCCTTTTTCTTCTTTTTATCATGTCTGCTCCTATCCACAGTTCCTCCCAAATCCATGGTCTCCTCATTTTCTCTGTGCATTGTTTTGTTGCCTGCATGTATGTCTCTGTGTGTGAGGGTGTCAGGACCCCTGGAATTGGAGTTAGGCTTGAGCTGCCATGTGGGTGGTGGGAATTAAACCTGTGTCCTCTGGAAGAGTAGCCAGCTTTCCCGACCACTGAGCCATCTCTCCAGCTCCCATGGCCCCCTCTTCTTTACCCTTGTTGTGCATATACACATAAGCACACATAAACATATAAACAAACATATACACATAAACAAACATATACATATAGACACACACACATAAGCAAACATATACATCTAAACAAACATATACATGTAGACATATACACATAAACAAACACAGAAACACAGCTCCCCAAGCCCTTTCAGTGTTGTCCGGATGGCTGTGTTTCTAGGGCCGAGCACTTGGTGCTGAATAACCGGTTAGGAGCCTCCTCCCTGGGAAAGACTGACTCTCCCGCGCTCAGCAACTGTTACCTGCCTGTAGCTTTTCATCTAGGGGTGAGGTCCCAGGTAACCTTTTTCATCTAGGTCGGGACGGCAGCTGCTGTTAGAATTGTTCAGTCTTGTTTAGGCAGCCATGCTGTTGAGATTTCACGGGTGTAGCTTCCCTGTCACAGTCAGAAGACACCGTCTCACAGCGGACACTTGTTCCTCTGGTCCAATAATCTTTTCACGTCCTCCTTGATGGTTCCGGAGCCTTTGGGTGTCATTCATGCTGTAGATGTATCCATTGGGGGAGGGTGTTCTGTGGCCAGTTCTCCACATTTTTAACAGCTGGATGGTCTTCTGGAGTGGTCTCTGCTAACAGCTGTGGAGTCTGTGTCTGACGCTTCTTTATGGAGCTGTCTTAGATTGCTAACTGGAGCCATGAGCATCTTTTTTAGTGAGTTATGAAAACGCACGTGAGTCTTTGCCGGCCTGTTCGGCTCTGCACCTGAGGCGGGTTTGCCCTTTAAATGTTGCTCTCTCAAGTAGAACTCCAGACTGGGTTGTATCAATTTTTATTGTCAGCTTTAGTACATAAATCTATAAGACTGCGTGGATAATTATTCTAAAGCACTGAGAAACCTCAGTGTTTGCATTGACTGGATACTTTGAGGCCAAAGTCCAGAGAGATCACAGAATAAAAAAATGGTCTAAGAATTGAATAGCTGGCATCTTGATGTGACTCTTACCCGGCTGATCCGCTGAGACCATGCTAGTCTGTCCATGGTTAAAACTACCTGTAAATAACGATTTTGTATGCTTCTGTGGTGCTGGGTATTGAGTCTTGTGTGTGCTGTATTGCCTTTACTCACCCTTGTGCAGATTTTTAAAAAGCTTTAAAAATCTATTTATTTAATGTATTGTGTGAGTGTAAGCATGCATGTACTACAGTGCGTGTGTGTGTGTGTGCATGCGTGTGTGCGTGTGTGTGCGTGTGTGTGCGTGTGAGCGTGCGTGTGTGTGTGTGTGAGTGTGTGTGTGTGGTGAGGACAGCTTGCAGGGGTTGTTCCCCCTCCTTCATCTTCCACTGTGTGGTTTCCAGGAACCAGGCTTTGGTTGCCGGGTTGGACAGTGAGCGCCTTCACTGCTGAGCCATCTCACTGGCTCCAGATGTTTTTATAACATTTGAAAATCTTCCACGACAGATGATGGATAATTAAAATCTAACTCAGTGTGATATATTTGTAAATGTGTGTTTATGTATTGCTAATGATTTTTCCATTGCTTTTCAAACTACTACATTACAAAACTTGGAAAATTTGGATGTCTATATATTTTTTAAAACCTGAGAAAATTATCTAGATTACACAGCAGTAGACTATGTGAATATTAGCCTTATTTTGGAAAGTGTTCTTCCATTTGCCAGAAAGATATATAAATATCTGGAGGTACCATCAAAATCTATGAATTGAATGCTAATAATTATTGCTAATATTGTCATGATTCAAATATAGATTATGTACACTTGAACAATTTGTTTATATTCTGTTCTTTGGCAAGTGACTCTGAATTATATTTGTTTTGTGCTATGGAATTATGCACAGACAGCTCAAAATTATAGCATTATTTCTGTTGGGCCTCATTATATCGAATTTGGATGGGAGGAAGATAATTGGTGTAGTCATAACATCTGCCAGTAGATGGATTGTAGCCACCCGGTTCTGCGCCACCCTCCTGGTACGGTCCTTGTGCCTCCGTACCGGCCACGAGCTTGGGCAAAGGCCTGGGGATTGAACAAAAGACACGACACAAAGAGACCTGGGTCATTTGTCAAGAAATAGCCGAATACCACTTTATTTAGCAGAATGTAAGGCTAATATACCTTGGCCCCAGTAAGGGAACTTCCTCCCAGTCAGGGGGGCAAGGGGAACTGGCGCCATGTGGGTATCTTCCCAGGCAGGGGGCGGAGAGCAGCGACAGACAGTGGGCCAAGCAAGAGAGAAGCTGGAGTCTGTAGGAACTCTCCTGGGCAGGTGGGAAATTGCCACACCAAAGATAAAACAAAGCCCTAGGCTGAATCACCAGGCTATGGCAGAGATAACAGAAACTAGCAGGAAGCTTAGCTGGCTGACCAGAACTGTCCTCAGAGATGCACCCCAGGGAGTAAGGGGGGACAGGGCCCTACAATGGCTGACTATAACTTTGTTGTCTAAAACAGTTTTCCCATCTTGACCAAGCCAGATAGCAGGTTGGTGGTAAGTTTGGAATTGTTCTGAACACAGGCTGTACACAGTAGATTTTCTGTTTTGTTTTGTTTTTTGACTTGACAAGACAAGGTTTTGCTGTAGTTTTGGGGCCTGTCCTGAAACTAGCTCTTTAGCTCTTGTAGACCCAGCTGGTCTCAAACTCACAGAGATTTGCCTGCCTCTGCATCTTGAGTGCTGAGGTTAAAGGTGTGAGCCACCACCACCTGGCCTTGTTTTTGTTTTTTGAGACAGGGTTTCTCTGTGTAGCCCTGGCTGTCCTGGAACTCACTCTGTAAACTGGACTGACTTCAAACTCACAGAAATCCGCCTTCGTCTGTCTCATGAGTACTGGGATCAAAACCATGTGCCACCAGCTCCTGGCACACACAGCAGGTTTGCTAAAGGTGTGTTTGTGCTTAAATAGAACTGATAACAGCGATGCTGATATTCCCCTCAACAGGTGAACGTCGGGAAGATGGACTCGCCCATTGAGAAGTGGAATCTGATCATTGGCAACCTGGCTTTAAAGCAGGTATGTGACACACTTATTTATAGATCTTGGGGGTGAAATTCACTGTTTGTTTCATGATGCACGAAAGTAATGACTTAGTACCCCAAAGGTGTTGGAATCAGTTGATGCCCATGGCCTTTGAAAGTCTTCTATTTCTAGACACTGATCAACTTCTTCCAAGTTGTAAAAGAAGTTTACAGGTACTGAGAGGCAATGCAAGTACACCATAGCTGTAGTAGAAATATTTATATAAATATTTAAGAATTCATTGTTTAAGTACTGTCCTAGTTACTGTCCTATTGCTATGAAGCGGCATCACGACCACGGCAACTCTTATAAAGTAAGCATTTAACTGGGGCTGGCTTACAGTTTTAGGTGGCGAGTCCATGGTCATCGTGGCTGGAGGCAGACAGGGATGGCGCTTTAGCAGTAGCTGAGAACTTTGCATCCTGATCCAAAGGCAGAGACAGAGAGAGACTGGAACCGGCAAGGGCTTCTGAAACCTCAGTGTCCTTTCCCAGTGACACACCTCCTCCAGCAAGACCCACTTCCTAATCCTTCCCAAACAGTTCCCCTAATTGGTGATTAAGGACTCAAGTATATGAGCCTGTGGAGGCCATTCTCATTTAAGCCACCACAAACGCTGTGCCATTTCTCTACTTTAACTTACGACTAATTTTTTTGATATTGGGGAGAGACGGAATCTCATGTATCCCAGACTGACCTTAAACTTTTTATGTAGGTGAGGATGACCTTGGACTTCCTATTCTCCCGCGTCCTGAGAGCTGGGATTACAGACGTGCATCTCCAGTCCTGGCTTTTGTGTTGATACCTGGCTGTGTATCCTCAGGGATCACTCCAGCTGACTCCCATCTCTAGCCCCATCTTTATTATTTTCGAGCCAGACTTCTGCTGTTGCTGAGGCTGGCCTTAAGCTCAGAACCCTCCCGCTTCAACTTCTGAGGCGCCACCATGCCCTGCTCTGTGTTTCGTCTGTATTAGTTTTAGCTTTTTGTTTCTGTGAGACACTGTCACTCTGTTCCTCAGTCTGATCGCAAAC
Organism: Myodes glareolus; assembly: GCF_982192425.1. NCBI lineage: Eukaryota > Metazoa > Chordata > Mammalia > Rodentia > Cricetidae > Myodes > Myodes glareolus. Next base: position 42,817,393 of record NC_142051.1, on the reverse strand, counting down.
TCCCGGGTCTACAGGAACACAACATCTGCCTTCTCTAGGATTTCTAAGCATATTAGTTGCTTAATTATACTGACCTTTTTTCTGGATATTGTGGTCACCCATTTGTTTATGCTGATTTTCCCTAGTTAATGTTGCCCTTGTTACGATTAGTAAATCCATTCCCTTACTAGTAACACATGTAAGGAATCAGGAATCATAGATCTATGGCTCTTTGTTCTCTAAGGTGTCTCTTCTATCAGAGAACTCCTAAATCTTCAGTGAATGACTCCAGCTCCCAGGAGTAACTCTTTAGCTCCGGTGAGCAGCGGGAGGATATACTAGTTCTAATGTTAGCTCAGCTAGGCTGTGAGAGTGAGTATGGTTGTGGAATATAATTTCCTGCGTTGCCTTTCAAGGATAGAAGAGTTCCTGAGATAAAGGCCTTTTCGTGTCTGTGCAGTTGCCTCTAAGTTTGTAGGACTGGAACCAAGAAAATCTGAGCCCTGACTTCGCCTCTAACGTAAACCAGCTGTAGAGCCTTTGTTAATTTACATAAGTGTTCTGGGCTTCAGTTTTGTTTCTTCAGTGCTAGTATTTTGTTAGAAAAGTCTAAGAACCTTTCAGCGTGACCATGTAGGAACCTAGGCAGGATGGTAAAAGCACGGGCAAACGGCTAGGTAGGGATGTCAGTCAGTGGCAGACTTCTTGCCTGACATGCAAGAAGTTTGTCCTCCCCAGTAACAACAAGACAAAATCAAGACCTTCCAAATATTTATAAATCAGTAGAGTGCTACAGCAAACCAAGAAACTGAGAATCGTTGATTTAAACCCCGAACCCTCTGAAGCCATGACTGTCACGAGTGGTCTGTGAAAGTCACCGTTAACTGTCCCCGCCTCAACCTGTGGCACACGGTCTTCCCATTGTCTCTACCCTCCCTCGCCATCCTCCTTCCTGAAACCGTTGGTTAAGATGGTTGCCAGAGGTCGCCAGGAATTTGCCAATCCTAGTTGCTAAAATTTAATGCCTCTTTGGCTTCCTCCTCCAAGGATACGTGATAAATGGGGGACTTGGGCAGAGCCATCATGATACCACAGGTGATCACCAGTGAGGCCGTGGTTGTTGGCAGTGGTTGCCACAGACCTAAGGAAGAGGAGAAGATGGCGGCTGTGGGTTGGGTTAGGGGAGCGATTATTTTCTCCCTGAGCTTCACCAGCAACGCTTGTGGAGGAGAAGATGAATGTGGAGGTGCTGGTTAAGGACAGACCTGGAGGGCCTGGCGATGGCTTAGCAGTTAAGCGCTCGTGCCGTTCTCCCTGAGGACTGGAGTGCGGGTCCCGGCACCCACATCACATGGCTCACAGCCATCTGTAACATCAGCTCCAGGGGTTCATCTCTCAGCATCTGGGGGTGGAGGTAGGCGGATCTCTGTGAGTTTGAGGTCAGTCTGGTCTGCAGAGTGAGTTCCAGGGCCACATTGGGAAACTGTCTCAACAACAACAAAACAAACAAAAACAATGTGGTCCTGAAGGCCACACCTCTTGATGTAGGTCAGGGCAATTTGAAAGCCCGCTGTCTTAAGCAGTCTGAAGTGAAGTTTATGCCCTGGCAATGCTGCAGCATGCATGGGCAGCCCGTGTATGGCGGTTCTGTTGAACTTGTCCACATTGGGTTTCATGGTCTAAGTTGATGAAGCCGACTGACCAGGTTTCTTCCTCAAGAGGGCAGCAGATATTAAAACTAAAATCCAGTTACCACACACAGCACTTCTTCCGACTGTTTTGTGTGCAGTGACTGACTAATGAAAATTTAACGTTTTAAGAATTACTCACCTGGATTTTACAAAAACTGCTTGTAGGTCCAGGCCACAGTGGTTGGTTTCTTAGCAGCTGTGGCAGCGATCGTGCTGGGCTGGATCCCAGAAGGGAAGTATTACCTCAGCCATTCCATACTTCTGTGCTCCAGCAGCGTGGCCACCGCCTTCATTGCGTCTCTTCTGCAGGGTGAGTGCAGCTCTAAGTGTCCGCTTGGCAGCTTTTGTCTTTTAATAAAAGGATCGATTTCCCAGGATAGTGACTTTTTCTTTTAAATTCTATTTCTTTTACATCCTGTTTGCAGCCTCCCGCCACCATACTCCCCTCCATCCCTCTCCCCCATTCTCCCACCCCCAGCCCCCAACCCCCTCCTCTTCTGTCTCCATTCAGGAAAGGGCAGGTCTCCTATGAATATCAGCGATACACGGCATATCAGGTTGCGGTAGGACTAAGCACCTCCCCACGTATTAAGGCTGGGCAAGCGACCCAGTATGAGAAGTAGGGTCCCAAAAGCCAGTAAAAGAGTCGGAGACAGCCCCTGTCCCATAAGAGGACCAGCTACACAACTGTAATGTATGGGCAGACGACCTTGGTCAGTCCCGTGCAGGCTTCCCGGTTGTCGGCTCAGTCTGTGAGCCCCTCTGAGCCCAGGTTAGCTGACTGTGTGAGCCTTCCCGTGGTGTCCTTGACCCCTCTCTGCCTGATGTTTGGCTGTGGGTCTCTACATCTGTCTCCAGGACAGCGACTTTTAAATGATATTTGTTCATGATGAAAATGACAGAAAATATCCACATAAGCTTCAAATAATCTTAGTTCAGATGTATTTTTATGTTACTACTTATTTATTTTTATTAATTTATTTGGTTTTTTCAAGACAGGGTTTCTTTGTGTAGCCCTGGCTCTGTAGACCAGACTGGCCTCAAACTCGCAGAAATCCACCTGCCTCAGCCTCCCGAGTGCTGGGATTAAAGCCATGTGCCACCATCACCCAGTTTATTTAATTATTTATAAACACTGTGGGAAGCAGGCTTTCTGAGGTTGTTCCCTTTGCTGTAGATGCCCTGGCTCGGTCTTCAGTAAGACGGTCCAGCTTTCCCACTTTCCCTAAGAGTTCAGAAAGGCCTTCCCGGAAATCACACAGGGGACTTTCCAGCCTGTCGCAAGAATTCCAGAAATTCTGTTTCAAAAGCAATCCCTCATCTAAATTCTTGGTGGAGAGGACTTCCTGTACTCCCAGAGGACCTGCGTTCAGTTCCCAGGACCCCCCTGAGGCAGCTCACAATTACCTGTGACTACAGCCTAGGGTGAAGGGTGAATCCAACACCTGTGCCTGTGGGGGCAGCTGTGCTCGCCCCCCCGCCCCCGTGTGTCCACTCTCTCACAGGCGCACAAGTACAACCTGAGAAACCCAAACAAACAAAGCCCCCAAAGTCTAAGTTTCTGTGACAATATAAATATAACCTGGTGCTTATGCTTAATGTAGCATATTTTTGACTGTATGTTGAAAAAACAGAAGTTAAAAAATTAACTTAGCTGGGCGCTAATGGTACACACCTTTGAATCCAGGGAAGCAGAGGCAGGCAGACCTCTGTGAGTTTGAGGTCAGCCTGGTCTACAAAATGAATTCCAGGACAACCAGGGCCATACAGGGAAATTCTGCCTCAATAGTCCCCCTCCCCAGTAAAAAATAACCTTAGAATTTGCAGGATTATCTTCTTTATATTTATTTATATGAGCACTATGTAGGCACCTCATATGTTGTAGAATGTACACTGAAGCTCTGTGTAGCCCTGGCTGTCCTGGAACATTCTATGTAGACCAGGATGGCTTCAAACTCAGAGAGATCCCTGCCTTTGCCTCCCAAATGCTGTTTGTGATCAAAGGCATGAACCATCACGTCCAGATAGCTCTCACTGCTGGCTTGCTTGATTTATTTATTTAGTTTGTTTTTTTAAGACAGGCTTTCTCTGTGTAGCCCTGGATGTCCTGGAACACACTCTGTAGACTAGGCTGGCCTTGAACTCAGGGATCTGCGGGACTCTGCCTCCCGAGTGCTGGCAGTAAAGGTGTGCGCCACCACTGCCTGGCCACAACCCTTGTTTATTCTCTTCAATATTTAGTTATTTTTATTTTATATGTATGAACGTCTTGCCTTCATGTATGTACGTGCAACACGTGCATGCCTGTGCTCTTGAAGGCTATGAGAATGAGTATCCCCAGAAACCTGAGATCCAGATTGTTGTAAGTTACCATGTGGGAGCACTTAATAGTTGAGCAATTCAGCCATCAAAAAGCATCACTTTTTAGACCTATTCTTGCCATTTTCCCTTTTTTCTTAATGTTTTTGGTTTTTATTTTATTTGATATATATGAGTGTATATTTTGCTTGCATGTGTGTCTGGGTACCGGAGTGTCAGATGAGTGTTGAGAATTGAGCCCAGGTCCCCTCTGAGAACAAGTAAGTGCTCTTAACCCCTGCACATGCCACCTCCCAAGAGTCACTTTTACACGTGGTTCCTGCTCTGAACTCCGGGGTTCAACACTTCATTGTAGTTACCGTATATAGGTGTGTGTTTTGTTGCTGTGCATATAAATAGGATTCCTCCCTCTAGTGTTTTCATTCTTCATGGGTTAAAATAAAAATCTGTGGTTATATATATATATATATATATATATATATATATATATATTACATTTAAAGCATATGCCTCATTAAATTCAGAATTTTAGTTTTTGCTGTAATTTTACAGTAAATGCCACAATGAGCCGATGATATCTTCTGGGATCTCTTGCAGTTTGCTGAAGGTTTTGCCAAAGGGGTTACAGTAAGAGATTGTGTTTGCTCTGTCAGTTTATTTGAGCATTCCAACCGGAAACTGGTGTGCTGTTTCTCTGTGCAGGGTATTTCAGTATTTGGGGAATGGATTTCCTGAGTCAGCCTCAAGAGTAATGAGCGTTCTTTCTCCTAGGAATAATAATGGTCGGAGTTATCGTTGGCTCAAAGAAGACAGGCATAAACCCTGACAACGTGGCCACACCCATCGCGGCTAGTTTTGGTGATCTGATAACTCTCGCCATATTAGCGTGGATTAGTCAGGGTTTGTACTCCTGCCTGGGTAAGTTGACTTGAAGCTAAAGGTGGAATTATTCGGTCATTAGAAAGCGATGTTGTAAGATGTCATGAACACATGGTGACCTTCATCTGTTAGAACTAGTGATGAATTGACTAGAACACTGTAGCTTGTGCATTTTATGTGCTGTGGCCTCTCGGATGCTTTTTTTCTCTTACTGAGTTCAGAACTCTTAAGAAAATGTTTATCCTCTGTAAATTCTTTTCTTTCCTTTCTACCCCACTCCCATCCTTCTTTCTTGAGGCAGCTAGTTCATGTGGTCCCAGGATATCCTCAGATTTGCTATGTGGACAGATTTACTCACCTTCAACTCCTGATCCTATTTCTGCCTCCTAATTCCACCTCCCAAGTATGTGTTTACAGGTGTGTGCTCTACAACACCTAGGTATTCTTTGAAATTTCAGACAGGAAGCTGGAGGGTCATAGAAGTTGTATATGTCCCAGCTTTACACGTTGCTATTATTGTAGTTTAATACAATCCTGCCGTACTCCATGGGTTTCGTGCTTTCTTCTCATTGGATAGCCAGTTAGAAATCACACTACACTGTTTAGTTAAGTGTTTTGAATGTGAGGATACAGAGTTATCATGTTTTTTTGTATTTGTATTTCCTTCCTTCCTTCCCTCCCTCCCTCCCTCCTTCCTTCCTATTTACCAGTGAGTTATTTTTCCCAATCAAAACCCCATGCTAATAAATAGCTTCCAGACAATTAGAGACAAAACAAAAAGACACATCTGAAAATTAGCTGACTACTAGGTGAAGTTCGAGTCATCTTGTGCGTGTTCCTGATGAGTCATGACAGGAAATGTGCAGAGTCCAGGGAGCTGTTCTGGCGGGAATAATGTGTTCTGGGACCGCAGCCAGTGGCAGTGGCCTGCTCTGTGGGCACGGGTTAAAGGCAGAATGTTAGCTGTGTTTTCATTTACACGTCAGGTTTGTGTGTGTGTGTGTGTGTGTGTGTGTGTGCGCGTGCGTGCGCGCGCGTATGTGCACAAGCACCAGCTTTCCAGTTTAACAAAAGAACAACTTTACTGTAATAAACTTATCTATAAGCCAATCTCAAGGCAAATATTTATTCACAGATTGCTAGGGTTTTATACAGCTTTATGGTACGATTTTAAAGTCTGAAGAGGAACTGCAGATGTTCTTTTGAACCAAATAGGCTTTAACCTATCAAATGTAGTAGCTCCGTATGACTCTGGCAGCGGCATGAAAGGCCTCATGTAGTACAGGACACTGCCTTGACTTTGGTTTGATGGGTGGCACAGACAGACCGTGTGTGCTCAGATTCTTTCCTCACTTGAAGATAGAGATGTACCGCCTGAACTAGTGCATGAGACAATAGATGGGCTGGTGCCGTAAACTATCACTGAGCTCTCATTGGCTGTGGCTCTGCCACTCTTTGGGTACAGTGACGGTTGCTCAGGAGTGCTCAGTTCCCTCTCCTCTCACAGGAAGTGCAGAAAAGGGGGGTTGTTTTTAAAGAAATGACCCTAAGTCTTGTCTAACTTTTGTTGCTGGGATAATACATTGATTCTTCTATTTCCTTCTCTGAATTATCATGCAATTTAGACCCAGACACTAGACTCGAGGAGTAAATGTTAGCTTCTATCTGGTCTCAGAGAATGTGGTGCTTCATTCTCTCACTCCGTTAGACTCACCACCCAAGCCACGGGCAGACTTCTGAGCAACTTGTCCTCCTTACCCTGAGGGCCAGGCTGCTCACTGTCCTGGAGAAGGGGGGTTGTCTGGCCAGGCATGGGAGTGTGCACTCATCTTCCCAGCAGGGTAGCTGAGGAAGGAGTAGTGAGGATCTGGGGCCTGGGTTTGAGACCCTGTCTCAAGACTGTCATCAGTAGGAGGCCAATAAGAACCCGAGCAAGGCTCTTGGTGCCTCTTTGACTAACTTTTGAAGTTAAGGTTTCTCCTGCTTTGAGGAGGCAATCAGAGAGAAGGGACACACACACACACATCTACAAGAGGATGAAGATTTCTTCTCAGCAATATTAATAGAAATGCTACCGATTAACTGGGTGGGTGTGGCGGTGCATGCCTGTAGTCCCAGCACCCACATGGCAGCTGAAACGTGACACACGATAGCACAACCGTCTGTAATTCCAGTTACGAGTGATCTGATGGTCGCGCCTGGTCTCCTTGTGTCCCAGGGATGCACCTGGTGTGCACGCATGCGCGCAGATGAAGCCCCTGCACAGGTAAAACATCAAAGGCTATGATCCTCATGTGTTGTCATCCAAGGCTTGCAATATTTTGAGCTACCCAGGTTAATGCTGGGTCTTGGTAGGACCTCTATGTATCTGAGACTGGCCCTCCAACTCATCCTGCCTCAACTCCCTGAGTATTGGGATTATAGATGTGAACCAGCAATTTGACATTACTTTGTTTGTGTTTGTTTGTTTGTTTGTTTTGTTGTTCTGTGGAGCTGAGGGTTGACCCCGAGACCTTGCACTGTGCTGCACTGGTACTGGGGTGAGGAGTAAGAGAAAATGCAGTCCCCATAACCATAGAACGCAGTATTATTAAATATTGTTTAGGATATTCCAGGCCTTCATTTATCTTCTGAAAGTTGGCTTTGCAGTGTTTCAGACCCTTTTTATTTCATCTGTGTAATTGATGCCCCCAAGGGATTTTCTTTTTAAACGGGCTACCGGTTAATTCTGCAGTTAATTTAACAGCTTACAGGTGTTCTGAAATGTCATTGTGTTTCTCTTGCCAAATGTCTGCATCCTGAGCACTAGGGGGCCTCAGAAGATCAGCAGTTAGGCACCTGGCCTTTTCATTCTGAATACAGAGATTAGAAGTAGGCACATTTCAGTTCTAAAATCCCGTTCATCTTGCTGAGAAGCCCGGTCCTTGGAAATTAACGGTAGTTAATCCCTGTACTACCCTGGAAACACTACGCAGTGTTTAGAGAAGGACAGGAGGATCTTTTTGGTAGCTGTAAGCTTTGGCTAGAGAGGCTACAAACTCCGTGGCTCCAAGAATCCGACACAGGGAACATTCCCCGGGGTCAGTTCATGAAGAGGACACAGCAGTTGTGAATATGTATGTACCCAGCATCAGAGCTCCCAGATGTAGGAAAGTTATTAATGGGTTGGGAGAGAAGTAGAAGACAATATACACAGTGGGGATTTCAGAACCTCACTTTCGACAATGGGTAGCGCATCTGGACGGAAGTACAGTAAAGAAATGCCGGACTTGAAGTGGACACTTGTTCACACCAGCCTGACAGTCTACAGTCACATGGTGTGCATTCTCCTCGTGCACATAGGTCATTTCCTAGCATAGACCCCATATTAAGCCATGTAACAAGTCCTAACGAGTTTAGGAATCTCGTGTCATGTTTATCAACACCGTGATGGAGTGAAACTAGGAAGCAGTGACAGAGGAAAAGTGGGAAATATGTAAATGTATAGAAATGTAGTGGTATACCTCAAATAGTGGTGGCTCAAAGAACTCAAATGGAAACATCTTAAGCCAGATGAGAATGGAAACCATGTTCCAAAACCTATGGCATACTGCACAGGCAACTCTGAGGACACTCCCAGCTCATACCTGTAACCACCTGTGTTCTAGAAGACGCAAGCATCCAAGGCTACACAGCAGGAAACTGGGAAAGGAACACACTAAACCCAGGGTCTGCAGGCGTGAAGTAAGGACGAGCGTCCTTAAACCAAGCAGGAAAGCTATGGGACAAACCAGCAAGATTAAGGGTTGGTTTTTCTTAAATGAAAAAGACTGACAACCATCTTAGTTTAGACGAAGAAAGAAAAGACTCAAAGACCGACCAGAAAGGAAAGCACAGACATTGTAGTCGGTACCCTAGAAAGGAAAGGATCCCAGGGGCTGTTAGGAAGAATTACATGCTGGAAACCTAGCCTCTGGGGAGTGGGTACACTTCTAGAAGCATACACTCATGAAGTTGAGTCAGGAAGAAATAGAAGACTTGGTGAGGCAAGTAGACTGGAAAACAGGTTTGCATGAGTGTGAAGCCAGCCTGGGTTAAAGTAGACCTTATCTCAACAACCCAAATACACACACAGATAAATGCTGAAAAAAATCAACCCTAGAAAGCAAATGCTTCAAGGAAGCATCCCCACAGAATGCATCCGAGCTTGTTTCATGAGGTCAGTGTCTCAGCCTGAGAGCAAAGCCAGAGACCTGGAGGAAATTATCAGCCAGGAACTGTGCTGGACAGAGCTGACACAGCCTCAGAAAACCAAGAGCAAACAGTTAAAAGTACGCGAGTGAAACACAGCTTGTGTGGTGATGCAGGGCAGGAGTGCCCACTCTCACATCAGTATCACACTAGAGGTTCCAACGAGCAATAGAAACAAAAGGGGACCAAAGGAGTCCGAGGAAGCGTTAGTTATCCCTATCTGTAGATGACATGGTCCTATGTATGCCTCAGAAAAATGAGGATTCCACCAACAGGGTTTTAAAACCACTAAAAGGGTTTCAGGATGTGGATCAACAATGTAAAACTTAGTTGCACTTCTTTATGTCAGTAAAGATTTATGTGAGCTAGAGATATGCCTGTCATCCAAACATCAGGAAAGCTGAGGCAAGAGGACCGTGGGTTCTGTGTGAGATGGGTCTATGTTGAATTCTTGGACATTCTCACCTACCAGCCTTGCTACAGGTATTGCAGCCTGTAGATACCCCCAACCACCCACAAGCTGTACACTCCAGCTACAGGCATAAACCGAGGGTTGGGGACTGTCCCCTTAATTTTAGGTAAGGACTTTCAGTGCCAAGTTTTATTATTGGGCCATGAATAGGCTGATGTCCAAGGCAGTGATGGCTGCTCTTGGAAGTTCAGGGGGAGAACCTGCTCCCTACTCTTCCCGCCTGGCAGCCACCGGCGCTTACTGTTTTCAGTGCCTCCTTCTGTTTCTATTGCTCTTTCCTCTGCAGCTGGGTCTTGTCCTGTTTCCCCCTCTTACACGGATGCCAGTGATCACATTTAGGGCCCGCCCAAACTCATACAACCTTCTCATATCAAAATCTTTGACTTTGTCATATCTGGTAACATCCAGTTTCAGGGTGTCTTTGTGGGCAATATACGGCTTACCACAGTACTCATGATCTATTGAGATTTTCATGTGAAGTATTACTTTAACCAGGATCTACTAAACATGTTTCGTTTAGAAAAAAGGCATCGTCTTACATTTTAATGATGTAGAAGCTTGTCTGACTTTCAAATGACCATTTTCTTTTGCTAATTGTGTCATTAATGGTTTTCTAAAAGTGATTCCTTAATTTTATGGCATCAAGTAAATCCCGGATTGGAAAAGAACACAGTTATAGTAAGCCGTTTGGAAGCTTTGATGTCGCAGAGATTTTCAGGCCATCACATATTCCAGGCTTGGTTGGCTGCCGAGCACCGGGGGCACAGGGCTGTTCCGTGTCCAGTTCTGTTTTCCGTATGCAGCGTTGGACCTTCATTATGTGGGCTTCTTACTGTGGCTTAGCCTGAGATCCGTGAGGCCTGCTTCAAAGTTATGCTGGGAAGTGTAGAGCAGACCTTGCTGCAAGGCCAGTGTCGTCCTCCTCAGACGGCCCTTTCTCAGCTCTCTGCTTGTGGCTCTCAGTGTTCAAGGCGCCATTCCTCTGCTGCTGGGTTCTTCACGGTCCTGTGTCTGCGGGCTCTGTTAGGGTTTCCTGCTTTAGTGGCCCACGTTAACAGAGCTCACCCTGCACACACATGCTCGGCATCCACTCCCCAAGCTCCTCCTCCGCCTGCTGGTGTCCTCCCCTGCTCTGTCCTGTGGATCCGTGTCTCCCCAGCCTCACTCTCTGGGCCTTTAGGCAGAAAGCCGAGGCAACTTGTCTCTGATCTTGCAGCGTCTTTTGTCTGGTGTTGGAAGATAGTTCACACATATGCACACACACATGTACATGCCTTTCAGTCATTTCTGAAAACTCATGTAAAATTTTGTTTAGAAACGGCATGACTCATGCCTTGGGAAGGCTGGGCAGCCAAGCCTGCCGTCAGTAAGGAGGCGGGAAATAGAGGCCAGACGAACAGCTGTGACCCAGGCACGTGTCACAGAGAAGCACAGCAGGGCCTTGGCAGCTACCACGTTGGCAACTGATGCTGGTTGTCCATCCTGGTGTCCTTGCTTTTCTTGTGTAGGCTGTGCTATCTCATAATGAATGTTTGGGACATTAATGTTGTTCTTTCGGTTACATGATTTGATAGTTTAAGAGAGCGTCTGTATGGCACAGGCTGGCCTTAAATGTGTGGTTCCCCATCTCCAGCCTCCTGATTGCTGGCGTAGGGGAAATGGGCCACCATTCTTGGCATTGAGTTTTATTTACTGTTCTAAATCTTGACTATATATAAAATGTTAGACACTTAATATGTTTAATAATAAATCTGATTAAAATGCTTCTTTTGGTATTTAAATTTTTTATTGGAAAGAGGAAGGTTGAAATGTCTCCTTTTCTTTATTCTAGAGACATATTATTACATTTCTCCACTAGTTTGTGCCTTTTTCTTGGCTCTGACACCTATCTGGGTTATAATAGCTGCCAAACACCCAGCTACCAGGACTGTGCTCCACTCTGGCTGGGAGCCCGTCATAACAGCCATGGTCATAAGCAGGTGAGTGCTGGCAGTGGGAGGAGGGAGCGTTCTCAGTGAGGCATCCCTTAGAGGAATCTCAACAATGTTGCAGAATGGGGTATCCGTGACTCAGAATAACACTGTTACATTTCTGCTGCTGTGGAAAGATGTTCAGTCCGCATTGGATGAAGAAAGTCATCTGGGAAAGAGTAGGAGCGGCCTGTAAAATATGGGAAACTAAGAATCTTGTGTGAGCTTTGGATTTGGATAATACAGAAATCAGAATCAGCACGGGAGACCCTTACGAGGAGGTAGAGGGTAACAGCTGTGCCTCTGCTGGTGACACCAGCTTTCCCGAGTGTGGGAGGACAGCGAGCATAAGGAAAGATCTCTCTAAGAATTAGAAAACAGCTTTGTGGAGTTGATTGATGGTGACCTCATGGGTTGGATGTATCAAGAAGGGCTCCCCGTGGGCTGGCATTTGTGGAAACTGTGAGATTACATCCTGATCTACCGCAGAAGTCAGATCTTAGCCTAAAAATGAGAGCTAGCATCTGAGCATGCCACTTAGCAGCATAGAAGTTATGGTGGGAACTGAAGTAATCCCTAGTGCACAGAGGGTCTGGGCATGGGCTAAGAACCACCGTCATAGGGTGCCAGAACTTTCGGTCTGCTGTTTGGACTGTCCGTCCTATGACAGCATGTGGATCGTTTTGCTGTAGGTAGATTGCAATCCCTGGAAGATTTAGGCAGCAGGTGACTATGGGTGATGGGACTGGATGTGTCTTACAGTAAATGAACCCCAGACTGAAGGTGAACAGTTAATAAAGGCTTAAACAAGCCTCCACGTTCCACCGAGACACTGAAAGCACGTGGCTTGCCATTTGTTCTATTAAAACCGCATCTCATTTCCCAGACTTCTCAAGCTCAGCTCTTTCCATTGCTGCAGATCTCTGGTCATACGATTGTAATCCACCTAGTCTCAGAAACGCCCCTCCAGTGCCTGCTTGCCTTACAGATGAAAAGGCGCTGTTTACAAACTAGCTCTTAAATTGCAAGAGTAGTAGATGATGTAATGAAAAAGTAGTATGATCCAGCATTTGGGGGGCCGAGGCGGGTGGATTTCTAGGGGTCTGAGGCTAGCCTGGTCTACTAGCAAGCTCCAGGCCAGCCTAGGCCTATATAATGAGACCCTGTCTCAAAGCAAAACAAAAGATACTCTGTGCAGAAGAATATGAAGGGGCCATTTGTCCTGTTGTTTTAAGCCTTGAAGTAGTTGACAGTGCCTTATAGGGAGTTCTTGGTAGGTTAGTGAAGTTAACAAACTATAACCTGGGAATTGTGACACATGCCTATTATCCCAGCACTTGGAAGGCTGAGACAGGAGGATTGCTATAAGTTCAGGGCCATCTTGGACTACATAGCAAGACCCTGTTCCCCAGAGGAGGTGGGGGCAAGATAGGTAAAACAAACAAAAACTAATGCACTCACATTTTACCTGTTGATTATGGTATTTATTACTGATTTAGTGTGTGTAGCCTGGGTGTATGCTGTATGTGCCCAGGTGTGTGCATCTGTGGAGGCCAGAAGTCAACACCAGGTTCAGAGTGTCCTCGTCTGTCACACCCTATTTTTGTTGCCTATCTTAGTTTTGGGGAGAGGCACTCACTGAATCTGGCGATCACTGATTGGCTGGTCGGCATGGCTAGTGAGCCCCTGAGATCCTCCTGTGTCCTCCTCTGACTGCAGAGATTTCAGGCTCCCCTCCCCACACCTGGATCTTATATAGGCTTTAAAGTCAGGACTTGTGCTGAAATACCAGTTCCTCACCCACTGAACGCCTCTCCTGCCCCCATGGCCATGTTTTATTTCCAGTTTTTTACTGAGAACATTGACTTTTCTACTTTGAATATTCTTCTTTTTGCCTGAATTTTATGTTGCATTAACATTGTACTATACAGGGTGGGAGTCAGAGCAGCTTGAGATTCTTTTCCTCTCTTCTTCCCTGATACGTGGTTTTCTTTCTTTCAGCATTGGGGGCCTTATCCTGGACACAACTGTATCCGACCCGAACTTGGTTGGGATTGTCGTTTACACGCCGGTTATCAACGGTAAGACCGGAAGGTACTGCCTCACGATGACATCACCCTTAGGAACCCACCCGTCTTCCTACTCCACCCGTTTCCTCCCTCAAACTCAGATGTAACTCAGAGTGGAAATCTCTTCCCTGGTCTCAGTGCACAGAACCCTGTTCGGAAAAGAGCTGTTTCTCAGTCGTGTTTGTTACGTGTTGGTTAGACAGGCGCTCCTGTAAGGCCAGTGTAACAGAATGCAGTGTTCCAGTTCTGAGTTGTCCTTCTCCTCTTTGGCTGAACTGCTGGTCTTGTATTTGCTTTTGTTGGTTATCTTAGAAGAAGCAGAATTAGCCAGATTTAGCTCTCGGCTAAGTTCAGTCCACTCACTAAGAGCTGCCGCTCCAGTGACTCCTGAAAACCTGGCCTCATAATTTTCTTGCCTTTACAATGGAAATTATAATCCTTATATTAAGTCTGTATAATACATACATTAAAGGATCATGTTAAAATAGTATGATCTTGTATGAAGTACACATACAATTGTCATGAAGTTGAGCTTTAGGATAGACTAGATCGACATAATTTAAAAAGTAATTCTACTTGGCGGACCATGCATTTAGAATATAGTTTTCTCTTTTTAAGAATTAACTTCCTGTGTCTGGGCATGGTGGCACACTCTTTTCACCGCAACCTTTGGGAGGCAGAGGCAGGTGGCTATCTGTGAGTTCAGGGCCAGTTAGTCTACAAAGTCAGTTCCAGGACAGCCAGGGCGGTTCCAGAGAAATCCTGTCTCTAAACACCCCACCCTCACACACAAAGAATTGACTTTCTATATTTATATAAAAATTTATATAATGACATGTTCTGCAGAAGTCTAATTTTAGATCTAAAATTTCTACTGAACATTGTAATTTTTGTCTACCTTGAGAATGTCAAAGACTTTTCCCATACAGACCTCTCTCCCAGCTGTCTGGTGCCACCATTTCCCTCCTGGCATCCGTCCTGAAAACAATAGAACCGTCCGATTCTGCCTGGTTCTCCTCTTTGACTTGAACATCATCAAACCTTGTCCACTGCCCCCTCGTAGGACTCGCCTGTTCACTTGTGTATACAGCAGCCTGTCTGTCCATCTCAGGCTGAGGTGGTCGCACCGAGGCCGTCCATCTGAATAAGGAAATACCTTTCCTGAGTTACTGCCTGCCCAATGCAGCTGTTACGAAGATGCTAGCGTTAAACTGGGTGTTTGCAAGGAGAAAAAACAAGTTCACAATTGTCCAACTAACATAAGCTGTGTTTTGGGGTGCGTGCAGACCTGGCCAGTCGGCTGCCTTCCTAAGTTGGGATTTGAGAGTCCATCTTATGGGGGAAATAAGGTGTTTACAGGGGTGGGAGGGTTGGGGGTTATACATTGTAGACAGATACAATGGGGAGGGAAGGGACAGGGGCAAGGATGTACATCCAGTGGATAGGCTTGCAAACAATTTACACCAGACCTGAGAAACAGGAGCCTACTCTTGATTACACGCAGACACACAGGACATCGGGGACTTATCCCTTAGCTAGGACTTGGCACAGTCCAGAGACTTCTTTTCAACTGTCTTAGCTGCAGACAGAACCCTGAAGCTGCAGGTATATTTTCTGTTTGGTCTCCCATTAGCCTGCGAGGCCTTTGCTTCTGTTTTGGTCACATTGTTCTTTCATAAGCATTGTCTGTGTCCTGTCAATCAGAAGGTGAGCTTCTCGGTGGCTTTCTCTGGTGTGTCACATCAAATCCGAATCCCAGTGTCTTTCAAGACCCTTGATAGACCGTTGGACTCAGTGATCCCATCAGAGGCGCCAAACTCTTACCATGCTTACTCGACTCTGATCCTCACTACCAGAATAGCGACGCTTTTCCTTCCACCCACTCCTGCTCTCTTCAGTCTTTAGCTGGAAGTGTTGTCGGACTGACCCAGATTGGATAGGTAACATCACAGGGAACTTAAATGACGAGACTTCTGTGTGAGACGATAGTAAGTACGATTTGAGAAGTGACCTCTGTAGTTAATTCAATTAATTAATTGTAACATTGTAAACATTAACAGAGTTCTTGACAGCAGGATATTGTAGGCCGTTCTTGTGCTGCTGTATTCTGCTGGAAGTATTGGGATGTCTGGATCTAACCTTCCTCCCAAGACCATGTGTGATGAACCACTGACCTAGGGGTTATATATTATTTATTTACTTACTTATTAGTGGAATTGAGGGATGAGTCCAGGGCCTGGTCTGGCTGTAGGTAGTCACTCTGTGTCTGAGTTTATCCTCAACCCACTATCTATTTCCTTTTTAAATATTGTATCAATTCTTTGAGAACATCACACAGTTTCGATCATATTCTGTCTCTACTCCTGTCCCTAACTATCCCCAGATGCCCTCCGCATTCCCACCCCCCAACCTTCATGTCTTTTTTTTCTCCTTTTCACAACTTTTCACTCTTAATTCGTGTTAGAGTGTGGGGCATCCATGGGAACATAGTCTATTAGTTACCACGCTATCTTAGTTAGGGTTCCTATTGCTGTGAAGAGACACCATGACCATGGCAACTCTTATTAAGGAAAGACATTTAACTGGGGCTGGCTTACATTTTCAGAGGTTCAGTCCATTATCGTCATGGAGCAACACGGTGCTGTGCAGGCAGACACGGTGCTAGACACAGAGCTGAGACCCTGGATCTCTTGACTTGCAGACAACAGGAAGTGATCAGTCTCACGGGGTGTGCATACATGAGACCTCACCTCAAAGCCCGCTCCATGGCGTCACACTTCCTCCAACAAGGCCATGCCTACTCCACCAAAGCCACAGCTCCCAATACTGCCACTCTCTTTGGGGACCACCTTCTTTCAAACCACCATACACACCCTTAAAGAAAACTGACTTTACTTACTCCGGAAGTTGTTACGTCTGTCACTCCTCAGTTAGGGGTAGAGGCCCTTGAACCCCTTCCCACTCTGCGTGAGAGTGCTGATTGCGTTGTGTACATCTTACTCAGCCAACCGTGGCCACGCTGAGCTCACGAGTGAGCCATCCGCCATGTTCAGAAGACAACGTTTTGTGTATATAGGCACTTAGCGCTGTGAACTTGCCTCTGTTGTGCCCCATAACTGTGGGAATATGTTGTGTTTTCATTTCCATTCCATTCTAAAAAGTTTTACATTTCTCCTTAATTTCCCTCTTGATCCATTTTTCATTTAGTTGTGAGATGTTACAGTTTCAGTGAGTGTGTGAGCTTTCTGTCGTTTATGGGATTGTTGATATCCGGCTGGAATCCATGGTGGTCAGATAGGATGTAAGGCATCATTTCAGTTTTCCTGTATTTGTTGAAACTTGCCTTATGTTCTTAGAGTGTGCATCACACCCGTCCAGGATCTTCCAGCTTTCAGAGTCTCCATCACGAAGTCGGGGTGACTCTAGTGGGTCTGCCTTTGGGTGTTACTTGGCCTTTTTCCCTTGTAGCCTTGAATTTCCTTCTTTGCTTTTTATGTTTAGTGTTTTGATGATTATGTGGTAAAGGAACTTTCTTTTCTTTCCCATTCTCTTTTTGGTGTTCTGTAACCTTCTTGTACTTTGATGGTTAGGAAAATTTCTTCTTTAAGTTAGGGAAATTTCCTTCTATGATTTTTGTTGAAAATATTTCCTATGCCTGGATTTCTTCTTCTGTTCCTTCATATTATTCTTAAATTTGGTCTTTTCATGGTGTCCCTGATTTCCTGGATCTTTTATGCCTGGATTTTTTTTTTAATTTAACATTTTCCTTAACTGACATCTTAACTGAGATACCCATCTTCTATCTTGTCTTCAGTGCCTGAGATTCTCTCTCCTGGCTCTTGCGTTCAGTTGGTGAGGCTTTAAGGCCTCTGAGGATCCTATTTGACTTTCTAAATTTTTCAGTTCCAGTTTCCCCTCAGTTTTGGCTTTCCTTAGAGATTCTATTTCTACTTCCACATCTTAAAACTATTTCCATCTCTCTCTTGTTTACATTTTCACAGACTCACTAATGTATTTATTCATATCTTCTTTAAGGTCCTTGAACTTAAATGACTATTTTTAAGTCCTTGGTTTTGCTCTAGCTATATGATTGTAATTCTTGGTGTTGATACCTGGTCTTGTCTTTTTGGCATGGTTTTCTGTTCCTCAGTTTCTGTTGCCTTTTTGGGATCTTAGGAGCTTGTGGAGGCTGTGGGTGGCCTGGTAGGGATGCTTCTGAGTCCCTGCTGGATGTGG
Organism: Myodes glareolus; assembly: GCF_982192425.1. Lineage (NCBI taxonomy): Eukaryota > Metazoa > Chordata > Mammalia > Rodentia > Cricetidae > Myodes > Myodes glareolus. The sequence goes on along the minus strand of NC_142051.1, from coordinate 42,799,548 downwards.
CTACTGGGGGACCCAGTTAGAACTTGTTACTAGGTATTGGGGAGCTCAAAGGAAGGTATGGTGATTGGCTAGAAGGGCACAGGGCTGAAGGGGCCCACAGGAGGGAAGAAATCTGGGTCTGCCATGAGGATCTGCAGAGGGAATGGAGGAAGAGAGGGAAGACGGGCCCTTGCAGGAGTCCTGCTGTAGGACTGGGTGCCGGTGCTCATCCCCGTAAGGAGCTGGTGAGGGAAGGAAGCGAGCCAGGCCATGGCGGTTGGGAGAACCGTGCAGCCTGGCTGACTGGCAGTCAGAGCGCTTCTCTGTTTGTACAGAATTCAGTAAGCAGGGATAGATACATTCATGTTGCTCTCCAACAGAGAACATGTCATTTTTGTCTTTGGACATGTGTTTCATTGCCTCCTGCCCATCAATTAATAAACTGTGACAGAACAGAGTTATCATTTCCAATCATTTTCCCTCAAGTTTTGACACCATTGATGAACAGAGTTATCATTTTTACTCATTAACCACATGATCCAATTTTTAAGAATCTGGAGGCATATGACAAGTCATTCTCAGGCCGTTTGCTTTTGTGGCTACAAGGACATTAGACCAAAACAATCTTCAAGCCATCCCTGGCATGCTGCCATGGCCCAAGCAGTGTACTATTAACTCTTAATGGTCAGAGTGCCCAAGAAGTATCCTCAGGCCGAAGCTGCTGCAGTTATTAATCAAATTCCGGCATAATACAATGTTTATATTTTATATCTTTATAGAACACTTTTATTGTCTTTCTACATCATTCTTTACCCATCAGTATAAGTCTCTGTGTCAGACAGAAGTAACTTCAGCTAATCTAACTGTGTTGCTGTCTATGCCAGGCAATTGCAGTGTGGTCTGTGGCCAGCTCCTCCAGCCCACAGAATCTTGTTGACCTTTTCAAGTTCCCTTTGTTTTGGTTATCTCGTTCCTGAGTAAGTACGGGGACAGATGTTTCAAAAATGTCTCATGGCCCTGTAAAGAGAACTCTGGTTTCTTTACATATTTCACAACCTCCAAGGCATAAGGAAGACCTTTAGATAAGGACATCTCCCTAAAGCAGGGAGGGGGAAGAAAGTTTGCTCAGGACTGACCTGGGAGAAGGCATAAGTGAATCAGAAGAAAATTCCTAAATGATACCGATATTGAAAGTCTCTCAAGTATGCGAGGGGTGGGGATGAAGACCACAGGTGGTACGGCGCCGTCCAGTGGCTCAGCTTTGCTGGATCTTTGCCAAACAGCCGTGCTGGCTTTATGACGTCTGCCATCCCCATCAGATACGGCCGTGCCTACTGGACATGAGACAGAGGATTGGAAATGAAGGACAGGAAGGGGAGTGAAGATCGCCCACCTGATTCCCAGGCTGCCATGGCCAGCGGCCTTCCAGGGAAAGGGGGCTTCAGTTGGGGCCAGGAAGGAAGGCTGTAGAGGAAGTGTGCTTTGCCTTTTTAATCCTGACATTTGGTCAGTAGTTTTCCTGAGTAGATCTCTATAAATTACTTCTCTGGCTGGTCCTTCACTCATTCAGTTTAGCCAGCATTTTTTTAAAAAAAGATTTATTTGTTATGTATACAGTGTTCTGTCTGCATGTGTGCCTGCAGGCCAGAAGAGGGCACCAGATCAGATGGTGTGAGCCACCATGTGGTTGCTGGGAGTTGAACTCAGGACTTCTGGAAGAGCAGCCAGTGCTCTTAATGGCTGAACCGTCTCTCCATCCCTGTCCTGCGATTTATTAGCTATCTAAAATAATCTTGGCTGGTGAGGTGGTCAGTGGAGGTAAGGCACTTGCCACCAAGACTGAGTACAATCCCCCGGGATCCACAAGGTGGAAGGAGAGAACCAGCTCCTGCAAGTGGTCCTCCGACTCTTTCAGGCATGCCATAGCATGTACCTCTCACACACAGACAAAGTAAATAATAGGATATAATCATCATCATCATCATCATCATCATCATCATCTTCCTCACAAACTAGAGTGTGCCCATCGCTCTAAGAACAGAGTTCCCTTTCTGTTTCCTGGAGAATAAAGCATCAGTTATTTAGCCCAACACGCTGGGCTGGGTCTACCCTAAACTCTGCCTCTCGGGCTCACCCCACCTCCCCGCCCACACCGAAGTCCCCCTTGTTGAGAGGCTTGTGATCTCTCAGCCAGGCGCCCCACTTTCACACCATGTTCTGGTTCTCCTTCGTGCGCGTGTACAGTGCACTGACCATTCCTCCAGACCTGCCCCCATCCAGACCCATGACAGCAGTGGCACATCTGCAAGGCGAGGGCCAGAGTTGTTCGTCCCCTTCATGTGCTTCCCCCCACCCCATGCCTTTGGCGATTGCGGAGCAGCCGTGTTTATTCTGAATGATAAGTTCTGTTTTCTCCAACTCTGAGTAATGGCCACAGTGTCGAGATGTGGCGATGGGTGAATGAATAAATGTATGAGTTAAGGGGTAAATTTTCATTTTGCTGCAAACTACATGCCACTGAATCAGAGGAAATTATCATGTTAAATAACACAGCTTAGATCATAAAACAAATCCGTAGATGGTAGAGGGAACTGTTAAGGTATATTTAAGGAGGCGAAAGGAGAAAAATGGTTCCTTCCATTTATATAAAAGTTTTAGCAATGGTAGCAACACTTATTTCTGTCCTTAATAAGTCTCTTGTTTATAGCTAGAGAAATGGCTTAGTATTAATTTCTCAGCTCTTCTGTGTGTTCTGCTCCCCGAACTCTTTATGTAGGAGTCTCTAGGCAAAGCATCTTTAGATATTAAGTGAGAGAGGTAAGGATTCAAGAGTGAACTATTTGCAGGCAGGAGAAAGAGCTGAAGGCCTGCGGCATGGCTCAGTGGGGAAAGGCGCTTGCCACCAAGCCCGGCAACCTGAGTCCAGTGCCTGGAACCACATAGTGGAAGAAGGGAACGGACTCCTGCAGGCTGTCCCCTGATCACCACTGCACACATACACACATACACAGAGACACACACACATGTAGAACTTAAGAAGAGTTGAACTACACATCCATCCTTAGAAGAAAGGCAGCAGCCATTTATTTGGTGATGAAGAGATGGCTTAGGAGTGCAGCTTGGTCCTAGCAGGCTGAGTCAGGGAAGGGAGAGTCTTCTAGTGGAGTGTTATTCACAGTGAAAGATTGCGAGCGGGAAGGTGATGTATGGTGTTACTGCCTTCAGATAAAGTCCACAAGCGTGAAAAACTAAGGGACGTGTTTAGGAACACACAGCTTAAGAAAAACAGGAAGATGCAGAAGTTTGGAGAGCAGTGAGCAGCTGTGATAGGGAAGGAAGGGGTGGGGTGGGGTGGGGGAGGTAGGGACACTGCGGGTGGAGAGTCAGGGGCACAGGCGGGCTCACTGTGTGAGTCTTCATGGTCCACATTTGCTGATAAGTGGTTTTGTTTTTTTTTTTATTTCTCTGTGGCTCTTCTGGAACTCGCTTTGTAGACCAGGTTGGATTCAAACTCACAGAGATCCTTCTGCCTCTATAAGTGTTTTTATTTATTAAATATTAGAGTCTTTAAAACTTCGGAAGCAGCAGCAGGACTGTAGATGTTTTAAATTATTAACTTGCTGATGGTAGAAAGAGGATTAGGTAAAAGTCTAGCAGGGAACCTTTATCTAAGATGAGCAGCGATGGGCAGGGTTGTTCGCAGATTGGGACTGTGTGAGGGTGGGGAGAATGAGGGGTGAAGGCCGTGAGTGGAAATTCGTTCCACTTAGCCTTGGGAAGACAGGCCAGCCATGCTGTGCTAGAGCAAATGAGAAAGGATCCCTGAGGAGAGTCTGGTAGAGACAGGGCTAAGGGGTGGGGAGGGAGATGAAGGAGAAGGGACTTACAGCTGACAGCCTCACTTGTCCCGAGCCAAGTAGGTTTCCCCTAGGACAGCGTTTCTCAGCCTTTTCATGCCGTGGTGTATAAAGAAGAAAGCCATAATGCTGGCAAGATGCCCTGGGGTGAAGGAGCCACTTGCGGCCATTCTAAGGATTTGGCGGGTTGTGTCAGTGGTAAGTTACTCATTTCTACATGCCGGGTGGGAGGTTCTCACTAGGACAGTGTTCTTTAAGCTGGTTTGTTTTTTTTCGTTATCACTTTCTGAAGGACCATTTAAAATAATCTCCCCTAAAGATGGCTATATAAATACACATTACATGTATCTTTTTATATCCATTATATACATATTGCATAGTATAAAGTTATACATATTTACCACATGGTTATATTACATATACGTATAGAGAATATTTATACTTTATACACTAAGGGAATACAGTATTTCTCCCCTGCACTTGAACCTATTTCTGCCCTCATTAGAAGATGCATGAGCTAGGGTGGAAAACAGAGACTTGGTCAGTTATTAGCCAGCTTTTGCACAGTGTACTTGTAAGAAAGCAATAAATAAAGGGTAATGGGGAGTAGGAGTTGAAGGTGCCTGCCCTTATCCAAATGAAAGGGGCTTTGCCTGCCCTTGAAACAGCGGATAACAGAGGGCCTGTCTCTCCACCCCTGTGCGTTTCTTGAAACTGGAGACAACCACCTATGAGCGCTGATGGGGCGTCCTGGAGGGTGATCTTGCGGACTCATGCAGAAGGTGCCGGATCACTGTCCAGGCTAGGATTAGGAGCGTAGTTTGTTTTTTAAGGAAATGAACCTTTGTATTGGGTTCCTTTGAAAATGTGCAAAAAGAAAATTCTTGACAGAATCTGAAATATAATCCATGATGTGAGCGTGAAACCCTTACTGGAAAGAGCAAGAGCTGTGGGGAGACCTTAAACGAGCCGCTAATAATTCCGCCTTAGCGTCAGGTATTTTCCATTAGCGAGCTTATACTAGGATAATAAACCTAAAATTAGGTTCAGCAGATACTGAGGAGTCTCACCAGTTAGTATATCGACAGGCTGTTTCTACTGATGTTTTTAATTTATACAAGACTATCTTTAGATGCTTTCTGCTAGCTTTAATAATGCAGTTAGTGTCTGTAGAACTTAAATAATTCAAAAGCTGTGTTAATAACAAGATCTTAAAAGCAACAGTGTATAAAACAGTACCAAGGAAGTATTCTTTGACATCAAAGAAGCTATTCCAAGGTTAAAATTTTCCCATAATTAAAAAATATCAACAACAACCCTGACAAGACCATGAAAAGCTGCTATTTCACTAGTCTCTTCCCTAGCAACATTGTATCCACTTCATCTGGAGAAGCAGCATCTGTGTGATTCTGATGTCGACCAAGGACGGCTTTGAGATGACTTCCTATGCATATGATAACATGGCAGTGGTAATCGGTGCTTCTGTAGATTTCCATCCAGGCATCCGTGGCTCTCAGAGAGAGCTACAAGTGATCGTTAATAGGTCAGTCTCAGGAAAATCACCGCGATGGTAATCGGCTGAAGCCTAATAGTGCATGCCGTCTATATCTGCACCAAAGCTTGTTCCTTGTCTGATAAAACACCAGATGGAACATTACCCCAGAGTCCTCAGAGTGAAGGGGAGGGAAAACATACTGCAGTGTATGCATTCTGTGGAAGCAGCTGCTGTTAAAAACTGTTACCTGCAATCTTCTGCATTGTATCAGATACATTCTTACTGTTAGATTCTGCTGCATTTTGAGAGACTGTGAGCAGAGGTCCATGAATGATCACAAGGCCCCCTTTTAATCAGTTTCTTCCTTTCTGCTCCCCAGAATCTCGGCGGCAGTGCTTCAGTTCTATAGGACAAATGAACCCCCACTTCCAGCTGCTGGGCTACATTAATTCACTATTAGGGGAATGAATTACCGTCCTTGTGTACGTAGTATGTAGCACATGTACAATTCATGCTAGTTATGGGGCGCTCCGCTCTCGCTGTCGGCTCTCAAAGGTGAGCTCTGACTAGGAAACTCCAGACTTAAAGGCATGATTGTTACAAGTTCCTGACAGAGAAGCCCTTAGGCAGGGGCTGGGGCCAGAGCTCAGTGGGTGTCATGTCGAAGACCTGGATTCGACTTGCCCCTGAACCCATATAAAAGCTGGGTGCCATAGAGTGTACCTGTGTTCTTGGCTGTCCTCTGGCAGAGACAAGAGAATTTCTGGAAGCTTGTAGCCAGCTAGCCTAGGGTACACAGTTACAAAACAATGACAATAAAGAGACCCTTTCTCAAACACCTGAGGTTGCACATACATGAGGGGCCCAAGCTTGGGTCATCAAGTTCTCACTTTGGTGGGGTGAACCATCTCATCGGTCCTAAATGACATTTTCTTTATGTTTTTTTTTTTAAAAATTTATTGTATTTTCATTTATGTGTGCACAGAACCATCTTTGCATGTGAGCGCAGGTGTGTACAGAAGCTGGAGGTGTCAGAGACCCTGGGGCCTGACATTGTACTGGAATCGAACGAGGGTCCCCGGCAAGGACAGTACGAGCCCTAAACTTGACATTGTACTGGAATCGAACGAGGGTCCCCGGCAAAGACAGTACAAGCCCTAAATCGTCAGGCAGTCTCTCCAGTCCCTCAGAGCTACATTTTAAATCATCTTGTTTTTTGTGTCAGTCTGAGGCAGGACCTTGTTATGTAGCTGAACCCAGAATTCTCTGGCCTTAGCTTCCCTGGTGCTATAATTCCAGGTGCACACTACCAAACCAGACCCTTGCTTCTAGTGAAATTCATTACTTGCTAAATGACACGAAAAAATGAAATTATGAAGCTAAATTTAGTTTAAAATCAAGCCATAGTTTTAGCTTTTAAAAATAACACAAATTTCTTTATTTTTAGTCCAGTAACATTAACAACTCATTAGCTTCTCTGCTGGAAAGTGGCAAGTTCATGCTTTTGTTATTGTTTTTCTATTTATGTTCTTTCTAATTAGTTATTATTAAAAGAATTAAATTCTTATTTCCACAATAAATTAGCTTTATTACAATGTGTTGAATACCAAGATTTCACTAGATGTTGGACATAGTCTCTCAACTTGTATTTTAGTTTTTGAGACATCTTGTTTGTTTGTTTGTTTGTTTGAGACAGGGTTTCTCCATGCAGTCCTGGCCATCCTGGAACTCGCTCTGTAGACCAGGCTGGCCTCGGACTCAGAGATCCGCCTGCCTCTGCCTCCTGAGTGCTGGGATTAAAGGCATGTGCTGTCACATCTGGCTCCAAAATAGTAATTGTGAATGTTATGTATTCCAAGGCCCGCTGCTTAGCTGGAAGCTGCTTACATTAGCTTTCCCCACACACATTAACTCGCCTGTTGCTGGTTCCTCCAAGTCATCTCCTCAAGTGTCCAGAAAAGAATCTGTCTTCTAGCAGCAGCCCCAGAAGCGGATCAGAAAGCAAGGAGCCCCGCAGCCCTGAGACACTGGGGTTCCCAGTGAGTGCAGATCTTAGTTACTTCTGCCACTGTGACAAAGCACCGTGACCAGGACAACTCATAAAAGAGAGCGTTTAACTGGGGACTCGCCTACAGTCTCAGAGGATGGGTCTTTGATCATTCAAACATTGATCCTTCTGTGGGGGGGGCATTCCCATTCAAACCCCCATAGTGACAGTCCCCAGCAGAGGACTTTACTTCATCAAAGCTGCCGGCCCTTAGCACCTGGTTCGGAAACCCTCCGAGAATGTTTTTCACTCCTTGTATCCAGAAGTCTCCCTCTCTAATAGTCACATACTGCAAACTGACCTCCTGTGTGGTGGCAGTACCAGTTTGAACAGCAGCCTTAGCCTGTGTAGCTATTCACTTTGCTGTGTGAGAAGAAGAAATCTAATCTGCTGAAGTGAGTTCAGCAGAGTGTGATCCCATCACATACCAGTGTAAGATTGTTCCGGTGAAGACCCGATGAATTCATGTTATCATCCCAGTTCTAGCACGGGAATTAAATGGACAGTTCTTCAGAGAGGTTCACGTGGCCAGCAGCACCAGTCAGAGATACATAAACTAAAGCCACAGTGACCCAGGTTGTCACTCCAGAAAGTGGCTGTTGTCGGAGAGATGAAAGAAAAATAGCGGTGAAACTGTGGAAGAGCCTTGTGTTCTGTCGGTGTGAATGTGAAGTAGTTCACACTCCGGAAAACAGTATAAAGGGTTCTCAAAGAGGTAACGTGACCACACGCTACAACAGTCCCGCTTCTGGGGACATTTCCAAAGGGAATGAAATCAAGATGTCGGAGACGTTCGCACTTCCCTGTCTACTGAAACACTCTTCACAATAGCTGAGGAATGGAAGCAATCTAAGCGTGTCAGTGGGTGAACGGATAAAGAAAATGCGTTAGAAACAAACAATGGGACACTGTTGAGGGTCAGAGGAGAACAGTCGGGTCACTTGTGACAAAGTAAATGAAATGAGATTATTGTGTTGAAGGAAACAAGCGAACCACAGATAGACAGGACCTATGGGATGCCAGCCAGAAGAATCTGAGAGAGTTAACGTCCTAGAATCTGACCGTAGAATCGTGGTCCCCAGCAGCCAGAGAGAGCGGCAGTAGGGGGTGGGGACGGCACCAAGTCCCGCTAGAGCGGGAAACCCTGTGCGTTGTTGTACAGAGATGACTGCACATAACACATATTTCAAAAAGCCAGGATAAGTCATCTTTAATGTTTCTGATTTTAGTATTTGGTGTCAATATGATAAACATTTAAGATAAATACAGTTAAAGGTTACAACATGTATCACAACATCACATGGTAACCCACTGGTGTCAACAACCTTGACGGTCTTATTATTGGTTGAAACGGGTCGGGCATGTGCTGCCCAGGCTGATTTCGGCTCCAGTAGCCCTCACACCTCAGTCTCCAGACTGCAGCACTCAGCTGCAGCCTTACATGTTTCAGTCCTTCCAGACTCAGATGTGTCCTGTAGCCTGCGTTCTGTGTTTGTGAGCAGCCAGCTCGCCGGTGCTTTGGAAGGTGGGTCTAGTGGTGCTGAGTGTCACAGTATTTTTAGGAATATTCCCAGTCACAATGCTTCTCCTGGACACTGAGGCTGCCTCTTCAGTTTTCTTAAGCATTATGTGTGTCTGGTATATATTTTTTCATATTTTAATTCACCCGTGTTTCATATTTGTTGTGTGACACACACTTTCCCCGATGGATTTGTTAATGCACCAACCATAATTATTTTAGAATCACTGTCAGATAGTTTCAGTCCCTGGATCTGGGCATGTCTGGGCATGGTGGCCATTGCCTGTCATCCCAGCATTTGGGGGTGGTGGAGCTGGAGTTCAAGGCCATAGCACACTCAAGGCCAGTCTGAACTGCAAGAGATCCAACGGCAAATGATAATGATAATTATTATCTCAACACCCAAAGCGTCCCTGGGTCTGGTTTGGCTGACGTCCTAACTCCCACAATGTGCTGTTTTCTTTGTTGCCTTTTATTTCTAACTTGTAAAGTTTTATTAAATGCTTGACGCTGTATATAAAAGACCACTGGAAACAGGTAAATATTATTTGTGCCCAGACACGAGCAGATCTTTGTTTGTTTGAGGGAGGTTAGGGCAGTCCTTGCATTGTGGGTCCTCAGTATTCTTGCTTGGCTTTTCTTCATCAGCGGGCTCTTGCCGCCCTCTTGGTGTGGCTGAGTGTGGATGGCGTGAAGTGGGCCTTGTCCTTCTCTTGTGGCAGCACGCTGCTGGTCTCCCTGATACTGACGTAGGCTAGGGCTCTCTCCCCTCATCTCCTCAGCATGCTGCTGGTCTCCCTGTTACTGACATAGGCTAGGGCTCTCTTCCCTCATCTCCACAATCCCCACACCTGGTCCTGAGAGGCGGCCATTCTCAGCGTTTCTCTCTCCCCTCCATTGGCAATCAAACCTCCAGCTGTCAGCTGTCTCATTTCTTCCTCCTTCAGCAACAGTACGCTGCCTGGAACCAGGCAGATGGAGCGTCTCTTCCACCTCACAGGAGGAGAGGATCTGTGTGGCTCCAGATCTGGAATGTGGCGCTTTAATCTCAGATCCTTCTTCGCTGTGTCTATGAAACACCTTTTGAAAACCTTTGAGGGTCACTAGCTAGCGAATCTGTCTAGGACAGCAGCTTCTCTATGCTTTGCTGGCCCATGTGCAGGGTGTTAGAATTTGGAATTTGTGTGTTTACTGTTCCTCACTGTGAGTGAAGAAAGGATTTGAGGGTCCCATGTCACCTCAACTCTACCGCCTCCGAGTCACGGAGAGGCCGCTTCTAGGTTGAATGTGGGATGTCCCCAAGTAATCTTATTCAGCTCCCCATTTGTTTTCTTTCGTGAGCTGAGAAGGTAGCAAGCCTGTCAATTTGAATAAATCTAGCTTATTTCTTCTCTCATTAAGGTGACAAACATGAATATTTTGTTACCTAGTTCTGTGAAGTGATTGCAAGAATGATTTTTATAAATTACCCATTTCGCTGTTCTTCCACCTCCAACAGCTAATCAGATTTGAAAATAATGAGGGTGATTTTTTTTTAATAGTGATTTTTGGTTTATCTATCTGAAAAAGAAACCAACACTTCAGGAAAAGTTTTGTTTCATCGGCCAAGAACGTGACTGATGAGGCCAAGAATATGACTGATTGTTTTTCCCAATGTCTCAGGTATCGGTGGCAATTTGGTGGCCATTCAGGCCAGCAGGATTTCTACCTACCTCCATTTACACAGCATCCCTGGAGAGCTGCCTGAAGAGCCCACAGGGTGTTCCTACCCGTTTAGGACGTTCTTCGGCTCCGGTAAGTGTGGGGTAGGTTGTGTGGGCTTTGTCAGGAACTGCTTCCCGCTGAGATCTGGGGGCAAAATTTGTTGAGTTGATATTTTGTGAATGTTGTGCTGAGCTAATCTCAGGAGACAAAGGCCTTCTGCCTCCCCAAGCCCGTGCATGCGTGCGTGCGTGCACACGTGTGTGCAGCTGGGGCCTTTGCACTCTTTATTCCTGTCTCTGTTGGTTAAGAAAGAGGAACCATATCTATTTTTGGTTGGGCCCAACCTTTAACAGCTGAGCCGTCTCTCCAGCAGTCGGGAGGCAGAGACAGGCTGATCCCTGAGTTGAGGACATCCTGGTCTACAGAGCGAGTTCCAGGACAGCCAGGGATACACAGAGAAACCCTGTCTTGAAAAAACAAAACAAAAAACAAGAAGGAAGGAAAGAAGGGAGGGAGGGAGGGAGGAAAGAAGAGACAGAGAAAGGGGAACCATACATACAAATACAAAGCACCTGTGACTTAGGACAGACAGATTGACTTTCCTTTCTATGTTATTGCCTTTTGACCTTTTAAAATGTGGGCATTTGCTCTGAAATAGGACATTCGGAGGCAACCCAATGACGGGGAACAATACACAATTTATATGAACAGATACATGACCGCCAAAAAGCTGAGGTCATTCTTTCATGTGTATGGGTGTTGGCCTGTAAGTGTGTCTGTGTCCCACTGGTATGCCTGGTGCTCTCAGAGGCTGCAAAGAACATCAGATCCTAGAGAGCTGGGCTTATAGAACGTGGTGAGCCCGACATGGGTCCTCTGCAAGAGCAGTCTGTGCTCCTCACCACTGAGCAGCTCAAGCTTGTCCTTTTATTACCAGTGATGGGAAGTTAAAGAAGGCGTGCAGTTAGCATCCCGCTCTCCTCCTGTTTCTATGATAGACACAAACAAGGTTTGTTTTGTTTCCCCAAGACAGGGTTTCTCTGTAGTCCTGGTTGTCCTGGAACTCACTCTGTAGATCAGGCTGGCTGCAAACTCAGATCCACCCGCCTCTGCCTCCCAAGTGCTGGATTAAAGGCATGTGCCACCATGCCTGGCTCAAAATAAGTTTTTAAACAACCATTTTTTATTTGATTTTATAATTGCATCTAATAGTGGAATTCCCAAGAATTATGTGAATTGTAAATGGGATTTATTCTTGGCAGTTGAATTGATGTAATACTGTGAGCTATAGTAATGAGAACGTAACCTCCAATTTGTTGTTTTGGCTTTCTGAGATAGGGTCTGTCTGGCCTGGGCTTGAACTCAGTTGCTGCTCCCTCAGCTTCCGTAGTGCTGGGGTCACAGAGACCCACGCTTGTCCTCTGACTTGGATTACCACGCCCAGTTCCTAGGGTCACTTTATTTTTCCACCAGTACTGGGTCTTGAACCTTGTGAGTGCTAGACCAGCAACCAGCTGAGCTGCATCCCCAGCGGTAACCTTCAGTGCCATCTTTAATGCCGTCTGCGTTTCACCTACAGGTGTGAACAATAAGTCTGCCCAAGTTCTTCTGCTCCTGGTGGTTCCCGGCCACTTGATTTTCCTCTACACGATTCACCTGATGAAGAGTGGCCACACCTCTCTGACTGTTGTCTTCGTTGTAGTGTACCTCCTTGCTGCTGTGCTACAGGTAAGAGGGACAAACCCCCTAAAATCTTAGGCTCGGGAATGGCTGGGAACTGTCGTGGTGGACTTGTACAGCACACAGCACAGTTAGAATCTGTCTGAGAGATGCAGATGGGAATGGCAGAGTATGATGCTGAGAAGCATTAACAGCAGGTGGGAGGAGGGAAGGAGTCACCTCTGGATTTCAGTTTGTGGTCCAAGCTACATGTCATAGCGGCTGTTTCCAGGTCTTGCACTTGGTAATCGGAGGAGGACTGTGGAGTCTGGCTCCGTCTCCACCACACTGAACTTCCACAGGAGAAGCTAAAGCTTTCTCCTTGCACACTTCCAAGCCTTGCATGAGCGCAGCATGGCACAGTCTAGGCTGTCTGGTGCTACGCAGAATTCCGAGGGGCACATTTGTAGGCTTGCCTCTCTTAGAAGCTAAGGACTGGAGCAGGGTCGAGAACGCCTGCAGAGTTACCAGAGGTCACGATCCTGCTCAGCTTCAATCTTTTTACATATGCCTTTTAAAATTTTATCAATTATACTTATTTATGTGTGTGTGTGTGTGTGTGTGTGTGTGTGTGTGTGTAGATCAAAGGAGTACTTACTTGCAAGAGTCCTCTCCTTCGAGAGTGAACTCAGTATGGAAGGTCCATTGCTTTATGTGTGTGGATACAGATGCACGTGTGCCATGTTGCATGTGTGGGTCAGAAGGTCCTCTCCTTGTTTGCACAGCATATGCCAAAGCAGTGCTCCAGGGATCGCCCGGTCCCTGTCTTCATCTGGCTGTAGAGCAAAGGGTTTGCAGCCGGCTTTGCAATTCTGGGGATTTGAACTCAGGTACTCACGCCTGTGTGGCTTTAACAAACACTGAGGTCATCTCTCCAGACCTTCAGAAAAGATTTTTGTTCATTTTTTCCAGTAGCCTTAGGGCACTGTCAATCTGAGACCCTTTTAAAATATTCAGCCCAGGATGTTCGGGCCACGTGGGTCATTTGATGCTGGATTCAGTTCCTTGAAAGGCCCTGTTGTGGTTATGGATTTTTTCTTAGGTATGATTTTTTTTTCTCTCCATGTAGTCAGACAAATGCCCCTCTTTGAGGACAGGTTTACTTCTTATAGAGGGAATGAGTTTTAGTCTTCGAATCTTATATTAGATGCTCCACCTGGGAAAGACTTTGTCTTTACCTTCTGTTCCTTGTACCCCGTGCTGCTCAAAAAATAAATAAGAAGACTGAGCACTTAAGCCATGGGGAGCAAGCCAGTAAGCAGCACCCCTCCATGGCCTCTGCATCAGCTCCTGCCTCCAGGTTCCTGCCCTGACTTCCAGTCAGCGCTGAATACTGATATGGAAGTGTGAGCGGAATAAACCCTTCCCTCCACAGAAAACAAAAACCTAGAAGGCTCCTCAGGCCGCTGGGGAGGCCTGGGTGTGGTTTGTGCCCAGTGAAGCATCCTGCTCAAGGCTGCTTAGGGGCCAGTAGCCTCAGCCTGCCTCTGCCCCTCTCCCTCTGAGGATTTTTGGCTGCTCAGTGATGCCTTTAAAAGGACACTGCCTTCCAAAATTTGCTGAGCATCTGCAGTTGGTCTTCACAATCAAGGTGTTTGCAGCGCTGCTAAAATGTTAGGCCTCTTGTCCCTCGTTTGGGAGGGGGCACCTCTTTGAGGCTTGGGTCCGACTGTGTTGTGTGTTAATCCACAGGAAGAAATTTCTCTTTTCCCAGTCACTCTCAGGCTCTGTTTGGCAGAGCGGGGTGGGATGGGAGAACAGTGTGGTCTTTGGAGTCTCTCAGCCTCGGCTGGACCTCATTCTCGATCGGCGTCTGACCGGACAAGCCCCTTCAACCTTTTCTCCATCCAGGTTTCCCCTCGGGAGAATTCTCTGATAACAGTTCTCACTATCATCCTCAGGAGCAAAGAATGCCTAACGTTAGCACCGCTCACCCCCAAACCCCACAAAAACAATCGGATCAGAATGACATTTTATCTGAAGATCAGAAGTAGACTGAATTCCTGCTGACCGATAATCTTAATTACCCCAGACATTTAAATACTAGATTTCAGCAACGTTTTCCATCCTGGAGACCGAACTAGAGGAGGCTGTCTTATAGGGACATGAATTCAACCTTTGCAGAGCCCGGTTAGGAAGGACTGTCCTCGTTTCTATTCCTGAGGTTTATTTGTGTCATATTCCTAAGCGGCCCTCCCCCAAAGCAGTCACCCTTCTTCACACAGCGCACAAGGCTGCCGTTGGCAGTCACAGCAGTAAAGAGATGCTAATGCATGCAAGTGTTGGTCTGGCCCAAAGGAGGAGCCCGCCTAGAAAGTCAATAGCATCCAAAGCAAATATATAATCTTGTGCTTGCGTATTTATTTAAATTCCAGACAGTACGTTTATAACTTGCATAATTAACCAGGGCTACAAAGTTGCCTTTTGAGGAGGCATATTTACCCAGAGAAGTTATGCATATTCCATAGAGAGCAGACGATGTTAGAACACAGTGCACCCTTGGTTTGGTATCTGGTGTGGAAAGCATCTGTGCCTTGATCAGTGGTTTAACTTCGAGGCAAAACACATTGCAATAAGAAGACTCTGATACCACGATCCTCACAATTTACACCCAGAGGTCCAAGAAAACACTAATATATCTTGATAACCTTAAGAAAAAAGTTTTAAAAATTGAAACCTGTTTGAACATTGTCTGAACACTTTTAAAAAGACACCATGTTAGAAGTAGGTTTGATTCTGTGGCCTGTGGTGCAGAGAAAATGGAAGGAGAATGTGGGAGAGAGAGCAAAGAGGGGGAAAGAGACTGTTGTGTGTGATCACGTGTGACAGCAGGCTCCTTCCTCTGTGGTTCACAGCTGGTCCATACAGCAAAGGCAAGTCCACGCATTTTAGAGAGGCTCGGAGGTGAAATGTCACCGCCGTCACTGGTGTTAGGAGCCAGTACTCACATATTTGTTCCAATTACCTTTTAAATAAAAGCCATGGATTCTGAACTGACAGTGGTAGCATTTATGGAAGACTTGAGTCAGGCAGAGGTGTAGCTCTATATAGCATCTCGTTCTTTGCTGCAACCAGCCCCACGAGGTCGGTGACAGTGGCTCATTGTAGAGACTCTGTCAAGGTTCTGGGGAATGGCGGCAGTTCCTGTTTTCTTTCCTTCTTTCTGTTTTTGGTTTTCTTCGAGGCGGGTTTTTCTGTAGCTTTGGAGCCTGTCCTGGAACTCGCTCTTGTAGACCAGGCTGGCCTCAAACTCACAGAGATCCCCCTGCCTCTGCCTCTTAAGTGCTGGTATAAAAGGTGTGTGCCACTACCACCCAGCTTTCTTTTCTTAGTTTTTCTTTTTGAGAGAGAGAGAGAGAGAGGTGGTAGCATTTGATTCAGGATCTTTTTATATAGCCCAAGCTGACCTTGAACTCCAGCATGCTAGGATTAGCTATTTCCTATTTTTCGGTGTCACGTGTTTGTGGATAGGTCCACACCTTTCTCCGTAAATTGCCAGATAATAAATTCCTGAAATGCTGTGGGTTGCCTCTCCTCTGTGACAACTGCATAGGTGTTTTAACTCTCTGCCACAGTGTTTCCAAGTGACTCTTGGGAGTAACAAAATGTAAGGATTACAAAGTAGACTAATAAGGAGGTAAGCAAAGGAATGAATGGAATTGAGTTCCGATAAAGCTTTATTTGTAGAAGTAGGTGATAAGTTGAATTTGGTTTCGGGGCCCTGGCTTGCTGTGTGGCCATTATGGTCGGTGTTGGTGCGGGGGAGGAGGCATTCCCTAATTCGTTTGGGGCCAGCATAGGTGAACTCAGGATTTTAGCTATTGCAGCTAGTCTTAAGGCTACGGAATGCCAGAGGGGACTCTTCCACCAAGTGAGGCCCACACTGACCCAAGGCTTCCGGCAAGCCAGGCATTCGGCTGATGGCGGGGGCTGCGTCTGGCAGTGGCTGTCATGGTGTATTTTCTGGGTTTGGAGGAGGTGCAAGGCGAGTGCCTTTTTGGAGCAGAGGCGTTTCTTCTAGACCAGCCAGCTCCTGGAACCGGGTCTAAAGCTTGTGGTGCTCTGAGGCAGGACAAGCCGCTGGCTCTGGCAGCTGGTCTGGGATTCTTGTATCTTTCTGCTTTGAGGCTTGTTTTGTTTTGTTTTCTTCAAATAAGATAGACACTCAGATTAATAAGGAACCTGCCAGAAGAACAAACTGAGATTCAAATCCAGTGGTTTTGAGACAGAATTTCATTATGTACCATAGATCAGGCCTTGAACTCACTCTGTGACCTATGAACTCATAGCAATCCTGCTTTGTCTCTCAAGTGCTGAACTTACAAGCCAAATTCCAAATCTTGGAGCACATAAGTTCAAGATTCTAATATTCTCCGCTTCCTACACACTCAAAACAGCATCTGAATTAGCTTGATGTGGTTGCCAGGCGACCTTTGCCAGTGGAGCAGTAAGGAAAGTGAGCCTCATGCAAGGGTGCCAGGGCCCAGAGCGTGCCGTCTCTGGCTCTTACCCCTGGGGATCTTACCTTTAGAACCTGTCTCTCAGATTTGGACAAGCCACCCTCCTTCCTGGTAAAGGGGCCAGAGCTAGAATGGCTGTCCTTGGCCATTTGAAGCCCGAGGCAGAGGTTGGTGCTGTATGTGTTTTCCAGAGAAGAAAACGCCACACACCACAGCTGGATGGAGGCAAGACGCTGCTTGTGACAAGTGGGATGCGCTAGCCTCTGGAATCCAGGCTTTTCTTGTTAGGAAAAGATTACATTCCTGTTAATTAGCTGTCTCTTCTCAAGCGTGGTTCTTGACCCGGACATATGCTGTTCCTCCCAGAAACAAGCAGCTCAGACCCATGGCCGTGTTAAGGGCAAGGAGATGCAGGGAGATGACAGTGGTCATGCCTGGTTCTCTCTTACAGGTGTTCACCCTGCTGTGGATTGCCGACTGGATGGTCCATCGCTTCTGGAGGAAAGGGAAGGACCCGGACAGTTTCTCCATCCCCTACCTGACGGCACTGGGTGACCTGCTTGGGACAGCTCTGCTGGCCTTAAGTTTCCATTTTCTCTGGCTTATTGGAGACCGCGATGGTGACGTGGGGGACTAATGGGCCCTCGAAGCTGTTGCAGGGTCACCCGGAGGAGAACACGAGGCAGCCACTGCTGCCCTTCCCACCCCCAAAGCTCTTCATCAGTTGTGTGACTTACGCCAGGGTCGTCTGCGGTTTACCCTGACTCCATACATGGCCTTAATGTACTTTTTAAGGAATTTGTGCTGGAACCACAATGAACGGTATTTGTGCTGCTTTTTGTAGAATAAATAATTTGACACAGACAGAGATACAAGCTCACACTCTAAAATCACTTAGGAAAGAATATAGGATGTTTACAATGAATTGTTTTCAAACCACAGACCTAGCAGACATGTACTTTACTATTAAGTTGTAATGCAAGGTTAGAGGCCAGGGAGCTTTAGCGGGCTTTGTCTCACGGCTGTGTCCCGCTGCAAAGATACCATGACCTGAAGGCACCAGCCGAGCTTGCCCTCCTCCGTGGGAGCTGAGGTTGGCAGTCACCGATTCCTAAGCTGACTACATTTGTCCTGCTGAGCATAACGACAGACTGACTTCTGCTCTTGTTTAAAACTGCCAGTGTTCGTCTCATTTCCATTCTCAACAGGTAACCCCTGAGGTCGATTTTTACTTTCTGTCTTGGGAGAAGGGGCTGACCGCGCTGCCCCAGCAGGCCTTGGACTTGCAGTCCTCTGGCTTCGGTTCCGTCCTCCTGATTCTAAAGCACTGGGCCTTCGCTCATTCGTGGGTTGGAAAGCTTTGATCTGATTTAGAAAACAGTCCTCAAAGCAGAAGATGAGTTGAGCTGTGTTTGTGGGCACAAGATTGTGTGTGTGTGTGTGTGTGTGTGTGTGTGTGCACGTACGTGCGTGTGTGTGTGTGTGTGCACGTGCGTGCCTGCGAGCGCATGTGCATGTGTATGTATGCATATATGTGAACGTGTATGAGTGTGTAGGTAGGCCTGCATTCCAGAATGTGTAAGCATGTGTTTGAGCATGTGTGAGCATGTGTGAGCGTGTGTGTGTGTGTGTGTGTGCACGTGCGTGTGTGCATGTGCGTGTATGCATATATGTGAATGTGTGTGAGTGTGTAGGTAGGCCAGCATTCCAGAATGTGTAAGCATGTGTTTGAGCATGTGTGAGCATGTGTGAGTATGTGTGTGTGTGCACGTGCGTGTGTGCATGTGTGCATGTGTATGTATGCATATATGTGAACGTGTGTGAGTGTGTAGGTAGGCCTGCATTCCAGAATGTGTAAGCATGTGTTTGAGCATGTATGAATGTGTGTGTGTGTGTGTGTGTGTGCATATGCAAAAAGAGACAGACAACAACCAGAGAAAACGACACAGAGAGACACAGTAATTGCTTTTTCTACAATAAGTACCATTTGATGTAACGCAGACCTAAGGTTTGGGAAGAGCAGGCAGCCCTGTGGCTCTGTAAGGCACCCTGCCTGTTAGTTGTCCCTCTGAAGGAGAAGTTCTGGCCGACCTCATTAGCATCTCATCATGGGCTTCATCTGCAGAGACCATCTCAAACATTTTTCTGAAACTCCGGCCAATATCCTGTGCACTGGACTGGCACCTGGCTAGTCAGTAGGAAGCTCTTTTAGATCACTCAGCACTTAAGGAAACCGTAGTGCAATCTTTAAGACCATTGAATATTTAATAATTTAAGCTGCTGAGGGAATAAAGTTCACATGGCGTTGATCGTCATGGTGAGTTTGTGTTGTGTAACTAGCAGGTGGTTTGCTATGTATTGGGCAAGTATTCTTACTCAGTCTTTACGGAGGCTGTGGTTTAGAGTTATATATTTTTGCTCATTTTTAAACTTCATTTAATTCTTCTGCCTTATCAAACTTTGAAGGCATAGTTTGAACTAATTTTGGGACTGCTCCTTTAGAGAGTCACGTCACAGAGTGAACACTATGATAAAATAAGCTTAAAGTTTACGTTGATGAATATGTAGTTGCAATGATTATTTTATGTTTTAAGAAATCGATACTACCTTTCATATTATTATAAAGTATTTGTGAATTTGGGTTTTGCATTTGGGCTGTATGTTCTTTTGTTTCGAGACAGTCTTGCTCGGTATCCCAGGTGAGGCCTAAAGTGGAGCTCCACCTGCCTTAGCCTACTGGGAATCTTTAACTCACAAAACATGCAGAGTAAGCCCCAGTGTGAGTGCTGGCCAGCAGTCTTAGGCTGCTGTGCCATGCATTCCAAAGCACACGCAAATGCTGACAGCATTGTCTTGCTGTGGATTAAATGGAGTCTAGAGTCCCCATCTATATTTTATAGCAGGGTCACGGGGGTGCAGAGTGACATTTTAAGATTGCACAGCTGCAGAGTGACCAGATTGTTCTAGATCAGTAGACTTTGTTATGCACAGCTCTGCCCCACCCCCAAATGCACCAAGAATATCCACCTAGGTACCAGAGAGGAAGCCGGCTGGAGAAAGTCCGGGCCAGTGTTACTAGTCTTTCAGACTGCTTGCAGGGACGCCTCCACCTTATGTGTCTTGGTGGTCAGCACAGCCAACTCTGAGCTATTCATGGTCCTAGGGTCAGAGAGACTGCAGATGAAATAATAAATGCTTTACCTTATAAAATATTTTCCATCTTGTAATGAAGACTTTAGACTAAAGAATAATGCCTTGTTTCTTTCTTTTTGTTGTTTTGTTTTTATTTTTCAAGACAGGGTCCTCTCTATGTAGCCCTGGCTGTCCTGGTACTCATTTTGTATCCCAGGCTGCCTCACACTCACAGAGATCCCCCTGCCTCTGCCTCCTGAGTGCTGGGATTAAAGGCATGCACCACCACCTGGTGATGCTTCATTTCCTCTAGCCGCTCAGCACCAACCCTCTTCCTCCACCTACGGTGTCACAGGACAGTGCATGGCTGATGCTCAGCCTTTGTCAGAACAGCAGAACCTCTAAGACACACGTAATGGGCAAATGAATTGAAAAGGGATACACATTTCTTTAAAAAACAATTGCAGATCTTTGAAAGTCTTACAAGTTTTATTTAGGCATAAAATTTATTATCAGTCTTAGGTAAACAGTATTTTTATACCACACAAAATCCTACCTTTCCAAAACTCCTTTCCCACTAATTTACCAGGCACATTATACACATAGCTTAAAAAAAAATCATATTTTTTTATTCTTGGCCATCCACCTTTTTTTGAAATTTCCAGAGTTTCTTAGAATCTAATAAAATAGAAACACATGATGTACCTTTGTGGAGACATCAAACAACCTCACACCATAAACTGTTCATGATGTAGCCAAATGAGTCCTTTCAAAGTCTCTCAGTGGTGGGGCGTCCCTTCTTTCCCTGCATCTAAGGTATAATTTACCCACTGATAGTGGTCTCTGGCACCTTGGAACTATTGTAAACCCAAGTCAGAATAAAATGTGAGAAGCCCTATCCTTGTGCTGTGGTGGTTTCTTTGTGAATTACCCTGTCAGCTGCAGAACAGTGAACATGTCTGGAAATCCCCCGGAAGGGTCCAGCTGATCTGCTGCCCCCTCCCCGTGTTTATGGGACGTGGGAACTGGGCCCTGATGGCAGCCGCACCTCCAGCCCACTGCTCCCCTGTGCTCCACCATCCCTCTCAGAGTCCTGGGCCATCACTCTTCTCGATGAGGCCCCGCTCTGACTAGACAGAACTCTCTATCTCTGTCTCTGCCTGGCCCTGAGCCATGGCATACGGCTGTTGTTATTCTTTTGGCCCTTTAAGGGGCAAGCTACGCCCACTCCCGGGACCCCCCCACCAAACCCCTGCCCCGCCATCTTGGACTCTGGGCGCACACCCGCATATCTCTCTCTCTCTCTCTCTCTTTCTCTCGCCCTTTTCTGTCTCTCTCCTCTTCTCTCTTTTTCTCTCCTCTAAGTAATAAATATCCAATTCTATTCTGTATGATGTGTCTGCCCATGTGCCTTCTAGCCGCCTGCTCACACCCACTCGCCGCATGGTGGGACCAGCCCGCCCCGCTCTCCCAGGACCCACCACGAGCAGTTCGAGACCCACTGGGCTTGCGGCTGCTCTGTGGGGGATCTTCCAGCACTTTTTAAATTATAAAATTGATACTCCACTACTAACTCATTTACGCACTTTACTATGGGATTTTACTGACTACTCATTACCTCAACCATGTGCTAACCCATCCCACCGCCGATTAAAATAGGAGATCAGGTATTATTTTTCTCCCCCAGGTCAACGTCCCTCACCCTTTCCCCTTAAATGGCAGGGTCCCCTCAGAGTAATTCTCTTAACTCCCATGGCTGCCAAGCTTGAGGGAATTCCTCACTGGACTCACCTGTCACATCTTAAACCCTTTACTCCTCCAGCTCAAGATAATTCCTCATACGCGGTGACTCAGACAGGACCCTGCTCCCTTAGGTTCCAGAGGACACCAAGTTCAGCTCCCCTTACTCCAGTCCAAGGGAAATAGAAGGTCCCATCCTTCATTTAACTCTCTTGTGTCAACATACTCTCCCTTCTCCTTTTCCTATGTGTGTTATGTCCAGATACCTCCAATGTCATGTTTAAATTTCCAAATAACCACTCAGCTGTTGTTACAGGAATCATCATCAGACACAGAGCCAAAGGTACAAAACTGTCATATCCAAATACCTCCCATGTCATGTTTAAATTTCTAAATAACCACTTAGCTATTGTTACAGGAATCGTCATCAGACACGGAGCCAAAGTTCCAGGTGGTCAGCAAAATCTTAACAGGTCCCTTGACATAACAGGTTCGCCACTGACTGCATCAGGGTCTCCTGGATGTTAAGGTAATACCCAAGATTCACTCCATTATCCTGATTATGCATGGTTAAAATATCTTAAATTTCTTTTAAGACATTTTTTTAAGCTCCAGGGGCCAGCTTGATCCACCTAAACGGACCAGACTTGAACGGAATAAGTATCATTTAATTTTTTTATCATTCCTGGTGTTGAGGATCCCTAAACCCCCCCATCCACCATTTAATTCTCTCTGTCATCAACCCCCTCCCATCCACCATTTAATTCTTTCTCTGTCATTCTTGGTCTCGGAAACCCTTAAGCCCCCCCCCATCTCAATAAATCTCCCCTTTATTAATTTAATTTTTCCTCTCCTAAACGTGACTTTTGTCTTTCCAGCATCTTACGAGGTTCAAGCCATCAGATGACCCAGTTCCTCAAGACCTAAAGAAATGCAGTTTCAATCAGCCATTCCAGGACCCCAGCGGACAGGATGGGACCAGACAAAAATGCATCAGACACCCCAAACCCCTCGACGCCCACAAAGTCAGCAGGAAGCACTTATGAGAGACTGGGCTATGCCCCCATTCCCTACCCATTAAGACCCTTAACCCCCCCCCCCAAATTTTTTAACAAGCGTGGAAATGTTATTCTCCAGGGAAACTACATTTCCCAGGAGCACATGCGCTGGCTGCTTGCTATCACGTCACCATGCATGCGCTGGGATCCCTTTAAAAATCTAAGGGCGCCATTCCCGGGCTCCTTCTTTTCTGTCCCTTCCCTCTTAATAAACTCATACACGTGGGTTCGTTTGTCGTGTCCCGTGTCCTCTTTCGTCTCCGCGGGAATATTAGCTGTGAAAGACACATGCCCACTCTGCTCCGGCCTTACATTTCTAGCCGCATTCAGTGGCAGGAAGCTGAGTGTTCTGTTGTCACCACATGCCCTTGGGACAGTGACACGTCCCAACCAGTTCACTGAAAGTACATTCATCCAGGTCACCAACAGGATTGTGCTAAATCTAGTGATTAATTTCCACCAAAATAACAAGCCAGGGGGAGGCAGAGGCAGGCAGATCTCTGAGTTCAAGGCTAGCCTGGTCTACAGAGCAATTTCCAGGACAGCCAGAGCTACATAGAGAAACCTAGTCTCGAAAGACAACAACAACAAAATGCAAAGCAGGGGGCTAAATGTGACCTCATGACATGGGAGAGCGCTTGGCTATCTCTAACTCTACCTCCGGGGTCTGCCCATGCCGCCTTCCCTACACTGTCTGAAGCTCGTCTTCCACTGCCCCCGTTTCTTCTCAGTTTCTCAGTGTTGGGGTGTTCACCTGTGTCCCCCAGGTCCCACCTCATTGTTACGTCATCAACACTAATTCCTCCTTTACTTTCCCAGTCCAAGCCTCACCATTGAGTTCCCAATGCCGGCGGGCGGCGCCACTCCTTAAAGGACAGACAGCTAGGCGGTGCAGCTGTATGGACGACACTCACCTGACCAGCCACAGCTGTGTTCAATGGGCTGCTGTACCCGACAGCTACAGGTCACTCATTAAAGGTCCACTTCCCTCACCTCTGCAGAACTCTTGTAAGTCAGGAAGAAAAGACCAACAACCCAAGAGTGAGGCAGCCCGTGGCCGGAGGGGGACTGGTCCCTGGACACTGACTATTCACTTGTGCTCATTGGACAAAACTCCAATGCCAAAGTGTCTCTTCTTAGGTCCAGAGTGGGCCCCTCTCCAGCCCCCATACAGCTGTGCCACTGAAAGGGTCGTGGGTGGATTGCAGCCTGGGCTCCGCTGGGGCTGGACCAACAGGTAAAGTGGACTGCAACTCCAAATCAGCATTCCTAGAAACCTTGTCACGAGGGCTTGTTTGCCAGGAAAGGCGTTACTTTCTTACCCTCCACCTACAGCCCCCCAGCTCCGGAAGGGAGACTACTTCTCTCTTAACTCAAATAAGACTCCCACGGATCACGCACGGCTTCCCAGGCTGCCCCAGATAACTCGCCCACCGCCTGCCCCCACGTAACCCCTCAAACCTGGCAGGGCTCCCGCTGTTGCTCTCCCGTGCCTCCACGGTGGGAATCCACGTTTCCTGCTCCGCCCACGGAGCGGTGTAGTCCTGTGGGTTCACGACTCCCTCCCTAAGACCTCCTTTCTTCCCGTGGCGTTACACCTTCAGGGATAAAGCGCTCTGCTCTGTAGGAGCTCAAGGAATCTGTAAAACAGCTTAAAATCACGAGGGCGGGGCCTTGCAAAGGATATTTACCCAGAAGCCTCCAAGTCCTAGAGGCCCCTCGAACACACCTGACTCTATTTCCACGCGACCTACATCAAGGCTCGTTAAGGGTAAATGAAAGCATCTGGAGGCAAAAAGATGCAACGTGCGTCTGCAAACTGCCTTGCTGGTTTACCGAGGGTTAAAAGATTGGGATAGACAGAAAGTGGTCTCCCATGGTGCAGGACCTAGTGAAACACACCAGAAGGAAAGCCAGTAGCCTAAGAAGTCACCACAGGGGGGCTAAGACTGAGTGGGAACACTGGACAGAGAGAACACACTGGCCTGTGTGTACCTTTTCAGATTCTTTTGGCCCTGACACTATGCGCACGTGTTACTTATATAAAATTCCTTTTAAATGTTTTCTTCGAGCCACAGCCTCACAGTGCCATCCAGGATGGCCTGGAACTCTCTAAATCAGGCTGGTCTCCAACTCACAGAGCTCTGCCCAGCCCCACCTCTTGAGTGCTGGGGTTACAGGAATGTGCCACCACACCCAGTAATGAAAAAAAAAAACATTTATTTTTAAAGAAAATGTATTCTTAAACAAAAATTATTATTTCAGCCATCCGGCCCCAGCTTCGTTGCTGTTCAACTTGAACGTTTTTCATTTGAAAATAAGTGGTCTTGAACCCTGGCTGCCTTAACAGAGGACTGGGTTCAGTTCCCAGAATCCCCATGGTGGCTCTCCACCTCCTGTTGTTGAAGCTCCAGAGGACCCAACACCTTACTTAATAGTTTTTTGTTGTTGTTGTTTTTTACTTTCTGGTCAATAGGTCCTCAACTCAAATTAGTATTTATTATATTCAAACATTAAGAATGAAAATGCTTTGTTTTGTCTAGCAATGAGGACAGGACACGTGTGTGTGTGTGTGTGTGTGTGTGTGTGTTGCAGTATACCTGCCAAGGAAAGCTACTAACAACAGGAGTAGAACCAGCCCAGGAGAAAGAAGTGTGCTGCAGTCAACAAAACTGAAAGGAGTTGGAGATTTGAAAAGTGTTTTGACATCAGACATGGAGATGCAGAGTTTGGAGTTTGTCCAGCTAGTTTTCAGTCTTGCTTTTGGTCCAGTATTTCCTCACTACGTTCCCTTCCCTGTGTTTTGGAATGGTTATATATATATATATATATATATATATATATATATATATATATATATACACACACACACACACACACACACACACACACACACACACACATATATATATATATATATATATGTATATATATATATATATATAGCCATCTCTCCAGACCCACTGCTTATGTTTGTATGTGTATTTATTTCTATTTTACTTTTTCTGGGTAGGATATTTAATCCCAAAGACTCAGGTTTCTTTCCCATTTATAAAATGAAGTAGCAATGCCTGCCTCATAAGACGGCCAAGAAATTTAAACAAAATAAAATCAAACTAAATAGTAGAGAAAGGGCATCACTTCCTCTAAGCGATTTATACTCGTTTCTAATAACAGCATAGGACCCAGAATTACAGCATCCGAGTCATCTATGGGAAAAATTATTAGAAAGTGTCTTTCCTGTAGGCTCAGAAAATGAGTTTTGTGACCTGAGAAGTCAGATGGAACATAGAGGACCCCTTCCCAGGGGTATAGATATATGGAGAGCGTAAGAGAGAGACTTACACAGACATGAATGTAGACAGAAAACATACTTACCCATCTGTACAGACAGTTCTCGAACAGTGGATTCAGTCGCTGATACCAAACTGGAAGTGCTTCTGAGGAGAAAAAGAAAAGACATGCCTGGGTCATTTTTATATTTTCAGGGTCTGACCAGTTTAACAGAAGCAGATTGGCAAATGCCTTCCTCACCAAATCCAAAGAAACTGTAGTTTTGAAAATGGGTATTTTCAGAAAGTCCCCCACCATATGTGAAACCACCTCTATCAAGAGGTACCACCGCACCCTCACATTTCTTCGGCACATCCCAAAGTTGGCCCTATCCAAGCTGACTCTGAGGGCTAAGGAGGGTGGCTCCCAGGTGCTCAGGGCACCGTGCAGCAGGACCACTGCTCTGGCTGTCGTCTGGCTCAGGGTAAGAACAGGAACGCTCCTGCAAAGTCAAACTGCGTAAACAGCAGGGATGGGGGAACACGTCTGCAAACCAGGCCCTCACAAGGGATGGGCAGGGGCGTTGCCGGTTAAAATCCAGCCTGGGCTGCATCAACGCTTCAAGTTTAGGGTGGACTACATAAACAGTACCAAAGAATCAAAAAGCTGGGTCCGGAACAGCGGCCTGGAAGGTACAAGTCCTAGCTGCCCTTCCAGATGACTCGGGTTACATTTCCAGAATATCTTTCAGGCATCTGATGTCTCTTCCGGCCTTAGTGGGGACTTCATGCATGAACAGACATACAGAACAGACAAAACACATGTATACATAAAATAATAATTAAAAAATTAAAAACAGCAAATAGTAAAACAACTAAACATCTTTATATTCAAAGATGGGTGTTTAAGGGGTTAGAAAGGGGAGGCAGCTACAGAAGAATCCGTCAGAGGGCTGGGGGTGAAGCTCAGGTGGCAGTGGCTTGCCTACCATGCAGCAGGTCCTGAGTTTGTCTCCAGGACTGCAGAAGCCAGACACAGCGATGCATGCCATAATCCCAGCAGTTGGGAGGTGAAGGCAGGAGGATCAGAAGTTGGAGGTCATCCTTGGCCACATAAAGAAGGCAGCCAGGGCTACACAAGATTCTATAAAAAATATAAACAAATGCCGGGCGGTGAAGGCACATGCCTTTAATCCCAACACTCAGGAGGCAGAGGCAGGTGGATCTCTGTGAGTTCAAGGCCAGCTTGGTCTACAAGAGCTAGTTCCAGGACAGGCACCAAAGCTACAGAGAAACCCTGTCTTGAAAAAAACCAAATACACACACACACACACACACACACACACACACACAAACAACAACAACAACAAGAAGAATTCAATGGGAGTAAGAATCACAAGAAAGAAAAGAATAGACAAGTTAAAGTTCTCCTTCCTGTCTTTGGAAACTTTTTTATTTTTGAGCCAGGGTCTCTCACTAAACTAGAGTTCACTGATTGCCTAGACTGGCTGCCAGTGAGTCCAGGGTGCCTCCTTCCTCTGACCTCCTAGCCCTGGGATAACAGGCATGTGCCAACATGTATGGCTTTTATGTGAATGCTACGATTCCTAATTCAGTTTCTCGTGCTTGCACAGCAAATACACTACCCACTGAGCCATCTCTGCCACCTCCATAAATTGCAGAATCATTGCCGTAGGTGGGATGAGGCCTGTGCTCTTCAAGGTAGGGTGGGTTGAAGCCCTGAGGTTCCACACAGTAAGCTTGAAGCTTTTAGCCAGATGAAGCTCACAGGTTCCTCTTCCTACATAGCCAGGTCATCTTCAACACACAACCTCTAACCTTGGTGCAGAGGAAAAACACCTGTCCTCCACCAGAAAGCGCTTGCATGCTACAGAGAAAACTCTGACATGGTGCATTAAGATAACATCATGACATGCAACAGGAGGCAGTTGACATTGGTCATTGGACAAGTGAAACTCCGGCTGTCCCACGAGGTACAGGTTAATGTTGTGGAATGTCAGTTGAAGATGTGTTACATTTGTTTATGCAGTGGAACATTTGTTTAATGATGCAAAGATGTGCTTCATTCTTTTATGCTGCATTTGTTGAACTCTATAAAGCTGTGTTACTTTGCTTCCTGAAACACCTGATTGGTCTAATAAAGAGCAGAATAGCCAGTAGCTAGCAGGAGAGAGAAATAGGTGGGGCTTGCAGCAGAGCCAATACACAGGAAGAGAGGGAGGAGTGAGAAGAGGAGAATGAAGGAGGATGCCAGGGACTAGCCACACCACCTTGCAGTAAGAAGGAAAGAAAGACATATAGAATAAAGGAAGGTAAAAAGCCCAGAGGGAAAGTGTAGTTAAAGAGAAAAGGGATCATTTAAGTTAGAAAAGCTGGCTAGGAACTAAGCTAAGGGCAGGCATTCATAAGTAAGAATAGGTCTCCATGTATCAATTTGTGAGCTGGGTGGCAAGACCCCAAAGAGTTAAAAAACAAAACCCAACTCCAGGTTAACAGTGTGGATCCTGCCATGCTGGGGTTGAACATTTAACTGTGCAGATGGCTGACAGGGGAGGCCAAGTGAGTGGGAGAAAGACAGAAGGAGCAGGAGAGGCCCAATAAGGAGAGAAGGGAACCGTGAAGGACCAGGCCTGGGAGTGGCTTGCGTCACTTTTTATTGATGGCCCAGATTAGTTGCAAGAGTTGCTGGGAGGTGTGGGCTTTCTGTCTGCCCAAGGAGAGGAGAAAGAAGTAAGTCTCCACCACAGAACTCAAAACATTTGACTTGACGTCCAAGGACAATGAGATCCAGAAGGCTGAAGGGCTTGAGGCCCTCCAGGAAACACAAAGCCACACAGCTGATGGACCCGACAAGAGTCATTGTTTCCAGTTACTCCTCACTGGGGCCCTGGTCAAGCTAGCAACAACCACATGTAACTGGATTGCCTCTTCCAGCACCAAGCCCATGATCAAAAAATAAAGACAGAGGGTCACACACCAGGCCAAACTGCATGCCGCTTGTTTCCTATCACCATGACAAGACACTGTGACCAAGGTAACTTCTAAAGGACAGCATTTAATTGGGGGCTTGCCTACAGTTTTGGAGAGTGAGCCCATGGCCATCATGGTGGGGAGCATGGTGGCAGACAGACAGACAGACAGGTAGGCAGGGTGCTGGAGCAGTAGCCAAGAGCTTACATCATATCCACAAGGTGGAGATGTGGGGGGCAGGGCGAGAAGCTGGTCCTGGTATGGACTTTTGAAACCTCAAAGCCCACCCCAATGCCACACCTTCTCCCACAAGGCCACACCTCCTGATCCTCCCAAAACAGTTCCACCGACTAGGGATCATGCATTCAAATATGTGAGTGGAGGAGGGGAGCATTCTCATTTAATCCACCACACAATGGGAAGGTGACCAGGGTCACCGTATGAATCACTTTCACCTTATATGGCACACTTTCCAGCATCCAAGCATCTTCAATAGGAAAAGCAGCGAAATTCAGTCATGTAACATAAAAAGACACTAGAATCTCCCGTAAACACATGATGGGGGTGGGGAGGAAGAAAAGAGGGAGGGGGTGGAGGAAGGGCGTTATGCACAGCAAATTTGTAGAAAACATTTCCTCAAACGAAGACTGTTTTTCAAACTGTTAAATCTCTTTCCGCTTGTTTAACAAATAAGTTACCCTTCCAAATCCTCTTCCATTTCAAATCAAAGTGACAGTGTCTACAGAGACACCTGGAGCCTGGCCAGACCCTTCCCAGGGGGATGGGAGGAGTTTGTCTGAACCTCACTGCAGATAGCCTGTCACCGCCAGGGGACTCAAGGCTCAGGGCAGCCCTGCTGAGCTCAGCCTGCTAGAGGGAAATTATGAAACAAGTCTTTAAAAGCTGGCTGCCAGAAGACATCTTTTGCTTTGGGATCAAGGTCCCTGCTCACCTGGCCTCACATCTCTCCCTGAGTTGACAGCGAATGCTCACATCCATTATTGGAGCGTCGCCATCCCCCTGACACGCGCGGGATCATCCAGTTCAGACGTTATGAAGTGATCTGCACACACCTTTGATGCTGCAACATGACATCATCTACAAACTACACACATAGGAGCCATGCAGTCAAGTCACAAAAAAGAAAACCTAGCCGGGCGGTGGTGGCGCAGTCCTTTAATCCCAGCACTCGAGAGGCAGAGGCAGGCAGATCTCTGTGAGTTTGAGGCCGTCCTGGTCTACAAGAGCTAGTTCCAGGACAGGCACCAAAGCTACAGAGAAACCCTGTCTTCAAAAACAAAAACAAAAACAAAAACAAAAAAAAAAGAAAAGGAAAAAGTCTATTAAAATTTTAAGGAAGCATCATTCGTGTGGGACAGCACCCATGGCTATCCTTGCCACACGGAGTCCATGGGTCACATGTCTGCACAGCACAGAGAACTCCAGAAGGCAGTTTGAACGACTTTTTTAGTTCCTCTTTTAGTTAATTTCATTTATTTGCCTTATGTGTGTGGGTGTCCTTTTTGTCTGCATGTCTGTCTGTGACATGTGTATGTCTAGTGCCTGCAGAGGCCAGAGGGGACACTGGATTCCCTGGGATTTGAGTTACAGACGGTGGTGACTCTCCGTGTGAGTGCTGGGACTTGAACCCAGGTCCTCTGGAAGAGCAGCCAGTGCTCTTAGCCACCGAGCCATCTCTCCAACTCCACAGTTCCCCTTGCAAGGACACCCTAAGGATATAGAGTCTGTCTCTGGCTATAGATAAATACTCATGGTAGAGTCATGGCAAAAGATCTGAAAATGGTGTTTTGCTTCTCTGGCACTTCAACAATTTCTGCTAATAGCATCTCCAAACTTAAATAGAACGAAGTGGGAAATGCCTGTTTGTGGAGAGGATAGCCTGTGGGTGGATGGCTGATTCGATTTGGCACACTCGTGAGTTCATAGGGCTTCATATTAAAGAGATGTGCTTTATTGGGCACCAATGCAAGCCACTTTGGACCATAAGTGAAGTTAATAAGTCTTTATTATGTGCCATATGTGAAAGAATTCTTTTTATTGACGTAGAGGAGTTCCAAGTGTGCTCAGTGTTCCTAGCAAATAACATGTGGGAAGCCAATGACTTACATCTGAAAAAAGTACGTGGCATCAGTAAGGGTGATAATCGGAAGACACAAAGCATTCAACACTTAATTAGTAAAACAGGTACTATCATGTACAATTCTAATCTCCCCAAACCTCTCCCTAAATATTTCATGACATGGAAGTGGAAAAGCAAATTGTGTTTGTGCACGTTGACTATTCCCCTGTCCCTCACCCCCCACCCCCCACCCCCCAACCCCCCGACCTCCACCATCCCCGCATCCAGGGACTTGCAAGTGCCATTCAAAGGAACTAATACAATTCAGGCGGGAGCAGCTACCGCCTCAGGGAGGGAATGACTGCCTCCTCAGCGTTGGCCTTGGCCGTATACATTCAGGCTTTATTTTAGGGTGAACAACCACATCCGGTCAGCTCACTCAGAGCCAGCGCCAGCTGCTCACGGCTGCCCCTGCTGGAGGAAACAGGAACTGCAAAGAGAGCGGGCGCCCCCTGGAGACAGGGTGAGCATCTCTTTGGTAGATGAGGAGAAAGGGCCCCGGGAAAGAGAGGTCGCTGGGGAGGCAGAAGCTGCATTTGGCGTCTTCCTCTATCGTTCTCCATCTTATTTAAAAACATTTTTGTTACACTACTAGGAGGATGGAGTAGGGTTTTGTGTATGCATGTGGAGGCCAGAGAAAACTTTCTGGAGTTGGCTTGTGGATTCTGGGGACTGAGCTTGGTTCTTTAGCCTTGGAGACAGACACATTTATCCACTGAGTCATCTCTCTCTTTTTTTTTTTTTTTTTTTTTTTTTTTTTTTTTTTTTTTGAGACAGGGTCTCTGAGCCTGGAGCTCAATAATTCAGCTACATGGGCCGCCCATCAAGCCCCTGGGCTCCATCTGTCTCCCCAGCACTAAGGTCCAGACACACGGCAGGCACATCCAGCTTTGCTGGGTGCTGGGTAGCCACACTCAGGTTCTCACGTTTATACAGTAAATGCTTTGCTGCTGCCCATCCAGGTTTTGCTGGAGAGATACTGAGCAGGTCCCAGCTTGAGCTCAATGCCATTGTGAACAATCCCATCGGAGGAAGAATTGTGGATCCTTTCTCCAGAGACTGTTTGCAGATCAAGACGCTTTATGGGGCCCTGCTATAAATCTGGACAAAGGAGACGTGGTTAGTGGCCTCAGAGGAATAAAACACATTGACCATTTGGCAGGAGTTTAAAACCACTCGGGGTGGGCTAATGGGCACAATTAACACCAAAATTAGACAGAATATGTAAATAATTGAGACTATTGAGCATAGCTATCCACTATACCACCCCTGGTCTGAGGATTAGGCAACCCCACAATTTATTAGTGAATGCAATTAGCAAGACCTTATTGGATTTTATGACTGGTTCCAGGATAGATTTGCATGGAAAAGCTTGGTAGGTGGCTTTCTAAGAATAACCAAGTGACCGTCATTTGAGTTTTGAGAGGATAAATATTGCCAGTAGCAGTAAAGTTTACCAACCAAAACTACACTTCCCGGTCAACCTCCCTCCCCACTTCTCTCTGGTCTCCAGCCCCCCCCCCCAAGTGATTTCTTCAGCTTAACCAACGCGATCTTTCTTAGTTCTTTGTCATTCATGTCTCTGACTTAACTGGTGGTGTTCATCTTCTGTTTTATCTCCCAGCTCCTGCCTGGCTGACTCCTGTCAACACTGGCCTAAGTGCTGTTTACTGAGCGAGGAAAAAAAAACCTTAAGGTCGATAAGCTCCAGTAGGGAGAAACAGATGACTGTTGGAACCTGTCAGGAAGGCTGTCACTGCCGTGGTGGGTCAATCAGTTTCCATTATAGTAACAAGGGTCTAAACTAATCAACGTATAAAGAGAACGGGTTTATGTTAGCTCGTGCTTTCAAAGGTCCTAGTCCATAATACGCTGGTTCCAAGGCAAAGGAACAAGTAATGATGGATGGATGGAGTGTGTGGCAGAATGAAACTGGTTACATCAGGGCTAGGTTACCAGAGAGAGAGAGAAGGGTCTGGAGCCCTATGATACTCTGCAAGGGGACAACATGCACACGCATGTGCATGTACACACACACACACACACACGCCAAGCTTCCTCAAATGAATGTGCAGATCAACCACATGGAGCCTTTGCTGGGGGAAGATGCTAGTTTTGCAGGTCTAGAATAAGCCTGCACTTCCAAGTGTTTTCAAATCTGCTGCTGCTACTGTTGCTGCTGCTGTTGCTACCGTTGCTGTTGTTGCTACTATTGCTGCTGCTGCTGCTGTTGCTGTTGTTGCTGCTGCGGTTGCTGCTGCTGCTACTGTTGCTGCTGCTACTATTGCTGTTGCTGCTGTTGTCTACACACCCCTCCAAGGTGAGATCACCCAATGATGAGAATGGTGACGTGGATGGGATGTGCAGACTGGAATGATTTAGCATCTCAAACCAAGTTGGGATAGAGCACATTGGCTACACTGATGAGAATTCTATACCCAGACAAACGAAAATAAGCTTCCTCACACCTCACCAACACGGGTGCAAATAAAGTCCCAAGCTGACAACTGTCTGTACAGCCACTCTTCCAGCTTCTCCTCATTGCCTGGTTTGCTCAATCCAGAGCCCCCGGCTCTTTGTTAAATTATTTTTAAGAGTTTGGGGGCCTCATCTCACTTCAGCTAGGGTTTTCTTGGCTTTGTAGCTCAGGATCCCTTCTGTTTGCATGCAAAGCTCAGGACCCCATTTGGAGAGGGAGGTGACTGATGCTGGAACCAGGGCCGTCCCTGATGGCCCAGATCTCCACTCTCAAGGCACAATGTCCATGGGGCCCAAAGGTGTGAGTCACCCAGAGGCCAGAGGTATTCTGTCCCTGAGCTGAAGACCCAGCTCCCACCCCAGTCCCTTCTCAGTTTCTCAGCCTGGTTCCTGCGATGCCAGCTTTTGGTCTCTTTGGAAGTGCTATCAGCTACCAACTGCAGCCCTCCCTGGGCCAAATCCACAGCTGGCAAAGCAACAGGCATTATATCTGTCTTGGCCAAGAGGAAGGGATTATGCAGGGTTTTCTGCAGGAACAGAGCCAATAGAAGGACTATCTCTTGCCAAGGGGGTTTACTAGAATGGCTTACACAATAGAATAGCCTGCAAAGTCCAACAGTGGTCATCTGCACATTGGGGAGACTGAGAACCCAGCGCTTGCTGTCTGAAGGGATCCCTCAGCAGTCCCAACCTGGTGTCGAAGGCCTGGAAGATTTCCACAGAGTCGCTGGTCTTCGGTGGTCTGCAGTCCATGCTGGACGGCTGTAGAAGTGGGGGCGGAGAATGGCAGCACCTTGGGGCAGCTGCCCTCACCAACAAGAAGCAAGCCTGCAGGTAACCCTGTTTCTTTCTCAGACCTTTTTAGGTCTGGTCCACACCTGCCAGTGGGTGCTGCCCACTCCAGGGAGGGCCTTCTCCTCTCCTCCTTTCTGGAAATGCCCTTACAGATCCACCCAGAGTCATGCCTCTCAGTTGATTCCAGATCCCATCAAACTGGCAATCAAAATTAACAATGGACGGGCTGGAGAGATGGTTCAGAGGTTAAGAGCACTGACTACTCTTTCAGAGGTCCTGAGTTCAATTCCCAGCAACCACATGGTGGCTCACAGCCATATGTAATGAGATCTGGTGCCCTCTTCTGGTGTACAGGGATACATGGAGGCTGAACACTGTGTACATAATAAATAAATAGATCTTTTAAAAAAATTAACGATGGAAAATATAGTTAGCTAAAATGGCACAGTCTGCTAAGTCCTAAGGAGGGCGACCACGGCTGTGCCTAAGGAGGACGGCCACGGATGTGCCTTCTACAGAGCTGCAGTGCCAATTAGCTCCAACCTTTTTTTTTTTTTTTTTTTATCAAAGATCTCTATTTCTCAATCATTTCACAGCATGGCTTGGTAAGATGGCTCAGTGGGTAAAAGTGCCTGCCATCAAGGCTGAAGACCTGAATTCAATCTCCAGAACCCACACGGTGGAAGAAAGGAGAGAGCCCTCTCCCCTGTGCCCTCCACGTGTGTGACCCTCCTCTGCAATTCTTTTTCTTTCTTCCTTTCTTTCTTTTTAACAATCATTACTTCACATTGCTTTTGGGGATGAAAACTCAGACAGTATGGAGAGAAAATTGTGTTCCCACTTGTGGCCTCATTAATTCACTTGTGATGCCTAACTTTGTTGCTAATCCTACACATTAACACACAGCTTCAGATTCTTGGGGCGTGTTTAAAATGCCAATCCAGTTATGGTTTTGCACATCTGAAAATGGATTTTCACTTATCTGTGCTTTTGCACTAAGTTTTTGCACATGTGAAAATGTGTTCTGATCTCTAACACTTGATTCATATTTAAGTTAATTTTGCATTAAAACCCTTTTTATTCCATCATAACTCTGGAAGCATTTCTAAAAGCTTTCTAAAAGGAGGTGGTGATTAAGGTAATCTGGCAGACTTTAGGGTTTGAATCCCATTTTTCCAGAAACCAGATGATAGGTTCCTCATTTCTATTTGGGAAAAAATGCTAATAGTAGGTAATTCTTAAAAATATTTCAAAGCTTAAAGACCTTCTTTTTAAAAAAGTTTGTATTTGTGTGTATGTGGGTGTGTCTGTCTGTCTGTCTGTCTGTACCTGTCACATGAGGGTAGATGTCTACAAGGCCAACAAGAAGGCGTTAAATGCCCCCCAGCAGAAGCTACAGGTGGTTGTGAGCTGCCTGTAGTTGATGGGAACCAAACTCCGCTCTCTATAACAGCAGGAAATGCTCTTAAAGGGTAAGTCGTCTCTCCTGCCCCTATTGTGAAGTTTAAATTAACTAATGCGTGTCATGTGCCTGAAGCAGCTGTTGAATGATGAGCCCCATAAAAGGGGAGCTAATTTTTTAAATCGTCCTTCATCCTGAGTGTTCCGAAATTTCTTAATTCTAAGCTCTCTGAGTCATTTCATGCTCCTCAAATGTGGAATTTACAAGACTGTTAGAATAGCGTCCTTTCGATCTAGAATTTTAAAAAAAAAAATTGTAAAGAATTAGATGCCTCCCCCTTTCTCTTTCTTAGTCTGGAATGGCTCAATTAAATTCCATTTTTCTTTGATTCACCGTATGTGTGCTTCTAGTCTTTTTTCTCTTCAGCTTTTGTGTGTGTGTGTGTGTGTGTGTGTGTGTGTGTGTGTGTGTGTTTTCAAGACAGGGTTTCTCTGTATCTTTAAAGTCTGTCTTGAAACTCACTCTGTAGACCAGGGTGGCCTCAAACTCACGGAGATTCACCTGCCTCTGCCTCCTGAGCACTGGGATTAAAGGCATGCGCCACCACCACCAGGCTCCCTTCAGATTTTTCATTCCTCTGCCTTTTCATTTTATGTTCTGGGAGATTTTGTCACCCATTTCTCACCCAGCTCACCGTTTATTAATTTCTGCCTTTGTGTCTTTAGTTTTCAAAACTTCACAATCTCTGTTTCTGTCTTCATTAGTCCTTTGAAGTTTTTAATGAGCGAGCACACTATCGATTCATATGTCTTTGTGGTTTTCAGGTAGATTTGTAGGTAGATTCAGGTAGATTTATGGTCTCTGCCTTCTGCTCTGTCGCTTGCGTCCACACTGTGACGGGCAGCTGTCATTTATAGATCCTCAACATCGATTCCGAACGTTGTCTCCACGTGATAGTTCCTCATGACACTGATTCCTTTGGCCCGTCACAACATTTTAAGATTGCATTTCCAGCTCCCTGTAACCCGAATGTACGCGTTGATTCTTCCACCAGTGTCTTTCGTTCCTGCTGCTGTGGTAAGACACCCTGGCAAAGGCAGCCTTAAGAAAGAAAGGGTAAATTCAGCTCCCAACTTCCACAGGATAGCCCATCACTGCAGGGAAATCAGGCAGCAGAGACTTGAAACAGCTGCTCACATCCAGTCAGAGCCGAGAGAGAATGTGCGCATGCTCACTATTCCGTTCACCTCTCACCCCGTATACAGTCCAGGGCCCCTGCGCTCGCAGGGAATGGTACCCGCAGCATCCCTTGTGTCCAAGGCCGGTTCCGACCCCAGACCCTTTGCACTTGCGGCTTCTTTTCCCGGATGCTTTCCTTACGGAAGGGGCCTTGTTTGCTTGGCTCACTGCCATGTCTGCACCACCTCAGCTCACACAGGTCTTTCGGTGGTCATTGGAAAACTGAGTAAATACAGTGAGGGGGCACTGAGCCCCTGCAGCTGAAAGCAAGACTATTGTGCAGGATTCACTGTTTCCTCTAGCCCTAGCTCCTTCTCCTTTGTGTTCCTTTAGATGACGTCACCGTGGGTGAACCCGCTTATATTCAGTGCTGAGATGCTGGGCCTCATTCTTTCAGGTGATTGGTTTGATTTTGTGTTTTTCCTGGCCTTTCCCTTGAACGACAGCCTACCATATACCCCTTCCCCCTGTGCTCCGCTCCGCTCTCTTGTTTGGCGTGGCAGCTGCTGGAGCATTAATGGCGGCATCACAGAACGTGTCTGGGGTGGAAACAGGCAGTAGATTGAGTTCATATCATCACCGAAGTTGCCCTAAATCATAGTTTGACTCCTTTTATTTTTGTTATTTGCTTTGAATATTTTTTTCTTTTTTTTTGATAGGGTCTCCTGTACCCTAGATTGGCTGAGAACTTGCTATGTATCTAAGGATGGCCTTGAACTCCTGACCCTTTGGGTTCCACTTTTTGAGAGCTGGGACTGCAGGCATGCAGCTCCTCACCTGATTTTTATGCCCTGCTTGGGAATCGAACCCAGACCTTGATGCCTGCAAAGCAACCACTCTACTTGACTGGGCTGTATCTCAGGCCTCCTTGGATTCTTTAGAGGGTGTTTCTCAGGTTCCAGCTTGGAGACGAAAGCCCCATCTGAGGTGGATGGGAGGGAAGCCAGTGCTTTTCCAGGACATCCATCGGCACCTGCCCTGTGGCCACAGCTGACCTCTACTGAGGCTGAAGGATCCTGCAAGAGAGAACCTGTACCACGTATCCTGTAACCACGGGGCACGTCCATGCTCACTGGGCTCGCTGTACCCGTTTTCCATTCTCCTTGTAGTCAAACCCGCAGATGCTGCCCCTTTCCGTCCTCGGCACCTCCAGCGTCTCCTGGACCCTGCTCTCCGTCACTGCCTTTTGTCATTGGGCTGCCGATGGGTTTCCAGGCAGAGGAGAGGTTCAGCTCAGTGGCTCAGGTGCCGGAAGACCGCTCATCCTGTTGCAGTTTTTAGCACCCACCCTCCCCCGTGATCAAGAGCTCTACCCACTTGTCCTTACTTCTGCTGGGAGCTGGATTCTAGCACCATGAAGTTTTGCGGTGATGAGCCTCTTGTGGGTGATTTCAGTTCACAGCGTTGAACAGAAAGATCCCTCTTTTACTTCTGGGAAAGCTCCTAGGGTCTTTTGATTGCTTCCTGCTCGTTATTTTAAGTTCTCGGGGTCCCAGTCAGCTGGGTATTGCGCCTCCCGGGTAGATGAGCCACCTCCCTCACCTCCCTCTCTTCTCTTTGTGATTTTAAATATTCTTTCTGTGCGTTTTCTTCAATTTTATCTCCCTATTCTTTTGCTGAATCTGAGTAGGTTAAGTTATTGTTAATTTTCTAGAACCTCTTTTATTATCTTGTTTTTGGCACCTCAAGTTTTATGTAAACAATATTCCTGCTCACCTCTTGGCTGTTCTGTTTTCATGTTCTCTGTTTCCTCTGGGTTTATTGTTTTCCTCTTTGGTCTGTGCGTTTTGTTTTGCTCCAGATGGCTTTCTGAATATCTGGGGGCTCCATTCAGGAGCCACACATGACCATCGTTGGTCAGTGGTGAAGAATTAAATTATTAATACAGCAGTTGGATGTTCCTAGAGGGAACATCCTTTGACTCCACCTGGTAGATGTGTTGATTACGAGGCCCATTCCCACACCAGCTGCCCAGGGTCAGCAGCGAGACAACCTTGTCTATGTGTGACCCTAAGCTCAGTCCGTACAGGGTGCCGTGGTGTGAATGTACCTTCTCCCCTAGCAAGCTCGTGTTGAAATCGGACTGCCACGGGGACACTCTGGGCAGGACCTAGGAAGGATGCTTGGGCACCGAGGCTTTGCTGTCACCAACGGGTTGCTGTCTTTAATAATCATGTGGGTGCCTGGTAAGAGGGTGAGGTGTTCTCATTTTCCCTTTATCACGAGTCTGCTTCCCTTCCTCCATGTTATGGTAGCAAGAAGGCCTTTCTCAGAAGCTGGTACCACCCTAGTGACTTCACAGCCTCTGGAACCAGGAACCAAACGACTTACTCTTTGTAAATATCCAGTCTCTGGCACTCTGGTATAGCAGCAGAAAGTGGGCTAGGGTACCATACCTTGCTCTTACATTCTTCGAGGCCGACTGATGGACAGGTATGGACACTCCTGCTTATTCGTCTCTGTGTTCACCAGAGTCTTAAGAAATCGCTTCCCAGGGCTGGAGAGATGTCTCAGCAGTTAAGATCACCTGCTGCTCTTCCAGAGGTCCTGAGATCAAACCCCAGTACCCACAAAGTGGCTCACAGTGTCTATTACCGTAGTCCCGTGGGATCCAATACTCTCATCTGGCGTGCTGATGTACATGCAGACAAAACACTCACGTACATAAAATACATAAATAAATAAATCTAAAGAAAAGAAAACAAAACAGTT
Source organism: Myodes glareolus (assembly GCF_982192425.1). NCBI lineage: Eukaryota > Metazoa > Chordata > Mammalia > Rodentia > Cricetidae > Myodes > Myodes glareolus. The sequence goes on along the minus strand of NC_142051.1, from coordinate 42,759,809 downwards.
TCCCATGACAAGAGTGAGTGGATGAGCCTGCTCAATAAAGATTTGCTCAGACCACCCCCATCACTTCCAATAGATCCACACCTAACCATGTCAGTCCCTGAACAAACACCGAAAGGTCTCACGTGGGCCAGCAGGAAGGAAGCCGTGCCAGCTGGGCTGGGCTCTGCTCTTCCCTACAGCAAGGCTGTAGTCTAGTAACCCCTGTATCTTCACTCTGAAACAGGAACAGTAATGGCTTCTGGTGTGATGAGCCCCAGACCACTTGTCTACTTGCTGCTCAAGAAACTGCCTGATTCAAGTACTGCCGGTGGGGAATGAGTTCGTTCTCTTGGCATCCGACAACCTAGAGGGCTGCTTGTCTGCGGGGACCTGCAGAGAACGCTCCGGGCTTTCTTTCCTGCCCCCCCTTTCCTTCTGCATCAGAGTCTGTGGCTTCGTCTCCAGTGCCAGGATGATGGGAAACTTTATTCATTTACTTGTTTAATTTGTCAAGGCCCAGACTGGTGTCAAACTCAATATACCGGAGAATAACCTTGCCCATCAGAGCCTGCTGCCTCCACCTCCTAAGCGCTGAGAATACAGGTGTGGTTTAGAACATGCTAGGGAGTGAGCCTTGGGCTTCCAGCATGCTAGGTGAGCGCTCTGCCAGCTGATTGCACCCCTAGCCCAATAAAAACATTTCACAGTTCCTAAAGAGTTTTGGGCAATAAGGATAATGATGCTTTTCCCATTGAACTAAGCATTGCTTATTTGCATCCTACAAAGTATAAACTAATGGATGTTAGGAAGGGTTCCCTTCAGAGTTTTGCGATTTAGGGGAGGAAAAAGCACATAAATATAACTACTATCAGTTTGGCAAACACAGTGTCAGTATTAACATGTCAAAAATAGTACTTAGGGGTGAAGAGGAAGCCGGCAGCGGAAGCCTGGCTGCATGTGCCGGGTCTCTAAGCAATCCTTGCACTTGGAAGCAAAATTCCAAATCCAGGAAAATCACCTTGGGCTCTGCTCTTATCGTGTGTAGCTCAGATCTGTAAATTAACACATGGAAATACGAAGTGACAGGCAGGTGTGAAAGGGAACTCAGAGAAGCAGCTGTTTTCAGGGATAATATTGAAAATACATAAAAGCTGTTAATAAATAAAAAGAAGCCCATATGTGTAGTTCTGAAACCCAAAGCACTTCATTCCTGGCTTCTTCCCATTCCCCAAGTGTAAATAGATTTTTCCCCCTAAAAGTTAACCAGTTCTGCCCAGATTTGCATAGATCCTTCCAGAAGCATCGGGATGAGGTTTGGCTTAGTGTGAAAGATGAAGATGGGGTGGTTCCTATCACGACCGGAGAGTGTTTAGTAAACATCAAACTCGGGCTCACAAACACAGGGCGGTCCTGAGGCGAGGCGTTGGCTTCCACCTGGAGAAGTTGGAACCGAAGCAAGCGGTCAGCTCTGGGACTCACTGCTTGGTCTTTGGGTCTTCTGTGGTGATGGGCTGAAGGGACAAGAAGGTACCACACCTCCTCAGTTTCTTTCTGCCACCACTAAACATCAGTGCGGACCCGGGCGTGTCTCCTCCAGCAGATATCACTTCTACAGAGGACTTGGTTTGACCCCAGTTAGTGTGGGAGGTCCTCTGTCTGTGTGTTGTTTTTCTTGGTTAATGAATAAAGAAACTTCCTTGGCCTGTTGGTAGGGCAGAGCTTAGGTAGGTGGGGAAGACAGAACTGAATGCTGGGAGGAAGAAAGGCAGAGTTAGAGAGACACCATGGATCTACGGCTGGAGATGGACGTCCTGGAACTTTGCTGGTAGGTCACGACTTCATGGTGATACACAGATTAAAAGAAATGGGTTAAATTAATATGTAAGAGTTAGCCAATAAGAAATTAGAGCTAGTGGGCCAAGCAGTGATTTAATTAATACAGTTTCTGTGTGGTTATTTCGGGGATAAGCTAGCTGGGCGGCCGGGATGAACAAGCAGGCCCTCCTTCCCACACCCAGTGTTTGGCAGTTCCGAGCCACTCCGCTGAGTGGAAGGTTGGCCCATGCCAAGGGCAAGTCATAGAGGAAGGACTGTCATGCAAGAAAAATGGACAGGCCTTGGTTCTCCTGTCAGGAACTCAATGGGCAGAATAGAGTAAGCTGCCACTGTCCTTCCCATGGGAAGGCCAGGGTTATTGGAAGTCACTGAAGATCAATATTCTGACCTGCGTGGCAAGCTGGTGGGGCAGAGAATGACACACCCAGGAGCCGCAATCAAAGAAAGGTGACTTGGGTCGATACTGGGAGGATCTGAGGAGAAAGGAAGCATTGAGATGTGAGAACAAAATAAATTCCAGTGACAGAGAACAAGAGGGACAAAGAAAGGCCAGACAGCATTCCCCAGGGCTGGCCAGGTTGACATTTAAGGGCTGGGCTGACCTTCAACCCAGGCCAAACACAAAGCTACTGAATTCACAGGTCCTAGATCCCACAGCTGTGAGATCGTTGATGGGGAAGGATGGCAGTCGGAGTCTGAATCGGATGGAAGCTCTCCTGAAACAGAAATTTTCTAGAACATTCTCAGAGGTGTGGTCAGCAAGGGAATGTAAATGTTTATAAATCATTGTATAAAACACGAAAAGCTACAACACAAATTCTCAAAAGAGTTGGGGTTTTGGGTTAATCCACATATCTGGCCTCTGTAGATTTCCCTGCAGGCTCTCAATGATTTCTTTTTTGAGACATACTGTCTCATGTAATGCAGGATGGGCTAAACCTCACTATGTAGCGGAAGATGACCTTTAACTGTTGATGCCCTTGCCCTCAGTTCGCCAGGGCTGGGACCACAGCTGTGTACCAGCAGGTCTAGTGTATGCAGTGCTGGGGGAGAAACCAGAGCTTTGTGCAACGCTAGGAAACCATTTTACCAGCTGAGCTACATTTCAGTCTCTGAATAACTGCATACATCTGTGTGCCAGGAACAGGACTAGATCAGAAGAAGATGGTGGCAACCACACAGTCATGGTCTGCACGTGTTGAAAAGGGGGAAGATACCTGGTGATGTCCTGTAGATCCTGTGACATACAGCACAGACCTGGTGATGTCCTGTAGATCCTGTGACATACAACACAGACCCGGTGATGTCCTGTAGATCCCGTGCCAATACAGAAGGGAAGTAGGCCAGAGCTGTGTTTAAAACTGTATTTAGATCATGATGAAAGCACAAATATCAGTGTGAGAGGGGGCAGGGAGAGTGACATCCTTGGGTAGAGACAATAAGAACAAAATCTGGGAGCTGGAAACGCAGAGAAATGCTTGCCACAGCATGAGGGTCTGAGCTCTGAGCCCCAAGGAAAAAGCTAGATAAGGTGGCAAGGAGGTGCCAGAAATTTGAGTTAGGGAGAAAGAGCCAAGAGACTCCCTGGGACTCACCAGTCAGCTCAGCTAGCCTTGTGAACTGGTTAGCTCCCTGTTCAGAGAGAGACCTTCACACACACACACACACACACACACACACACACACACATATTAACGAATCAATCCCACACCAGTTATGTTTTAAGGGGTTATTTATTTGGCGGGGGGTAAAACTTACATACACCATAAACCGTCAGGAAGGGAGCCTAGTCGCTGGAGCAGGAGCCGGGAGCAGCAGCTGAGACCGAGCACCGGAACCAAGAGCCGGAACCAAGAGGGCCTTATCCGGAACTGCTTCTCTTTTTAAGAGAGAAATATACTACGCCCCAGTGGGCTGGTATTTCAGCAGCTATTGGCTGACGGAGCGGAAGTCGCTCCCCGCTGCACTGTGGGCTCCTGCTTCAGTGATTATTGGTTGAGGCAGCGGAAGTTACTCCCACAACACCTCCCCCTTTTGTTTAAGTAAGAGAGTTCTAAGCCTACTACGAAATTATATACAGTAAGTACAAACCTACACAATTATATACAATAAATACAAATATCCTATTCTAACTAGCTTAAGTCTTGTATAAGAAATAACTTGGCCACGTCATAAAAGGAAAGTAACTACGTTTATATAATCTTCAATCCCATCAAAGATCTGAGAAGGGAAATAATGTTACCTAAGTAATTAGGAAGTGCAATCAAACTTCCAGAACATGTAACAAATCACAGAGACAACTGGCTACCTGGGCAAACACCCAAAATCACGTTTGCAGCGTTGAAGCAACCAACTTTGGCTAAGGCCTAACGTAACTGACATACCATTTTCAAAGGCAAGGTACTTTTCAAAACTATCTTATCCTGTCTTGGCAGGATATGACAGTCCTGTTTTATCCATTTACGGATACTCTGCAACTCTGTCAGTAGTTGAGGTATGGGCATTTCTTTACCCAAAGGCCAGTTCTACCAAGAAGAAAGGCTCCAGGTGGAGTGTCTTTGGTGCTCAACATTCTCTCGGGAATAGATCAATGTTGCCAGGAAGGATTGTGTCTCCCTACCACAGAACTCTGAGTTAGATTAAAGGCCATTTTTTACAGCTCTTTGAAGAGGTTGAAGATTATCTATCTATACTGAATATAATCTCTATGTATCTAAAGAACCTGATTAGTCTAATTATAAATGACAAACTTAGATGACTATTGATCTATATTATTCTCAATATCTATCTAACTTAAAGACTGAAATAGTAAACAACTGTGCAATAAATGGGGACAATATGACCTCCAAATATAAACAATGTGCAAGTATACATTGCAATATGGTAAATATATATATCAATACATAAACAATATATAAGTATCTTAATCAGAGGTAGAAGTGTACAATGCAATATGGTAAAATATACATATATCAATACAATATATATATGTCAATACATAAAAATGTTTTAAACAGAGGTAGAAGCATGTATGCATAAAATAGTCAACATAATTTAACTTTGTATCAATATATAAGAATCAATACCAATATATTTGTCAAAAACAATAACTCACAAGTACAAAGCTATTATCCCATAATCCAATTATCCCTCTTTTTTTTTTTTTGATTCCTGCGCTTATAAAATTCCTCCCCCAACCCTCAACCCTATACTAATTATAACCAACCCCTAAATGATGTCCCTAAACCCAAGGACAAACTTTACTGGGAGAGGGGACGTCGTTCTCTAGAATTACTTCCAGCTGTCATGGGGGCGACGTTCTTTCTGGGGGATCCTGTGAAAGTAAAATGATGGTTAAATTTCAAGATCAATGTCTTTTAAAATTGCAAATAGTCTCTGAGTATTTTGTGGAGGTCTGGCCAGAATGTTGTACAAGATGTGCATCATTTCAGCTAACCACGTTGGCATCGTCTTGTGCAGCTGGTACTCAAAACAGGTCTTGTAGTAGCACTATCAGTATCATGATGTCATATCAACCAGGTGGAGTTGTTGTTATGGGGCCCCATCTTCTTCCTGGAAACTTCAAATGTCACTGCAGGAAAAACTTATTGTTCATTGTGGAAAAATTAAACATTAATCATATATATTAATCATATATTAATATCATATATTATATGATTATAATAATATATAATCGTATATTAATCATATAGACAAATACAGACATACATATATTCAATGAAAGACATGATAGATATATTCACTGAAAGGTATGATAGATATGAAGAAAAGTAAAAATGTTTTCTAAACTCATATTTCTTTCTGTCCCATATCATGGCTCTTGACATGAGACAGAAACTCCAGAAATTCTGGGTTTTTCTTTTAACAACAGGCTTGGAATTAGAGAGGGACTGAGCCAGAGTCCAACTCTAAAACCAGCTCTATAAATTTAGATATATGATTTAGTATATTTTACTTACAGAACCTATTCAGTTTTCTTGATAGTCCTTATTGTGCCATTATTTTCCATCTGTCAGTATTCAGATATCCAGGGTCCCTTGAACTTTTCAAAAATCAGTGTTTTCCTGTGGAGATAAGAACAGAACCCTGTCCCCATTCTATATGTTTTTCTTACCAACTATGAATATCATCATTGTGGATGAGCTGTCATTTCTCCTTTCCAAGAGGTTTCTCCTCTTCAAATCGAACCTTTATTAATTTTGATGGTATCCACAATTTTTCTTCTCCTGTGGAAACAAGAGCAAAACCCCTTCCCCAACGCAGCACATCTCCTGGCCTCCATTGAGAGGTCAGCACGTCTTTGAAATAAACAGGTTGGTTTAGTTCAGAAGTTTTTTCCATTATCCAATGCCTCTCTGCTGCTGTTGTTCCTTTCTCATTAGCATTAAGAAAATTCAAGGTTAATAAAGCATTATGCAATCTATTTCTGGGGGTATCTTTCGTCCCTTTCTGTTTGTTTAGCATATCCTTTATAGTACGATTTGATCTTTCTATAACGGCTTGACCTGTAGGATTGTATGGTATACCTGTAACATGCTTAATATTATAATAAGCAAAAAATCATTTCATTTTCCTAGATACATAAGCTGGACCATTATCTGTTTTTATTTGTGCAGGTATACCCATAATGGCCATAACTTCTAATAAATGTGTGATTACTGAGTCAGCTTTTTCTGAGCTTAAAGCGGTTGCCCACTGAAAGCCTGAATAAGTGTCAATGGTGTGATGTACATATTTTAACTTGCCAAATTCTGGAAAGTGAAACACATCCATCTGCCAAATTTCATTCCTTTTAATACCCTTTGGATTAGTCCCTGCAGGCAATGGTGTTTGGTTATAAAAAGAGCAAGTAGGGCATTTCTTTACAATCTCCTTAGCTTGTTGCCATGTAATAGAAAACTCTTTTTTCAAGCCTTTGCTATTGACATGATGTTTTTTATGAAATTCAGATGCCTCCAGCACACTACCAATCAATAATTGATCAATATCTGCATTACCTTGTGCTAGAGGACCTGGCAGACCTGTATGGGATCGGATATGCGTTATATACATAGGGCAGAGCCTGTTTCTGATCATGTCTTGTACCTGGATAAACAATGAGGTCAGTTCTGTATCATCAGGTATAAATTCAGCAGTTTCAATATGCAAAATAACTCTTTCTGCATATTGTGAGTCAGTAATTATATTAAGAGGTTCTTTAAAATCCCTAAGCACCATAAGGATGGCATATAATTCTGCTTTCTGGACAGAATCATAAGGACTTTGTTCCACTTTACTCAATTCTTCTGATTTGTAACCTGCTTTCCCTGATTTATTAGCATCGGTATAAAATGTATGGGCTCCGGTTATTGGAGCATCACGGACAATTCGAGGGAGGATCCAAGAAGTTCTCTTTATAAAGTTAAGTCTCTTGCTTTTTGGGTAATTGTTATTGATTTCTCCCAAAAAATTAGCACAAGCTCTTTGCCATGGTTCATTGTCTTCCCACAACTTTTTTATCTCATCAGCAGTGAAAGGCACTATAATTTCTGATGGGTCTATACCTGCTAATTGACGAAGTCTCAATTTTCCTTTTATAATCAATTCAGAGACTTTTTCCACATAAGTTTTTAATTTTTTACTTCGTTTGTGTGGTAAAAAAATCCATTCTAAAATAGTATCTTCCCTCTGCATTAAAATTCCTGTAGGAGAAATTCTGGAAGGCAATATAACTAGAACGCAACTAAAATTTGGATCCACCCTATCTACATGTGCCTCCTGTAATTTTTCCTCAACCACCATCAGTTCCTTTTCTGCTTCAGCTGTTAACTCTCTGGGACTATTCAAATCTTTGTCACCATCTAAGGTTTTGTTTAAATGAATTATTAGATCAGGTGTTATCCCAACAGCTGGTCGTAGACTGGAAATGTCTCCTAATAATCTTTGAAAGTCGTTAAGCGTTCGTAACCGGTCTCTCCTGATTTGTGCCTTTTGAGTCTTAATTCTTTGTAAGCCTATTTTATAACCTAAATAATTAACAGAATCTCCTCTCTGAATTTTTTCAGGAGCAATTTGCAATCCCCATTTAGGTAATACTAGTTTTACTTCTTCAAACAGCCTTTCTAAGGTATCTTTGTTTTGATCAGATATCAGGATATCATCCATATAGTGGTATATTATGGACTTAGGAAATTGTTTGCGTATAATTTTCAATGGTTGGCTTACAAAATATTGGCACAGGGTGGGAGAGTTCAACATTCCCTGTGGGAGGACGGTCCACTGGTACCTCCTTGCAGGCTGAGAGTTATTATAGGTAGGCACTGTGAAGGCAAACTTTTCTCTATCTTTTTCTTGTAATGGTATGGTGAAGAAACAATCTTTCAGATCAATAACTATAAGAGGCCATCCCTTTGGTAACAGGGAGGGCAGAGGAATTCCAGATTGCAGAGGGCCCATAGGTTGAATAACCTTGTTGATAGCTCTAAGATCTGTCACCATTCTCCATTTACCAGATTTTTTCTTAACAACAAACACAGGAGAGTTCCAAGGGCTGGTAGATTCTTCTATATGTCCAGCATCTAATTGCTCTTGTACCAGCTGTTCTAAAGCCTGTAACTTTTCCTCAGCTAAAGGCCACTGTTTAGTCCATATTGGTTTCTCAGTCAACCATTGTAGAGGCATGGCTGTTGGTACCTCTGAAGAGCCATCAATTGTGTTGTGTTCTTGTATAGCTCTAATGGCTGGTTTCCGCCATCTGTAATATCTTGTAATATTGTCCTCAGAAATATGGGCTCTGGAAGCAGCAGGAATGTTAATTTGGGTATTCCATTGCTGCAATAGGTCACGGCCCCACAAATTCACTGCAATATTTGCTACATATGGCCTTAGTTTTCCTATTTGTCCGTCTGGACCTATACAATTGACCCATCTCGTGCTTTGTCTTACTCGAGATAGGGTTCCAATTCCTAAGAACTGAATATCTACCTCCTGAAGAGGCCAATGCGGATGCCAAGACTCTGGTGTAATGATACTTACATCCGCACCTGTGTCCAGTAAGCCAGTAATAAGTTTGCCATTTACACACACTCTTAGCTGTGGCCTTTGTTCATTTATAGAAGTCTGCCAGAATATTCGTTTACTTTGTCCTCTTAGATTTCTTGATTCATTCACCACATTTAACTCATCCTTCAGGCCGTTATTGCTTTTAACAGCAGGCATGGGGCATTCTAATTTCCCTGAAGAGGCATGTTCTCTGCAGTGATCGGAAATGACTGGACCACATTTGCCATGGGGGCCTTCGAGAGGCCCCCTATTGAGTTTCCCGATGGCAACGGGTTGCCCTGTTTATCTCTTGTTGACCTACACTCATTCGTCCAATGCCTGCCCTTTCCACATCTCCTACATAAACCTGAAGGCTGAGTCCTCCTATTCCTGTTATTCCTAGAAGAGGCATTATTCCTGGACTTCCATTGTCTGCAGTCCCTTTTCATGTGTCCCATTTTGCCACAATGAAAGCATTTTGTAATCTGATGTCTCCTTTTACCTTTGGAAATTGCTTCTTGTACCCATGTTTCATTGCCATAATCAAATGTATCAACATTCATTGTATGTAAAACCCATTCGTCCAAAGGCGCTGATCTGAGCTTTAAAGGCCCCAGGATCCTTTTGCATTCTACATTGGCATTCTCATAAGCCAAAGACTCAATTACTATATTTCTTGCTTCTGGATCAGGTATCCCTATTTGTACAGCCTTAGTTAGTCGTTGCAAAAAGTCACTAAAGGGTTCTCTCTGACCCTTTTTGACCCTGACATATGATTCTACTCTCTGACCTGAGTCTTGAACCCTGTCCCAGGCCCTTAGAGCTGCTGTAGCACATATGGATAAAATGTTTTCATCATAAAGAGCTTGTTCCTGAGGATCAGAGTAAGGTCCTTCCCCTAGAATTTGATCTAGAGAAACCTCAATTCCTTTCGCTGATTCTTGTTGTTGTAAAAGTCTGGCCTCTTGTTTGAATAGGCATTTGAAATGCCATAAAGGTCCGTTCTCAAGGACAGCTGATGTGAGCTGGTTCCAATCTTTAGGGGTGGCCCTGTTGCTCAGAGCCCAGGATTTTAACATCTCCCTAACAAAGGATGAATGTAGTCCATAATTCACAATTGCTTGTTTAAATTCTTTCAGATCATTCATACGTATAGGCTCCCATGTATGTTCTTTAACGACCTTAGGGTTTTTGGAGCCAGTTATCTTTTCTGATGTTATTACTGGAAAGGCAGGTATAACTCTATGTAGACTGAGAGTTTTTTGAGGTGAAGGTTGCCTTTCTACCTTTTGCTCCTGTTCATCAGAGTCTATGATTTCCTCAATCTTATTAAATCTGCTCACCATTGCCTTCTGTAAGTCCTGAATCTCCTGTCCAGTATTATGCTCCAAAGCCTTCATTAACGATTCTAAGGCATGGAGCTTGTCCGTCAGAGACACAATATCCTCCTTGGACATAATCCTCATGGCATGTACTGTGCCTTCTTGTATGGAAATCCTGTCAATTAATCTATCATACCCTTTTGATAAAGTCCGATTTTCACATTCAATGGTTATAATCCTCTCAGCTAATGTTTCAGCACTTACATTCATGGACTGGAGGTTATGCGTCATTTTGGTTGTCCCCTCCTCCAGGGCAGTGACGCTCCCTTCTAAAGAAGCAATATCAGACTGTACCTTCTTGATATTTTGGCCAGTTGACCGAGTCATATCAAACAAAGATCTATTCTCCTCCTTGAGAACTCCAAACTCTGATCTAGTCTCCTGCTTGAAAACTCCAAACTCTGATCTAGTTTCCTCCTTGAAATCTCCAAACTCTTTTTTGAGGAGGTTGGTATCAGTCTGAATTGTTCTTAAGGTTTTAATCTCTGCCCTCAGCATTGTAGATTCAGTCTGTAAGGACTGTATCTTTCTTATAAAATAGCCAAACACCAGAAAAGCAACAGATCCCAGGAATAACAAAGTAAGAGGAATATCTGAGACATCCTTCAGAATATCCTCCATAGCGCAACTGAAAAAACCATTGAACTTTTGGATAGTAATATTTTCCGACATTTTCAATCAAAGGAAATTGTACTTGTATGTATGTATGTATGTATTTATTTTCAACCGAAAAGAAAAATCTTACCTGTAATGACCGTTGCCTGCCAGTAGGAGGTGGGGCGCACCTGAATCCACGTGGCAGTGGTGTTGATTGAGAAAGTAAACTCTAGAATATATACACTCAAATCCAGAGGTTAAATCCACAGATCACAAAAGGTCAGAGAGCTTCTAGTGGCCAAAAAACAAGGCAATAAACAAGGCCCTGCTGCTCTGTTCAACCGGATGCAGAGGGTCGTGACACAACCACTGCGCTGTTGCTAAAGAGGCCTAGTGCTTTGGGCCCCGTGTCCCTGTGCCGGGATTAAGGGTCAAGCTGCTTTCAGCACTCCTAATCAGTTATGGGTTTCAAACAGCTTGCTGGAACTTCAAAGGGAGCTTGCGCTGTGAGCTCTTTGACTCACGTTGCAAGGAGAAATTTAAAAATCCGTGCCGAACAGGGCAAAGTAAGCCGGCAGAGACTGTCCGGACCTGTGTATCCTGGGAGGCCGAGCTGGGGGTGGGGGGGTGGGGCGGTTCTTAAACCAAACGCTGGGCGCCAATTATTAACGAATCAATCCCACACCAGTTATGTTTTAAGGGGTTATTTATTTGGCGGGGGGTAAAACTTACATACACCATAAACCGTCAGGAAGGGAGCCTAGTCGCTGGAGCAGGAGCCGGGAGCAGCAGCTGAGACTGAGCACCGGAACCAAGAGCCGGAACCAAGAGGGCCTTATCCGGAACTGCTTCTCTTTTTAAGAGAGAAATATACCACGCCCCAGTGGGCTGGTATTTCAGCAGCTATTGGCTGACGGAGCGGAAGTTGCTCCCCGCTGCACTGTGGGCTCCTGCTTCAGTGATTATTGGTTGAGGCAGCGGAAGTTACTCCCACAACACACACACACACACACAAAGGTGAAGAGCCATGAAAAAGACATTTGATGTTGCCCTCTGACCTCCACACATCCAGAACACCCTACCACGAACAAAATCTAGTCATTTATGGCTTAAAAAAACACAGTCATTAGTGAAATTTTTATAAAAATTAGAAGAGGATTAAGGAAAAAGATTTTTTAAAAAAGAAAGAAATCAAGTCAAGAAAGGGAAGAGCAAACCCACAGGAGTGATATCTTAAAGTCCTACAAAATGTCACGAGGTGCCACAATGTAACACTGTAATTCCACGTGGTCTGTCATCCAGGCTGAGGAATACCTGCACACAAGGAAGCCCAAATATTCAATTATCTGGCGGGAATATGCACAATTTTCCTACTAATAAAAGAAGGAAGAAACTGAACCATTTTCGAGGTGCAGCCACTCGTGGTTCCAGCTACAGAAAAGAAATTTAAGTGGCAGAGATACACACGTCTGTTCCCAGGGCAACAGGAGCATGCTTAGCTTCCTGGAGACAATAAGGAAGCATGGCCACAGGAGCCATGAAGTGGCTCACTCTCATCCCTCGTCCTGGCAACGGGATCTTAAAGGAGATTGAGATTAAATGAAAATAAAAGAAGTTCTTTAGAGTAATGCCCATATCTGCACTGCAGTTTCCTTAATGAGAGAAATCATTACAAAAACGTCAGTACAATTTTTAAATTTTTTATATTTTATTATTTCTGTTTTAGCGTGTGCACATACACATGCCACAGCACATGTGTGGAGGTTGGAAGACAACTCGCAAGAGTCGGTTGCCTTCTACCATACGGTGGGCCCTGGGTGTCAAACTTGGGTCCTCAGACGTGGTGGCTGGCACCTTATTCCAAGCCATCCTGCAGAATTCATCTCCTCGTTTATTATTATTATTATTATTAACTAGAGAAGTGTCACAGAATTTGCAGTGTCTCCATGGCACATGGGGCTGATGACATAATCCCACCTGTGTTGAGATCTCCATCACAAGTAGATTTCTGCACCTGACTGTTAGACAGTGAGTTAGACCAGAATTAACCCCACACAGTTAAAAACCTAACACGGGCTGAGGAGTTGGCTCAGCAAGTACTTGCTGTTTAAATACGAAGTCCTGAGTTTGGATGCCCAGCATCCACACACACACAAAAAGCTGGGTGTGTCAATCAATGCACAGATGTCATTTTGGGACTAGTGAGGCGCGGGGGGGGGGGGGGGGGGAATCCTGTGCCTCATGGCCAATCCCATCCAGCCAAACAGTGAGCTCCAGTCCAGCCAACCAGTGAGCTCCATTCCAGCCGATCCGCGAGCTCCAAGTTCATGAATGCTTGTTACAAAAAATAAGGTAAGAAGCAATTGAGGAAGGCACTCATTATGCACCTCTGGTCTCTACACACGCATGCACATGTGCACATACATGCACATATGTGCACACATACAAACATAAGAAAATAGAAAAAATATAATGAACAAGTATTTTCAGATCCATTGGGTTCCTGAGGAAAGAAAGCAAAGGTGCCAGGGGTCCCATATGAACAAAATTTCTTTTTCCATTGATAGAATCACAGGCTGGCCTTGAACTCACCATATAGCTGAGGGTGACCTTGAACTTCTGACCTTCTGCTTCTACCTCCCAAGTACCAGGATTACAGGTGTCTGCTATCACACCTGGTTTATGAAGTGATGGGGGTGGAGCCCAAGACTTGATGCCGGATAGGCAAGCAGCCTACAGACCGGGCTACATTCCCAACCCCCTTATGAAGTCTTTCTGTCTGGAGGGAATTAACACCCAGCCTGTGACCACAAGCTGGGGGGAATGCCTACAGCCCTGTGAATTAAGGATTGATCCTTAATTCTGAGAGGCCAAGTAGGCTTAGAGTTAGGTGTAGCTCCAGTAGAGAGAGGCACAGAAGAATGAACTACAGAAATTTGAGAGCAAGCTTCGGAGTCTTTGACTGAAGGCCACACACGTGTGTGCAGAGTAAAATCCCACAATTCAGCTAAGAGTGCATTTAAGAGCTGGGGCTTCCCAGGAGATGGTGGCCCACACCTTTAATTCCAGCACTCGAGAGGCAGGGGCAGGCGGATCTCTGTGAGTTCAAGGCCAGCCTGGTCTACAGAGCAAGTTCTAGGACAGCCAGAGCTGTTACACAGAGAAACCCTGTCTCAAAATACAAAAAAGAAGAAAAAACTCCCAGTTGCATCATGGACTGGGGACTGCACCTTTGACACAGGGGCTTCTGGGGGATATTACCCAAAGTGCAGCAGGATACAAGACCAGCCAAAAACAGAAGCTGAGTAATTAGGTTTCATTCAAATGAAAGATATTTGTTTTCCTTTGTTGTAGTAAATGAACACCATGGCCTGGTGCAACGTGAGAGAGGAAAGGGCTTGTTTGGTTTATAGGCTATAGTCTATCATCAGGAGAGGACAAGGCAGAGACTAAGAGGAAACCCTTACTTACTTGCTTGGTTCTTCTCTACAAGGCCCAGACCCGTTGCCTAGGGACTGAAACTGCCCACACTGAGCTGAACCCTCTGGCACCAGTTACCAATTAAGAAAACAGCCAGTAGGCAGAGCTACAGACCCACCTGATCCGGGCAGCTCTTCAGCTGAGCTGCTCTCTCCCCAGGTGGTGAGGTTTGTGCCAGCCACATATTGAGTTCAAGACTCCTTAGTCTGGGCTACAGAGCATGACCCTGTCTCAATGCAAAATCCACACAACCAAACCACAGCAACAAACAGACAAGCCTTTAAACATGAAACTGGGCAAAGACTTTGACTAGATACGTCTCTGAAGAACATACAGAACCATGTATGTATAACAGCATAAAGCGATGCAAATTGTCTAAATGTGTGATTTAGACTCGGAGGCTCAGAAATGAATCACGAAGAGATTTTGAGTCCTGTAATTCACTGGAGTACTTTTAAATAGATTTTTAAAGACACAGCTTTAGGAAGCTTCGATTTATTTCGGTGGGTGACGGGTAATGATGACTTTCAGGACACGATCCCGGATTTCCAACTTCTCCTGGCACTAAGGGAGAGCAGACACACTGCATACCATGAAACTCCTTTTCTGGTTTACGCTGTTTCTAAGCCGAATGCGCTGGGCCCTGTCTCTGCCCATGCTTTTGGGGGTTGGCTGTGTTTCACTGCGTAGGGGGTGGCCTTTCCATCCTGGTTGGTGTAGAGGTGGGAGCCTGGCTGGTTCTAGACCCGGTGGAGCCTGGGAGCAGGAACCCACGTTGTGTGTCCCGGCCCCGTGTCCCAGTTCCCCCCCCCCCCCCCCCCCCCCCCCCCCCCGTGTCCTGACTCTGTGAGGTGCTACACTCAGGTTGGGACCACCCACAGATCCTTCCAGAATCTGTGGGCCTTATCGCTGGCTTCTGCTGTGCCTGGTGCCGGGCAGAGGTTGATTCTAGCAGGAGATTTTCAGCTTTGGGTTGGACACCCAGGCACCTGTGAGCCCTGTGCAGGATTGACCTTTTGGTGCCCATCCTCCTCAGGGGAGTGGCCCCTCACCTGTGTGCTTTGGGCTGCAAGCTTCCTCGTTGCTGGTGAAAGGACGCCTAGGCTCTTCACAGATGGGTGTTCTACCCCACAAGCCCCTTGGAACAGACGAAGAGATGGGCAATGACCTGACCATTCTGGGCCTCAGTTTCTCCATCTATAAAACCAAGGCGGCCTGAGTTCCCAGGCTGAATCCAAAACTCGGCACAGATGTGCGTTAGAATGAAGACACTTTCAAATACAATGCATATTGCGTGTACATCCACCCCCAGCCCCTGCTTCCCAGTAGAGAGCGCGGGTGCTCGCCCCTGGTAAAACATGTGAATATTTCGGCAGGAAATGCTCAGACTTTCACAGTAAGTGGGACAAGCGCAGACTATAATTAGCCTGTGTTAGCTAAGGTCAGGGTTTGCTGCCAAGCGAGCTTACTTCAATTCTGTCTTAAAAAAAAAAAATCTTCTAAGGATTTTTTTTTTCCCCTTAACATTCAAGGGTTTTATGAATTTTAAAGCTGCAGATGAGGACAGAGGAGTTATTCTGCCCAGCAGCGCGGCTGAAGCCGTGGGCGCCGTGCAACCCGTCATCAGCGCGCTCTTTAGGGAGTCCCACATTTGGGGCCCATAGCTTGGCAAGCAGAACTCAGAAGGGGGCCCTGCTTTTCAGGGTGAATGTCCAGCGTTCCCTGAGCTGGACTTTGTGCAGGGCACAGGCTGTGCAACCAGAGCCTCCAAATCCTGCACATCTCCAGGCTTCTGGAATGATAATCAATGGTGTAGGATGTCCTCCCTCAGGACAACAAGCTTTACTGGCGGCCCACGCTCTCAATTTGCAAATGTGGGCCACGTACCAGTCGCCAGGTGGAGCCTCTTAAAACACGGGGCGGAGCTTCTGAAAACACGGGGCGGAGCTTCTGAAAACACAGGGCGCTGGGTAGTGCCAGAAACAGTGAATATTAGCCAGTAGCCTCCAAGGCTCACGGACCACACTTTGAGCTGTGAGTTCGAGTCCCCCGCCTTTATGTCCCTGAATGTCTGTCTTCATTCTTCTTGTCCTTCCCTCATCTGCTTCTGCCTGGGATTCCCATCAACAGCTACTGTCCTCCCACGTGGCATCCCTCCCCCGACCAGTTCCCAAGTGTAATGAAAAAATTAAAAATGCTGCAGGATCCCGGTGACAGTAGGCAGCAGGAATGCTGTAGGTCCCCAAGCAGTGGTAGCGGGCCATGTGGAAGCAGGCAGCCAGGCCCTGGGGTCAGCCAATTGCAGGCAGAGACAGCTGCCCACCCCCGAGCGGTGGCTGGTCCCAGGCAGGGTGGCACGTGGCGGGCGGGCAAGAGACAGAGATGTTCGCCTACACGAAGGCCCCTTGAGGTGTTGGGCATGGGGCAGAGTAGCTCTGTAGGAACCACCAGGTAACACACCCAGAGCCCATCCTGGCTTTAGGCTCCTTGTTCTCTGTCCTGCCATCTGCTTTGTGCCAAGCCGTGACTGTTTCTGACCTGGCCGTGACTAGGCCAGGCTCATTCATAACAGTGTGGAAGACTGGAAAGCCCTTGTTATGTTTCTACACCGAGCTGCATTGTCATCTTAATAACACAGAAGAGGAGCTGAGTGTGTGGCTGAGCTGGGAGAGGGCTTGCCTAGCGGGTATCTAACCCCTGGCTGGGAGAGCACTTGCCTAGCACGTATCTAATTCCTGGCTTCTATTTTAAAACTGGACACAAGGCTGCGTGCCTGTGGTTCCAGGAATTGGTGAGGTAGAAAGATCAGACGTTCAAGGTCATCCTTCGTTACACAGCAAGGTTGAGGCCAGCCTGGGCTCTAGGAGCAAACAAACAAAAATTGAAGAAGAGGAAGCTCGTTAATGCAGAGGCTATTTTTCATTCCCATGATTTGAATGATGGGGCCTCTTCTCTCCCTGGCAAACCATTCAAGAAATCAGAACATATTTTGATTTCTGACTTGAATTTAGCTGTAAACTAACTCTTACTTTCTTTTTTTTTTTTTTTAAAAAAAAACCTTTTGTTTTTATTTAAGTATGTGTCTATTATAAAATGTTCTTATCAAAAAAAAATTGGGAAGTCATACTCCAGAAAAACCCACCTCTTTTCAAGATGGGATCGTCCCTTTCCCTAGTGACCTGGACCTGTGGTGGTGGTGATGGTGGTCTGGGGGCATTGAGGGGTTGTGCCCACATAAGCTTTATTCTCTGCACTTCCTGCAGTGTCCGACAGAGGGCGCCCACGACACTAGCAGAATTTCCTACTGATTGGCAGACTGCACCCCCTCTCTGAGGGAAGCAGGCATGAGCCAAAATGGGGCTTTTCTTTCCTTAAGTTGCTTCTGTCCCACCAACAAGAAAAGTAAACTAAGACACCATCCATGAAGCTGTAGCGGGTGATGTGGTCAAAGACACAGTGGAGTCTGCAGTGGAGTCTGCAGTGGAGTCTGTGGTTTCCTAGCTGTAGGAACGGGCAGTTGAGGGGGCTGGAGTGATGGCTCACTGGTTAAGAGCAATGGCTCTTCCGAAAGACCCAGGTTCAATTCCCAGCAACCACATGGCCGTTCACAACTGTCTGTAACTCTAGTTCCAGGAGATCTGTCATTCTCTTGCATGTAAAACCACAATGTACAGTAGAAATAATAAATCATAAAGAAAGGAAGGAAGGAAGGGTGTAGGGTGTGAGGACACATTAGCCTAGGTTTGCACACTGGCTCTGCCACCACCCACAAGGGTCTTCACTGCCTTGTTTTTGACACGGTGGCAGGACCACACTAGGCAGCGGGCTTTCCAGTGAGTACAGACACTTCTATAGAAGAGTGAACAATGTCGAGCCTCGTCCATCCAGTTAAGAGGACCTGGTCATTGGGCAAGAGGGGGGTTTATTACGGCTGAGTCATGTTCACACTCACACATGAGCTGGGTGACCACAGGCTGAAGGGTACAGCCCACCCCACTCCACGCCAGTCTCAGCAACGAGCCACAAACAGATCATACACAGAACACAGATTTTTTTTTCTTCAATTTAATTGAAGTTACTTAGAAAAATAATCAGGCTTGAATGGCTTTTCCTGGAGGAAGGTTCGGGAACATTTCACGCGTCTGTTGGCAACATGGAATTCAGCTTCTTTAACAGTATAGTAAGATACAGGGAGAGAATTCTACAACAGGCCCTCAACTGCATACAAATATGTAAAAAAAAACCACACACATACACACACACTCCACAAAGATGTTAAATTCTATGTCCATATGCCTTACTGAGAATGCTCAGAAGAGAATACGGATACCGCCTTTTGTACCTGATGAGAGCAGACCAAAATTTGCCTGCTGCTGGCCAAGGGCCCAGTTGGTTCTAGAAGGTTCTGTTGCCTATTCAGAGGGTCTGTTTAGCTGTGGTGGGGAAAAGACGGGGGATGCTGGTGGGCAGAACCTGGGGGAGTGGCGGGGTCAGTCCTGCTGACGAAGAGGTGGACCACGATGGGATTGGGGTGCTAGGAGAGCACAGGCTGGGGCGGTGTGTGTGTGTGTGTGTGTGTGTGTGTGTGTGTGTGTGTGTGTGTGCATAGACTGTGCATATGTGTGTGTGTGCACAGCCACGTGTGTACGTGTGTGTGCAGAGGAGGTCTGGGCAAAGGAAGCGCGTAGGAAAGCGAGCACAGTCCCTGTGGCTTTGTCAGTTGAAGCAGAATAGTAACGCAATGGTTATCTGAGCTAAGTGTCTTCAGGCCTTGCACAATGTCCCAGAGCTCTCTCGGAGCCTGGCCTAGTCTTGTGTGCTCGGGAGGGCCGGCCAAAGTGAAGCTTCTGGGTCCCACAGTTCTCCTTCAGGCTGAACCAGCAGGAGAGAAAGGCTTGCCCTTGGGACCAGGCGGTCTGTCCTGAGACCCGGACAACGGGCTGTCCCGCTTCCCAGACCAGCTGAGAAGGGCATGGGGTGGGGCAGGGGAGGTTGCAGGCAGAGACCCCTGTGGCTGATATTCTAGACATTTCCAATAAAGGGGTAGGCTAAGCAGGAATGTCTTTGTCATTCTACTCGACTGTACCTGGTCCTAAAAACACAGCTGTGCCTTTGAACAGGACTCCGGCTCAGAGCTGGGACGCTGGCAGCTCCTTTTCCGAGCTAAGCACGAGAGGCAAGAGAAAGTCTTTGCAACGTTTTCCTGTAGAAAACACTTGGGTTTCTAAGCACACTTCACCGACGGATGTCTTCGGCTAGGGACACAGAATACTTCCTACATTCTACAAAACCGTTGAACCAATACATGTTTTTAAAAATGCCACCAGAAAATAAAACGCGCACACAAAACAGGAGAGGCCCTCATCCCAGAAGCACAGACACATGGTCCCCCTGAAGGACGATCTTTCTCACTTCAGAGAGAGAAAACGGAGTAACGCCATCTGCACACGGCACTGTACCACAGATGAAAGACAAACAGAAATGCAAAACACGAAAACCAACACGAATTTCCATTTAAAACCCCCCGGAGCACGCAGTTCCAAACTGTGGGTGGAAGTGAGAAGTGTCTGTCATGAGGCCATCGTCCCCACTGAGTGGCCTTTAAGGCCAGGAAGCAGGGGCTGTTTCTGTGTCCTTATGGCACCTCCACCCCTCCACCACAGCCAAGACTTCCCTCCCTGTGTTTGGAGGGACAGGACAACTGTCTGGGGGCAGCATCCAGATGGAGCCATCCCACTTGGGTAGAGCCTAATTCACTTTATCCTCTGTCCCAGACAGACGCTGTGCGGCTGTTTCTGCTTGTTTGTCTGCGGAGGGACCTAGGAGGCAGTTGTCAATCCTTGCAGACCTCAGACAGGCTAGCCCACCCTCACCAAAGGCTACTGTGTGAAATGCCAGCTAAGACACTTCTGCCGTACGGGACACCGGGCCCTGCAGCTCAGAAATGCTGCATTCTCCCCGATTCGCGAGGCAGACCACGTATGTATGAAAGGCCCTGAAAAGTCCTGCAGAGAGGAACCTGACTTAATTTTGTTTCCTAAGGATACGAGACCACAAACCCCTCCAAACTGATACCCGGCAGAGCCTGGGCCCTGTGGAGCACTCCTTAGCGACATCACACAGAATGCCCCATCAGCAGGAGGTCAGTTTTGGAGGACAGGGATGGCCAGAGTCTGTCACCGCTCTTGGTCAAACACATGACATAAATCTATCTATCAAAGGCGAGGGGAGAGAGACTGGGGAAGGTACCTGCGTTTTATAAATAGCTGCTGTCAGCTGCTCTGGCTCGTATTCCCCTTACATTAAATAATTTCCTCCGTGAGACAGAGAGAGCCGCAGCGACGGCTGCTCCCAGGCTCGCTGTGAACCTAACAATACCATCTTAATAGTTTCTGTGAATAAATTATTCATTATTTTGTTTTTCAGAATAGTCTCACCCCTTCACTCTACACAGCATCAAAAACAAAAACAAACAAACGAAACCAACTAAAACACAAAAAGCAAAATTTATACCCCACTCCCTCCCCAATCGTGAGAAATATTATATACAGCATCTGCTACCTACCCGGACACTGGCTGTAACAGGATTGCAGCTCCTGAGTCAACTGAGCAGCCTCAGAAATGACTAGAAATGAGGACTAGGTCTGGGCATTGATCAGCAAGGAATAGGAAACATTAGTTTCCAGCGTTCTGGAGGAGAGGGAGCATAGGTTAAGATCCTGGGCAGCTGTCCTGGATGCTCTGTCAAAGCAGGTACATGGAAGGGTGTGCATATGCCTGTGGGTACCAACAGTCCACCTCGGACCATCATGCCTGATTTCGCCAGTCTCCAAACATGTGCAGTGCATGCTTCTAAGTGGCAGGCAGAAGATGTAGACAGGCCTTCACTGTAGGAGGCACTTCCCCCTCCCTTACCCGAAACAGACATCACTAATCGATCTCAACACACCTCCATTCACGTCTGGAGAAGACTGAGGCTTACAGGCTTCTGCTACCCAGATACTGCAGCTAGACACACATGATCAAATGTTTCTGCCATTTCTTGTGTTGGGCGATGAACTTAGGTCACTCAGTGAAGTGGACCGACCCAAATGTGTGGTTTTCAAATTTGTGAGCTGTAGAAAAATGCAAATTTGTTGGGGTCACAGACTCTCTGAGCCACTTGAGAAGAGTCCAAATCTCACGTGAAGACCGTGAGGGTAGGGGCTGGTTCACTGTTGAGCAGTTTGCCCTGTGTTCACATAAAGCTTGCTGAGAGCCAAGGTTACTGGGCTCATTCAATGTTCTGCCTGCAGGCAAGCCTGGACAATAGTAGATGCTCAATAAATATTTATCAATATAAAGTAATAGTTACTCTTCACCAGAACTGGAAAGTGCCAGTTTAAAATTTCCACAAGAAGCCTATTCTTACAGATTGGTAATTTTGGTGAACGGAAACTGCCGCCATCCACTCTCTACTTGGGTTAAAACCTTTCTATTTCTTTACTGCCAGGGACTCTGGGGTTCCCGCAATCCATGTGAACCGCTCCCGCCCCACTTCTTAGTGCAAGGACAATTTACGTATTTCCAGCAGGGTTTCTTGAATGGTGGCATCCACACATCCCAGCTGCTGTCACCACGGGATTCCAGGAGAGGACAGCGGGGAGACAACCACACCCCCTAAACGAGCCACAGCCAGCAAAGCACAGACCACATTCTCTTCCAGAAAGACACGAGCAGTCTGCTGCCACAGAAAGAAACCTATACAGAGATCACGTTTAAATTACTATAAATAAGAATCATTAGACTTCACGGAACACACAGTTTGCGGAATCCACCAGGACACCAAGACACCTTGGAGACAGTGTTGTGGTTTCCACTTCTAAAGAACAGGGACGATCCACCCCGCTCCCCTGCGCAGACAGCTGTCCTTTCCCGTGGAGGATTTAAATAATTCTTGCCATGCCGCTCGCAGCATTCCCCCCGAGACATATTAACTTACAAAATAACCCAGTATCCATAGAATTCTTTTGACAAATAAAAATCTTAAATTAAAAAGCAGGATTCTCTCCCTCTCTCCCCCAACCGCCCCCCCACCCCTTTATTCCAATTTCAGGTAGTTTGGCACTGAGTAATTGAACATTAAAAAGTCCAGTTTGTAGACTTCGTAGAGCTGCGTCTGGTGCTCGGCGCTGATGTTCTGGAAGAACTCCGTGGTCATCTCGTCGGTAGTTCTGGTGGACTTTGCATAGGTGGGGAACTTCAGGTAGCCGCTCACTCCGGCCAGCTGCAGCACGTAGTTGGAATCCTCCTCCAGCGTCTCGTACTTGCCCACGAGGTCATAGTGGATGTGGCAAGGGTGGCAGAGGGAGTAGACCGTCTGCCAGTGCTCGTTGAAGGGCTCCTCGCGCTGTGTGTGGGGGTCGATGAGGTAGGCCACAAACTCCTCAAACTTGACGTCGTCCCCCTTACGCAGCGCCTCCTGCGTGGCGTTCTTCCGCTGGCGGCGGATGATCTTGGTGCCGTACCGCTTGTGGAAGGAGGTGTTGTACTTCTGGGTGAACTTGTTGCGGTAGGCAGACACGAGCCTCTCGAAGGGCTCCCGCACGAACAGGAACTTCATGTAGCTTTTCAAGCGGTGGTTGATCTCTGGGATGCTGTACTGGTTGAGGGTCTTCAGGTTGGCCGAGACGTGGGCCTCGTTGGCTGGGATCTCCATGGGATCGCTGTACTTGCCCCGGCCGCTCAGGACCATCATGAGTCTCTTCCAGTTGGTGCACGCCACCTTGGGCACGTAGCAGTAGATGAGCTCGTGGTCCTCGTCCACCACCAGGTGCTTCAGGTCATTAGGGGTCAGCACCCTACGCTTTCGGCTCATGGCGCTGTTGGCCCGGCAGGTGTCTGTCACTTGGTCCCGTCTCATCTGGTGCAGGATGGCAGTATTGGACAGCTCCAGCTGCAGAGGGGATAGAAGAGGGAGGAGAAATGAGTGCTCATCTAGAACATTCCTATGTGGTTGCAATGGTTGCTGATCCATTTATTCAAACAGTTATCTAGACCATGTGAGGTGCCCAGCTTTCCGAGGCAGGGTGAGGTGAGACTCAGCCCAACTGCTTAGCGTGGGAGGCTCCATAGAGGCCAGAGGGGAAGGCCTGGGAAGATGTCTGTGTTCTCTGAGAGCAAAAGGCCCTCCCCAGGGCTAGTTAGTTAGTTAGTTAGTTAGTTTTAACTGTCAACTTGATACACCCTAGGATCATTTGGTAAGAGAGTATAAATGAGGAATTATCTAGACTAGAATGGCCAGGGTCACGACTGTGGGGTACTGTCTCCACTGTTAACTGATGTAGGAAAACCCAGCCCACTGTGGGCGTCATTGTTCCATCTGGGCTCTGTTCTACAGAGGGGTGAAAAACACTAGCAAGTGTGCAAGGATGCATTTATTTCCCTCTGCTCCTGACCGTGTCTTCACTTGCTTTCATATCCCCCCAGTGACAGGCAATAGTCTAGAACCGGAAGCCACACAGATCCCCTTCTCCCCACTAAGTTGCTCTTGGCCAGAGTATTTTATCACAGCAACGGAAACAGAGCGAGAATGGTCGGTCATTCCCAGTCAAAATCTGATCCCGTTACCCCTGAGGCTGTCATTGAGTACCAGGACCCTGACGTCACATGGTGGGACCTAGGATATCTAGGGTGGGGCTTGTTATCCAGAAATGCTTAATGGTTTCAAAAGGTATCACCACTACGGCTGGAGAGATGGCTCCACCGTTACGAGCACCGTCCGCTCACCCGAGTTCAATTCTCAGGGCCTGCATGGGGGACTCACAACTCCTTGTACCTCCAGTTCCAGGGCATCCAACAGCTTTTGTGAGCAACGTGCATGCACACAGTACACAGACACACTCTGCAGATAAGACGCCCACACACGCTGAATAAATCAAATCACCACGACAAAAACACAAAAGTGACGGAATTCCTACACAAAACTCTCGGCTCCAGGATCCCACCCGGCCTCTCTGAAGCCTGGTTTTTTTTTTTTAGGGGAGCCCTGAACAGGCTGGAGGAGGAGGACGAGTTCTTGGCTTGAATGCCAAGGCGGACATGGAGAGACCTCGGAGAGTAGCCTGAATGTCCGCTCGGGGGACAATGAAGAGTTATGACTTTAACTTAAAAACCCATTAATGTCCCTTCCTCCCCCCCCCACCCCGCTTCCCCGGATGGCATTCTTGTCTCCAACCAGGGTTCAAAGGAGCTGTAGCAATGGTCATGAGCAGGAGCTGCCTGAGGGGCTTGGATATCTGAGGGACAGCTCTTTGGGGACAGCAGAAGACATAGGTGGCAGTTTGTTCCTTATCACTGGAAGAGGACACTGTTGCTTGCCAGCCCAGTCCCAACCGTTCTACAAAGCAGGGGTTTGCAGGTGGCTCTGTCGGGGAGCGGCGCTGGAGAAGAAATCTCTTCCGCATTCCCACCTTTCCCTTCTTCCTCTTTTTTCCCCCCTTTAAAGGGGTTTGAGGAGATCATAGCATAGGATTTGTGTGCAATTTTGAGGATCTTATTCAGTTGTGAGCTTCTGAACAACAGGAACACGGGGGAAATGAGACAGAATTTCCTTGCTCTTGTTATCAAAGAGAAACACATTTCAATTGTTTGGGGGCAAAGGATGTACCAGATCTAAGGGATTCAGAAAATTCAGTCAGGGAGGTTCTTGGATCCAGTATGCTCAGGACGGAGCCTTCATAGGGCTCAGTCTTCGGCTGACTGAATGCCAACACTGGTCTGCCAAAAGAACGCGGTGATGTGTACGCTCCCCTGTTCCTCTCAAGGAAGGAGCCCACTGAGATTCTTACAGGGGCTGCAGAATCCATGAAAAGAACATCTGCCCTGCGGAGCAGCCCTCACTCCAGCCCCGTCACCCTCTCCTCAGCATCAATGATAGTATATGCTTGTGCTTCTCAAATGTGGGCACGTGTGGAGGTCACAGCGTCCCGACTACTCCCTGGCTTCCAGCCAGACCTGGAGATGCGGAGAGGTGGAGGGCCTGCCAGTGTTCCTCTGCTAAGACTGAGCAAGATGCCACAGAGTGAGATTTAACCCACAGCCATGTATTCCCTGACAGTAACGGAGACTGAATTCTTAGATCAAGTCTCTCAGGGTGGTGTCCCCTCGAGGCCTCATTCCTTGGCCCATGATGGCCTCTCCTGCTGGTTCTTCACACTGTCCTTTCCCTCGGCAGGCACCCCCAAACCAGCATACCATCCGGGCAGCTCTGGTTTTCCTTAATGGTATTGTTAAAGCCCTGCCTCCAGTTCCAGTCATACCCTAGGGTCCTTCAGGCTGGAGAAGTTAACACGGATTCAGTGGGAGAGAGAATTCCACCAAATGCCAAGCGTGGCTGCTGTGCTGGGCCACGTTTTGAGGGCTGCAGATTTATGCTGTTACGGTGATGCTCTAACATCTTGGACCAATTCACGGTCGTCCTTAATGACAGAACACAGAACCCAGTTTACTATCAGACGCCAAGAGACTCTACCCTCGCCTTGCCACCAACTCCTTTCATCTCCCTGTGATGTCCTCAAAGTATAGGCCAGGGGAGGGGCGGAGCCTAGGACGTCCTGAGCACAGCTCCTGGCTCTGGGCTGCATCCGGCATGCTTGATTTGATGTCTATTTTTACTCTGGACATTTTGAAAGCCAACTGTAATTACTGTGAGGACCAGGCTTAGGGGGTGTTTTAAGACGTCTTTAAAGTTTTACAGTGTTTTATCTTAAAAGAAAGAGTCCGCCTGCCTTGTGAGGTCTGCAGTCTCCTGGGATGCAAGACCCACACCAAAGCAAGCAGCACCCCCTCGCTGCCTGTGGTTGGAGAGACCCAGGGAAACGGAAAGCCCGATAAAGAGGTAAATCTGGAAGCTTCCAATGACTCCCCACCTGTTACAACTGTTGGCTTGGGTCCAGGCTGGGTTTCCCAATTAAAAAATCTGAATGCAAGGCTGCAGGGACGGCTCAGTTGGTGACTTGCTTGCCTGCGGGAATGAGGACCTGAGTTCATCCCCTGAAACCCGCTTTAAAGGAGCTGGTTATGGTGGCACACACTTGTAACCCCAGGGCCGTGGGGCTGAGATAGTCCTTCCCTGTATTTCTCTGGTACTGCAGACACCCGTCGTTCTGAGTTACAGGGATGGTGACAGCGCCCGATGGATGGATTTGCTGACGAAACCACAGCCCCAGCAAACACAGGCACATGTCTACTAGCTGTGTGTACTACCCGCGAGTCACCACTGGGCCCCCACTCTCTGAAGTAGGCATCATCGTTAATCCTGACTTACAGATAATGAAACTGAGTCACTAGGAGAACGAGCTTGCTCAAGGTCATGAACCAGAATTGGGGCTGAAGTTCAAGTGCTGGAAGAAGCGCTGAGACCCTAACTCATGAGGCTCCTGGGGTCTGAAGACACACCTGGGAGTTACCGTCGGGTAGCCACTTGGGGACTCAACCCTGGCATTTCATAGGTGCCTGTTAGGCTGGGTTCTACTCCTATCCCAGAGGTTACCGGGGACTTCAGGGCCCTGGTACTGCCAGGGTAGGAACCTCGGCTTCATAGGGTCCAGGGTCAGCAGATGAACTAACCTGGGATCTGGGTGTGAGTTTTGTCAAGTTTCACCGGATCTGCTGGGGCTGGGGTTGCCTGTGAGTAACCAGCTGGTGTCCTCTCTGGCCTCTGACAGTAAGGCTTGCAAGAAGGTGGCTCTTCTGGAGCCCCTGTTGTACCCAAGCTAGCTGCTTAGTTTGGGGACCCCGGGACAAAGAAAAGCCAGGTGGGCATTCTGAGGAAAGCAATCAGTCGGTGTATTAAGAGAAAGCAATTGTCTGGCTTGCATGCGTGTTGTATACCTCCTTGCATGTCGCAATTCACTCGCTCTGTTCTCAACCCCCCCCCCAGAATGCTAACTCCTGGGGTGCAGGTGTCTCCCACTGTCGTTGGTCCTCTGCTGTATAACAAATCCCCAGCACATATATATAGTAGATATTCGAATGTTTGTTGAGTGAATGTGTGAATGCACGTATGCACGAGACACTGCACACATGCACGAGTGAATAAGTACATATACTCATGCGCACGTAATGCACGCACGAAAGAATGAACGAGTGAATGACACCGGTATGAATGAATGAAATGGGAGGCGGAGACTGTATAGGTTCTTGGTGACGGCAGAGGCTGCACGCTCCCTTGGTGTCTACATCTGTCCTAGCTCATCTTCCCATGGAGGCTGTGGGTCAGAGCCTGAAGCACAAAAGCATTAGCAGACGGGCTCTGGGTCCTGGCTCCGACTGCCACCGCTCTGATGAGGGGAGAGAGAGCCCTGTGCTGTCTACCTGCCGAGTGAGGTCAGGAAACGGGAGCCGGAGCCCTCAAACCACACTGGAGGGTGAGGACGGAGGAGATGCAGGGGGCTTTGCACAGGGCACGTGCGTGCGCCTTGGGGTTTCTTTCCAGGAAGCAGCTGCAGCTGACGGGGCCTCATTTACATCTCAGACCCACTGCTGGGGCTTCCGGGGAGGCTTGGGCCTTGTGAAGAGCGGTTAGGGCACAGGAATGGGGCCACTGCCAAGCGGGACTGGCTTCCCATGAATGGTGGCCCAGAAAAGGGACAATGGTAAGGAAGGGACACAGAGTAGGAGGCTGGACCCCGAGACGGGTTCTGCACCTGCTGCTGACACACTCTGGGGACCTCGGAAGTCACTGCTGGCAGGAGCAAGGATGCAGGCTGGAGGCTGCCAGCTCCCGCAAAGGGCTGGGCTGCCTGAGATATTCCTGGGAGGTAGGAATGGTGGTGGTGGGTGTGGCTTGGCCCTGCAGGTTCTCCTAGCCTCTGACTGGACACTTGACTGTGTGGATTCGTTCCTGCCTCTCTCTAGGGACACAGTATCAGTTCTACTGAACACGCTATCTGAGCATCCCCCGCCCCCAGGCCTTGGTTACCCACCCTGGAGCATGGGGACAGTAACTGTGCAGTTCTCAGGGCTGTTTTGGGGACGGAGGGCTCAGAGAAAAGCGCACGGCGCCATGCCCGAGTCTCCAGGAACACCACGGAAGTAGAAACTCTCGGTTAAAATCGCTGTGGAGGGCTGCCTGGGAAGGGGCTGGCAGCAGAGCCGGACAACTGCACACCTGTGACTGACCCTTCGTTCAGCATAGGCGGGAATCCACCCTAGGAATCGGACTGTATGGTCGGAGTAGGTGGCCCAGACACCGGCTCCTGACCACAGCCCTGGAGTCCTCCCATCACACCCGCTGTGGTGGCTTTGTTCCACCTGGAGAACCGCTGACTGAGCGTCTTTCTCTGGGTGTGCGCTCTGCAGTGAGCGTCAAACACACATCTGTCATCTGCACACAATGCCTGTCTCCTGGCGATCTGGTGTCTCACTGACGGAGAAGATGGACGGGTGTGACTGGCAGCCGGGCATTAGAAGAGCAACTTTCCAGCTACACAGAGAACAGCTATCAGCATGGATAAACGCACTGTAAAGCAGAAGCGGACTTCAGAGCGCTAGAACCGTGCGTGCGTGCATGCGTGCGTGTGTGCGTGCCTGTGCACTTGCTGAGGTCAACCTTGGGTATCATTCCTTAGATGCTGTCCACCTCCCCTTTGAAGACAGAGTTTCTTGTTGGCCTGAACTCACTAGGCTTGCTGGGCAGTGAGCCCGGTCACCCACCAGTCTCTGCCTCCCTAGTGCTGGGATTAGAAGCACACGCCACCATGCCGAGCTTTTTACGTGGGTCTAGGAATTGGGGCCAGGTTCTCATGCTTGTACAGCAAGCACTTTACTGGCTGACCTATCTCCGAAGCCCCTTTCTCTTAATAGAGGAGTAGGTTTCGATAACACTCCATCTCACATTTCTGAAAGTTTGCATGCACTATCCCTGGCGAGGAGGAGGCTGGGATTGGGCCAGCCCAGCAGATAGAGCCCCAAAGTATTCCCCTCTCTCCCACAGAGCACC
Organism: Myodes glareolus; assembly: GCF_982192425.1. Taxonomy (NCBI): domain Eukaryota; kingdom Metazoa; phylum Chordata; class Mammalia; order Rodentia; family Cricetidae; genus Myodes; species Myodes glareolus. Next base: position 42,730,511 of record NC_142051.1, on the reverse strand, counting down.
CACAAACCTGTGCGGCCCCGAGGAGCCACGCCCAGCAGCAGACCCCTGTCTTCAACAATTACATCACCATGAACGAACACAGTCAGGACCTTTCTGGTCTCCAGGGCTGCTGGGGCTGGTCCACGCAGCCTTGTGTTCCGAGCATTGGTGCCCGATACTTGGAGGATTCATAAGGAGGGTTTGCTTTGTGCCAACATGTTAGCATCTCTCTAGTGCCAGCTCCTGTCTCATCTCAGGGAAGATGACCTATCTGTGGTCCTCACGGCAGTGTACCAGGAAGGCCACAGGGCGGCGCTACTGGGACCAGCATCTCTGAATTCACTAGTTGAGAAACGTCAGCACCTGCGGTTTTTAGGTTTCAAAGGAGGACACACAGTTGTGCACAACAGCCACACAGACAACCTGGAGCCCAGAGATGAGCAAGACACCCAACCTGGGGACATCAGAGGTGTAAATACCACGTAGTTTGAAGATTTTTGAACTACTGCACATGTGGGGGTCGGGTAGGGGGGTTCACAACCCAGGGCTGGGACATTCCTTTGTGATCATCTATCCCCAACCACAGGTTTTATTCAGACTCTGGTGGATGCTTAGCTCCCTTATTCCTAGGATGCAGCAGTTGGAAGAATCTTCTCCTTCCATCCAACCAGCAGCTGCCTGGGATGAGCCAGCCAGGGGTTCGCTGCCATGTGTGTGGTTCTAGCCCATCTCTGTGCACCAGCGGAAAGCACCCTCCACTTCCTCTGCCTAAGTGGCAGCCCCTCCCCTCCCTTGTTTGAGTTCATTTGTGTGCAGGTGCACACTTGTGGAAACCAGAGGTCAATTTCTGGTCATTCTCCAGCGCCATTTTCTCCCTGTCTTTTGAGGCAGGGTCCCTCACTGGTTGGAGCTCTACTGGCTGACTAACAGTCTCCAGGGAGCTGCCTGCCTGTCTCCCCAAGGCTGAAGTTACAAGCGAGCACGGTCACGCACGACCACCATGCCCAGCTTTTTAATGTGGGTCCGAGGGGCTGATTTCAGGTCTTCAGGCACATCACTGACCGAGCCACCTCCCAGGACTCAAGAGGGATTTCTGTGAAACCTGTGGGGTCAGGATGGCTGCAGATACCGAGCAGGTGGCCTAGTTTCTTAACCGTGACAGGGAACGTGGGCTGTGTACTCCTGGGCTGGCCTGATTTGGGAACTCATTAAAATGAGCAAAGAATGGGGAACTGGCAGATTTTCTTTTAAAGGACAGCGAGTTCCTCTCCTTGGGCTAACAGGAGAGACTAAATGAATCCATTTCTGGATATAATATTTAATGGGAAATGGACGCCTTCCACGGAAAACACTGAACACACCCTGAGGGAATTTGCTTCGCTTGGCAATGGCTGCCCAACTGGGGTGACTTTGGGTCTGCAAGTCAAGGTCAGATTCTATAGTCAGGACGTGAATCCTGACAACAGCAACAGAACTTGGGTCAGTCATTCCCACCCTCCCAGACTCAGTTTCCTCGCCAGTAGAGTGGATGTCAATAGCATTACACACCCACAGGCTCTAGTGGGTGCTTATAAGGCTTTATAAATCCACTTTATAAATTCATCTGGTTGCACAGCATTTGGGAGGCAGAGGCAAGTGGATCTCTGTGAATCCGGCCAGCCTGGGCTACATGGTTAAACTCTGTGAATCCGAAGCCAGCCTGGGCTACAGAGTTAAACTCTTATCTCCAAAGAAGGAAAAAAAAACCCACCTTATTTATAAATTGTTGGGTTTTGGTATGGTGTGTGTGTGTGTGTGTGTGTGTGTGTGTGTGAGAGAGAGAGAGAGAGAGAGAGAGAGAGAGAGAGAGAGAGAGAGAGAGAAAATGTGTGCTGTGGTGTGCGTGTGGAGGTCAGAGGACAACATCATTTGAGAGTTGGTTTTCCTTTTCTTCCATGGGATCTAGGGATCAAACAGTCCCTCTGTTTGGTGTAGCAAGTATATTTACCTACTGAGCACAGTTCCAGGCTAGACACATTTCAGGGCGAGAGGATAGCTTGTGGGAGGGGTAGCCTGAGGAAAGAGAGAGACTGCTGGGCAGTGTGCAGGGATGAGGCGAGGAGGGAGACTGGGTCAGACCAAACTCCCTTCTTGGGCCTCTGTGTGCTCATCTGTAAAATGGGCCAAAAAGGACCACGGCTGAAGGACGGCTGTTGAATCAGACACCAGCAGCAAGTTCTGTACCAAGTGCTGGTGCCACACGGCAGGGAAGATGTGAAGGGGGAGAGAGGTAGTTTACCTGTTTGAGTGACAGTGCTGGTTCAGCTTAGGAAAAAACTCATTGGTTTTCCCCAAACTGGGGTGTTCATTAAAGCCCTGGAAAGATCAGAAATAGGCTGGTCAAAGGAGAAGCCAACTGAGGGAGGTTGGGGGACAGAGGGCAGACTTGAGCCAAGATCCTGGCTGACTCAATCTGTGGTATACCTACAGGTGCGCTCTCTCTCTCTCTCTCTCTCTCCCTCCCTCCCTCCCTCCCTCCCTCCCTCCCTCCCTCCCTCTCTCTCTCTCTCTCTGTGTGTGTGTTTCCAGGGCCTTGTAAGTAGATCAACCCATCTATGCTGGATCAGCTCAGGGGTGGGTGGGGAGGACCCGTGCAGAGGAAGCTTCTCAGACATAATTACACGAGTCACAGAGGAGGGACGCTGGGAACTGTTTTTGTACTCTAAGTGGCATTCTCTGTGTCAAAGCAGTGAACAGAGAGAGGCTCAGAAAAGCAAGTAGGTCTGGGGCCTGAGGATGGGTCCTGTGGGGACGGCTGGCTGTCACAAATGAAAGGACCTGCTCTTGATGTAACAGATGCCCCCAGCTCTGGGGAACAAGGGCTGTTGAGAGCAGGGACAGCCCTGCAGCCCCCCAGGGGAGAAGCCGGTGTCTCTCTGCTCCCTGCGAAGCTCAGTTTCTACTTCCCCTGCCTGGTAGACATTTTAGGCCAGGCTTCTGTGCAGACTCACCTGGTAGGGATTCTGTCTGTCTGACTGCTTGTCTGCCCCCCCCTCTCTCTCTGTGTGGGTGTGTGTATGTACGTATGTGTGTGTGCGCTCGCGCGTGCACACAACCTCAGGTTTTTATGTTTTGAGACAAGGCTTCTCCTGAAGTGGAATTCACTAACTAGGTTGTGCTGACTAGCTGGTGAGCCTCAGGGCTCTGCCTGCCTCTGCTTCCCCAGTGCTGACATTATGAAGTGTGTACCACTACGCATGCCTGGCTTTTCACCTGGGTTCAGAATATCAACACAGGACTGCATGCTTTCATGGCAAGCACTTCACTGTCTCCTCAGATCTGTTTTTTATGAAAAACATTAAAACAAACAAACAAATAAACAACAGCAAAAAGATCCCTATTGTTTGCCAAGAAGCAGCCAGAATACCCCCACTCAGTGTACACTGTGCTGTCCTGGGGGAGGCATTGGGAAGAGAGTCAGTGAGAGGTCTGGAGAGAAACAAAGATCTAGGATATTCTGACGACATGATTATTCATGAACATATCTATGACTCCAAAGTGTCTGGACCAAAGGGGACTACACATTCACATACAGGCGTCTGTGCCCGGTGTCCTACCAAGTACCTGCCATTCTCCACCTTGAGGTGTTATTGTCAGCGATGGACCAGCAAACTGAAGGTCAGAGTCTAGCATGGTTGTTGGATCCAGAGACTCACAACATCAAAGTGACCACACCCAAAGTTATCCCTGCTATTCTGTGCTGGGTACTTGTCTTTGGCTCAAAGAAGGCTACATGATTTTGGCTTTGTCTGATCCACTCAGGAGAACAGGTTGCTGTGGTGTAGCTTTTCCTCTGAACTGAGACATTCCCTCCAGGTGCAAGGCCAGGAAAGGAAACCTGGAGGACTTAGGAAGTAAAGAAAACTCACAAGTCTTAGGAAGTCCCTAAAACAGAGAAGACTTGCGAGGCCATATGAGACATAATGTTTGCTGGGGGGAGAACTCTCTGGTGCAGCTGCCTGCGAGTTGTACACAGAGATCTAGGAACTAAGCTTTCGGGAGTTGTCGTCCATGCTTGGGTGGACTTTTTGGTGATATGGCTGCCTCTGAGTTACCTACACCCATGTATATAACCTCTCATTCATACTTACATAACTAACTCTGATAAGGCTAGGGTCTCTTCCTTCTGTGCCTGCCAGGGGTCTTGGCTTCCCCTCTCCTTGCCATCATTAGCATCAACGGCGCAGTGATCAGCCCCAAGAAGAGCTGGTGTTGGGGGAGTGCGAGGTGATGCCCCTCACCAGCACTATCCCAGCTCCGAGTCCAGCTTGGATGGTCACAGTGCCACTGTGATGTGTGTGTATATAATATGCATGTACACATTTTTATGTGTTTATATGTGTGTATATGTATAAATGTGTTTGTGTATGTGGTGTTGTATGTGTATATGTGGTATGTGTGTGGTCTCTTGCCAATTGCCAGGACCTGAGTGGAATGTCACAGTCACAGACCAACTGGCCCAATCAGGGCCCTGCAAACCCTCAGACGAGGAACAGGAGGCCCAGGAGAGGCTTGCTCTTGCTGACAGGGAATATGAGCAGAAGCAAGGATGAACCCCCCTCTCCTATCTGCTCTTTTGGAAGTGGGTCTGCCTCGGCAAAATTCAGCTCTTTCTTTCCCTTTTACTTCTTCTTTTTCTTGCCTACTATAACTATTAAAATGAGTCTGGAAACTAAAGATCACTGGAGGCAAACTGTGAGAATAATAAAAGTTCCCAGTTTCTCATTAACCAGAGCCACTGCGCATGCCCTGCTGAGGCCACCCAGCTTCTTTCTTACGCTTCTGTTGGTCTCAGATCCACAGGCCAGATGTGATCTGTGTGCATGTGTGTAGTAAGCGCATGTCTACATGTTTGTGTGTGCACATGCATGTGTGTAGACGTGCATGTGAGAGGCTAGAGGTTGACCTCAGGGTCTTTCTTAATTGTTCTTCACCTTAGTTTTCAAGACAAAGTCTCCCTGATTCTGCAGGACTGTCTGGCAAGTGAGCTGCAGGGATCCTCCTGTCTCTTCTTCCCTAGCAACAGGAGCACAGACAGGTACTACTGCCCCTGGCTTTTTATATAGATGCAGGGGATCCAAACTCAAGTCTTCATGCTTGCATGCCAGGCACTTTACCAACTGAGCCATCCTCCCCCAGCCTCTCAGGCCACCCCTCCCCATCCAAAAACAAAGCGGGAACAGGAAGGAAGGAGATTACATCTTGAGCTGATCCCTGAGGCTGAAGGAAGGTGTTGGTGGCTGCTCATCCCCACACCCAGCCCCCTGTCCCTCCAGCCTCTGAGTTGGTGGAGTCTGGGAAGGTGCATAGGACAAGCCTCTGCAGGCAAGGTGGGGCCTTAGGACAATCAACTGAGCTCAGGACTTCAAGGTCCTGCTAACTCTTGAGTTGAAACTGGGCCAAGAGATCACTCAAGCTATGAAAAGCAGAAGACACACTCCACACAGGGCTCCACAGGGCACAAAGCACCATGGGGCACTGGCTTTAAATCAAAGCTCAGCTGGGCTCAGGTGGTTTGAGGCTGTGCCCCCAGCCCTCTCTAGCCCTGTGCTTCTGAGAGAGCACAGACAGCGGGTACAGACGGTCTTGGCACTGAAGCAGGACTGACCACTCTAGAAGCCTTTCAACTGAGGCCAAGGAGGCAGAGCTGACATGCTTCCTGTTTGTCTAGAACCTACTGCGGAAGCCAGCATAGGGGTTCGCTTCACCGGAGCACACAGCTTTGGGGAAGTTTTCAGGCCAGCCTGGAGAGACTTGCAAATCAGTTTCTGTGGAAGCACCTGAATACACACTGATTGCAGTCTAATTAGTGCTTCAGGAGTCACTTACGCAATTAGGGCTGCAGTCAGAGAGGGGGAAGATCTTGATGGACAGTGGGGATGTAGTAATCATTACCATCATCATCACCGTCATCACCATCATCATCATCACCACCACCATCACCATCCATCATCATCTCCATCATCATCATCTCCATCACCATCACCATCATCATCATCTCCATCATCATCATCATCACCATCATCATCACCATCATCATCATCATCACCATCACCATCACCATCATCACCATCACCATCATCATCACCATCACCGTCACCATCATCATCGCCATCACCATCATCGTCACTATCATCACCATCATCACCATCACCTTCATCATCACCACCATCGTCACCATCATCACCATCATCATCATCACCATCATCATCATCATCATCATCATCACCATCATCATCACCATCATCATCATCATCACCATCACCGTCACCATCATCATCATCACCATCACCACCACCATCACCTTCATCATCACCATCATCATCACCATCACCATCACCGTCATCATCATCACCATCACCACCACCATCATCATCACCATCATCATTACCACCACCACCACCACCATCTCATTCTTATTATATTTAGTTCTTTTCTTGTATGTGTGTGTGGTGGGGGAATACTCATCTAATGTGGGCACATGTGGAGGTCAGGGGTTGACATTGGGAGCCCTCCTCTGCCACTCACCACCTAAATGTCTTTTGAAGCAGGGTTTCTCACTGAACCACGATCTCACCGACTCGGCAAGTGTGGCCAAGGGACCCCAGCGATCCTCCTGTCTGTCTCCCGGAGATGGTGTTACCTGCAGCATACACAACCGTGCCTGGCTTGATTCAAAGGTGCTATTAAGATCCAAATGAAGTCTTCGTTCTTTACCCACAGAGGTACAGTCCCAGCCCCTATCATCATCATCATCATCATCATCATCATCATCATCATCATCATCATCACCATCATCATCATCATCACCATCATCAATGTTTAGCTTTGAAAACTCATGCTGTGTGTTGAAGCCATCTGCTCTTCCCGTCCTCCCTCCAGCCCACCATCTCTGTAAGTTCAAGGAGTGTCTGGAGCTCTCTGGACTAGGGGTACAGAAAATGTCCTTTAACGGCAAGTGAATGGGCTGTCTTTAACAGTAGATTCTGGTTTAAACACAACAATAAAGATTCATTTACTCATTTGAGAAACACCGAGGGGCATTTGGTGTGAAAGGTGGTGGGTGTGTTGTCCCTTGCTCTCTGAGCGTGGCTCCCCTGGGGTCCTCATCATCACTCCCTATGGCCTGCTCCCTGGCAGAGCTCTGAGAGGAGGTTTCTGCTTGGGTTTGTATAATTCCAGCCACCTGAACAGACGGACGGCTTCTACAGCTTGCCTGTCCGCTCTAGACTATGACATGTATCTGATGTTCCCTCAAGGGGTAACTGGGATGGCCTAAGTGCTTTGAAGGGCTTGCAGGGTCTCAAATGTATGACCTCAAGGTGTACGATACAAAATCTGAGCAATCCAGACCTTTCACAGACTCAGGGATTGGCAACGGATAGGCACATTTAATTCTAGAAGGTTCTGATAATGTCATCTATTATCGCTATGACTGCACTGTCAAGGGGGAAGCCAAATGGAAGCCTATTTCCTTCCAGATCCCAGGGGCCTATCTGCTCACTATCACACTGGGGACCTCAGGTAGCGAGGAGCACCAGACAAAACTATCAAGTGAGCAGAGCTACCCTTCCCAATGACAGCCATGTGACACGTAACTGGGCTTGTCCCTAAACACCTCCCCCATCCCATCTGCTAAAATGTACCTGTCTCATACCCTGATCTTCCACGGGCCTTAATTCTGCCCGGCGGTTCAAACATACCAAACCCTTGCCAATGGGTTCAGCGGGGGATACATTCGAATCACACGCACCACATCCGTGCCCAGGTATGACACTGGTGACCGGAATGTCCTGGAGGACTAAAGCTCCCGGACTGTAAGTCCAGATCACTCAGTCACTGATGTTCCTCATGCCTACGCCACCAGCAAGCCAGGCCGGTCCCTTACAGAAAACTCTGACCTGGAGCAGGCTCAACGCAGTCCATTCTCCCAGCAGAATGGAGAACAAGAAGGCACACGCCTTTGGCTGTCTTCCAACGACACCGGCCACCCCCACAGGATTCTCCTGCTTGGATTGTGGAAGGGGTCTATTTTTAGTCTGAGTACCAGGTACCAATTCCAGGCAGCTGCTTTACACCACAGCCTTTAAATTACAAGCCCCTTGGTTTTCCGTTTCCACTCAGCTGCCTTGGTTTGCTCAGAACAAGCTGAGGGGGCTGTGTGTGGGGGGCGGGGTGTTTGATCTGGTCTCGCCCTGACCCAGCTCCTAAGCGAACATCAGTAGATGAAAAGGACAAAAATTCCCTCTGAACTCTGAAGCTGGCCCAGAGCCAAGGCTGGAAGAGCCTTTGATGGTGGCTTAGTCACCCTGAGAAGGAGCAGCTGCCCTCTGATGCCCAGGAAGGTCCCACTTTCTGCTCACAGGGGTCCGGCTCTCCATGTCATTCATCGCCATGGCCACCGTATCTGCCAATCCAATGTCACTGCCTTTGGGGTTGGACAGAGAAGGACAAAGCCAAAAGATGCAAAAGCTCACCCATTGTCCAATCACACGTGATCATCCAGGTGATGGCTGTCAAAAGCTCACCCACTGTCCAATCACACGTGACCATTCAGGTGACGGCTGTCAAAAGCTCACCCATTGTCCAATCACACGTGACCATTCAGGTGACGGCTGTCAAGATGGTAGATGTCAAGATGGCGGATTGAGTGGAGGTCAAGGAGGAGGGGAGACATTCTGTACTTCATTTCTAGTGTATTTAGCAACTAACTCTTTGTTTTTTGGACACGGGGTCTCATGTAGCCCAGGCTGCCTCGAACTTGTTATATATTAGGGGTAACTCCTGCTCCACGCCCCATGGATGTGGTGCTGAGGGTTGATTGAGGGCTCTGTGAAAGCCAGACAGGCATTCTACCGACTGGACCACTTAAACACTTTGAAGTACACAGTTCAGTGGCCTTAAGCTGTTAAGCAGCCCCAGCATCTCCAGAAACCCATCTGGAACTCTATCCATTAAAGAATCCCCTAGCCCTGAGACCCTCACCTACCATGCAGCTCCCTGTCTGTTCCTCAGGCCTGTAACCCCCATGGGACAACTCTGTCCTGAAGGCAGAGTAGAAGTGGACAAGGGTTGCCCTGCGGTGGCTGGCACACCTGTTAGCCTATGTCCTCAAGGTTTAACCACGTGCCTTGTGTCATAATTTCAATCTCTATTTAAGGCCTTAAGCTCACGCTATGTTTTCCTCTGAGGATAAGAAATGCCCTAGGATGCTAGGATAGACACTCACTCTGTTTTCTGGGCTCTGCTGGGAAATCAGGATGAGCCCATTTCCAGGGAGGCTTCTCTTGAGTCACAGCAACAAGGGCCCTCTGGATGGGACAGCCCTTCATACCAGAGTCTAATTTAGGCGAGCATGGAGCGATGATGTCCCTTCTCAGCACTAAACAGCTGTGATGACTTGCCTGCATGGGGGTGGGGGGATAGGACCAGCCAACCTCCATCCGTTCTCCAATAATAACGGACAGCGTGGCTGTGAGGGGCGGGCGAGGAGGTGGTCTCTGCCACCATTTTCTCATCGGTTAGGTGGGGGTGGCAATAGATATGCCAGGGAGCCATCACGGGAAGGGAGCAGGCGACTGCTTTATGAAGACAAGACGGGCCCTGCGCGGTAGCCTGGGGGTCTCTGGGAGGCCGGCTACACTGCTATCCCTGGTTTCACTGTTCTGAGCTCAGCTGTGGGGGGTAATAAGGAACTCTGGGGGATGTGCTGCTGAATTAGAACAGGCAGCCTGAAGGCACAGAAGCAGAGGCCCAGGGAGGACAGGGAGGACAGGGAGGCTGGAGTCCAGGGCGCTGGGCCCAAGTCCTCACTCTGTCACTGATGGACTGTGTGAGCTCAAGTCACCAACACTCTCTCTGCCACCATTTTCTCATCGGTTAGGTGGGGGTGGCAATAGATATGCCAGGGAGCCATCACGGGAAGGGAGCAGGCGACTGCTTTATGAAGACAAGACGGGCCCTGCGCGGTAGCAGGCTGCCCTGGGTGACGCTGGGTTCGGGGCATCTGTGTGATGACCAAGTCACGGCTGAGTCTGAGCTGCCATTCCTCCCCTGAGGTCTCATTTCCCTGCCCCTGATCCTGTGGAGGTTCCTGGAGAACAGATGGGATCAGCCCCAGGCAAAGAAGCCACGTCACTTCCCCCAAAACCATTTGTGGCCACGAGCTAGGCAAACACCCCACCCCTAGACGCCTGGGTATGTAACGTTCTTTGGCTAGGGGCGAGAAAGGGAGCAGGTGGAAGGCTTGTTGCCAACCACATGAACCTAAAGTACAGGGTGGTTCTGGATTAGCGGGTGATGCCACTCGATCACAGAAGCCTTCCTGCAGAGGGGGAGTCGGGGGACACGGGACGGGGGTGAGCAGGGGAAAGGCTCCAGCTGGCCGCCATCACCTCTGAGGACAAGAGAACTGTAAGCCAAGGGACAGAGGTGGTCTTGGATACTACAGGCCTGTGGATTCCAGCCACGTGGGACCCATGCTGACTCGTGGCTTCCAGAACCACAGGACACGTCTGCGCTGTGACACACCAAGATGCAACGACAGAAAGTGAAAGCACCCACGATATTTCCTTCACTTTCTTTTTTCTTTTTTTAAAAATATTTATTTATTATGTATATAGCATTCTGCCTGTATGCATGCCTGCACACCAGAAGAGGGCACCAGATTTCATCATAGATGGTTGTGAGTCACCATGTGGTTGCTGGGAACTGAACTCAGGACCTCTGGAAGAGCAGCCAGTGTTCTTAACCTCTGAGTCATCTCTCCAGCCCTCCTTCACTTTCTCAAGTAGCATCTGAGCTGCTTCCTCTGCCCTGGCACAGCCGGAACACTATCACACTCCCATCTTTGGCAAACACTTTCTAGAATGTTCCTGACATCTGCCCCACATGGGACTTAGAGCCCATGGAGACGTGATCTGAATAGCAGTCTGGGGCAGGTGACAACATGTGCCTCCAGTCTTCCTAAGGTAACTCATGTACTCATAAGCACACAAGAGGACGGGGTCATGAGCTCTTCCCCACCTTGAGGCATGGGGTGACAGGACAATACGCCAAGGTCCCACAGTGGGGTGGGGCGAACAGTGATTACCGTGTCTGATGCTTTAGGGCAAGGAAGGAATGGCCACGGACTTCATCATGTGTCTCTGGCTCAAGCGTGCCAAGCCCCATGAAAGGGGGCAGGAGGGCAGGTAGCCGTGGTCCTCTTGCCCTTGGGGCCCTCTGTAAGGTACCCACCTCTACCAGGGCTGAGCAGAATCCTCCACGGTCACCAAGCCCATGCTGACGATGTCATCTTTCTCTCTGAGCACAAGGCTAACATTTGGGGCCTGCTTTACCTTCCCTGCATTGGGGAGCTTGTGGGGAAACTTACAGGACCATGTCCTCTCAAGAGGAGCAGGATTACTGACCCCTCAAACTGATGCACCCCTGAGCAATGCTCCCCCTGGGTGGCAGTGAGTTGCTCAGACGTCCTGGGAGAGGAAAGGAGGGTGATCCACAGGAGTGAATCGTTCTTTGGCAGCCACTGGCCAGGCCTCCATTCCTCTCTGCTTCTCCCTAGCTGGGTGATTTTAAGCCACTGTATCTTTCAACTCCCTGGCACAAAGGACCTCTGAGAGTAGCCCCCCAGCCCCTGAAAGAAAAGGGGAGGCAACACACCTACACTCCCTGGCTTCTCAGGCCATCTATGGAGCTAGTGTGGACACAGACTAGGACTCCCTGTCATGAGAGCCAGAACTGTCCTTGTGGGAACAGGTAGGGACAGTTAGGCCCGAAGGGTGCCACCCCACACAAGCACACACATGCTCCCTGTCATTCTACATCAAAGCTCACACAGAGCAGGTGCGGCTGGGTCCCATGTGGAATCTTAGGACACTGTACCCAGGCCGGTTTAACACGTGTGATTTCACCTTGTACTACTTGGAAGGTCCTCCGCTGTCCCTCCCTAGGGTGCTGTTGTCTGGACATGTGTGTGCAGCCATGCCCATGAGGGTTACAACCCAGCATGCTTGTGAGTGTGTATTCATTCTTGTGTGCCTGTATCTACATGCCAATGTCTGCATGTACACATGTGTTTGAATGCATAAGCATGCATTTAATGAGCGTGTTGTCAGTGTTTGTGTGCCTGTGTGGGTGTACTGTATATATGTATTTGTGTGCACACACACTGTGCAAGTGTGTAAAAGCCCTACACATTAGTGAGGCACGGGGTCCGCTCTACAGAGAGTTCTTCATTTGTCTCAGTTGACAGGAAACAAAGCAGTCTTATCCTCAAATTCTGCCTCTGGTCTCCGGAACGGCAACTTTGTGGTTCTGGTTCTCAACCTGTGGGTCGCGACCCCTGTGAGGTCGCATGTACCTGCCACAGGGGTCACCTATGACCCTCGGAAAACACAGACATTCACATTATGATTCACGACAGTAGCGAAATTATAGTTATGAAGTAGCAACAAGGTAATTTTATGTTTGGAGAGCATTAAAGGGTTGCAGCCTCGGGAAGGTTGAGAGCTGCTGCTTTTCAGTCCTGGGAGCTGAACCCAAAGTCTCAAGCACCCAAGCGCCCAGCCCCTCTGATGTCTGAGAAGCTCCTGTCTATCTGATTTTCAAATGTTGATTACAGGCCATTTGTCCAGTGTCACGGTGTGAAAGCAGGTGGGGTGACCCAGCCTTGCACCGCACACGGGGGTCTCTTCCTCTGTGCATCCTACAGGCAGCTGAGCTGTCCCTTCCCAAGGGTGGGGCGCGTGCTCTATGGCGTGGTTAGTTTGGGGTCCTGTCATTGAGGACTTTTCCATTTTGACTAAGCCTTGAGGCCCCGAGGCCATAACTCCTAGTCTGAGACAACAGCAAAGCTCACACGAATTCCTTCCCCCTTTCTCCACGATTCCACAAAAAGTCATTCTTCCCGCACAGCTCTGCAACCTTGGCAAATGCTTTCTCACGTCCTTATTAGTTGAGAACCTTCACCTTCTCTTTCCCAGAAGTACTTTCCAGCCCCGCTGGGCTGTGTCTGAACTGCCAGCAACACTCCCTTTGCACTTCGGGGCTCACCTTAAAATGAGTTACCCAATACAAGCGCTGTGACGTCACGGCAGCAGTCTGATAACCAAGGCGGTGCGCGACTAACGGGTGAGCGGCGTATACATCATGGATACCACGGGATGATTCATACCTCAGGAAAGATGGGGGTGCAAGATTTCATCGCAGGTCTCAGAACAGCCCGGAATTTAAGGCCTGTGAATTCTTTCTGCAATTTTCTATTGAATATTTTTGGAGCACGGTTGAGCGTGGGTAACGCAAACCGTTAAAAGTGAAATGGGATAAAGGGGAAGACGGGGGGGGGGGGGGACTGTATTCTGTGTCACCTGCTTTTCTAGGTTCTCGGGAGACGGCCTTACAGTCCTCTTGGCACATGAATTGTCCAGAATAAAACGAGACACAGCGTGAAACACCCTGGGCAATTTCATGAGGACAAAGGGCAGGAGGGAAATCCAGTGGGCTGCTCGGGGCGGGGACACTTGATGAGGCAGCAACACAGGTGGGACAGCGAGGCACGAGCAAGTGGGGTGGGTGTGGGGAGCACACGACCCAGGGCTGGCCTGCCACGGCCTGTCAAGGGTAGAAGCAGATCTCCAGATGGCCCCCCCCCCCCCCGCAGCATTCTGCCCTCCTCAAAGCTCTCTTCTCTGCCCCCACCTTTTTAAAAAGATTTATTATGTATCCAGTGTTCTGCCTGCATGTATGCCTGCAGGTCAGAAGAGAGTACCAGATCTCATTACAGATGGTTGTGAGCCACCATGTGGTTGCTGGGACTTGAACACAGGACCTCTGGAAGAGCAGCCAGTGCTCTTAGTTGCTAAGCCATCCCTCCAGCCCTTCTCTCCCCTTTTCTCAATAGCTGTGTTCTCTGTGTTAACATTGGAGAACACTCCTGCTAGATCTCTTGGAAATGCATCTAGTCTGATTAATTCTGTTATTAAGGCCAGCTCCCCAAAGACATGGCTCATTTCAGGGAGGACGACTGGGGTTGTCAATCACCAGAAATCAAAGGGCAGTGGCTGGGTGGACGGAGCTGAGTATGGCACACTGGACAGCCGTGTCTGACGACGGCAGGATGGTGAGAGGAGGTGCCAGCCTCACGTGGCACAACCTGCTTACTTCCCGCTGCCTCTTTCCCTGCCATCAGACCCTGCTCCCAAGCTGTTGGCTACTCAGTGAATCCTCCTCTCTTGACCATGCTACCTAAGCAAACTTACTACTCATTGATTTATTTGTCTGTTCATTATCTGCCTGGGTTTATCATCCAACAGTGGTCTAGGGTATTGTTCTCTTTCCTGCCTAGCACAGACATGGTGTTCAATAAATGCTACTGCATGGTCAGTGAATGACAGCTTCTGCAGATTGACTACCCAGCATGCACTGAGCTTAGTACCCAGCATGCACTGAGCACAATACCCAACATGCACTGAGCCCAGCACCCAGCATGCACTGAGCCTGTACCCAGCATGCATTGAGCCCAGGATCCAGCATGCACCGAATCCAGTACCCAACAGGCACTGAGTCCAGTACCCAGCATGCACTGAGCCCATTACATGATTATTAATCCCTAGTACTCCCACAAATTCTGCAAGATAGTTATGTCCATTTTAGAGACGAGAAACCAGAGGTTCAGAGGGGCGGGTTAACAATGGGGACTAGGATTCAGAGACTCCAAACCTTCCTGACCATGAAGCTCCCACTCAGAAAACAGAGACATGACATGAGGCGGACAGCCCATGTCAGGCTCTCCCAAAGCTGACATGGGGTGCCCCTCTGTTGTGCTCACAGCACACAGCTTGTGTGCCAGCTTCTTTGAAGGAAAGAGTCAGGCTGAGATGTTTTTCATAGGATGGTTCCAAGCTTATTCTTAACATCCTGAGGCACGTGGCGCATAAACAGGGCGGAGTGTGTGGCTCACACACCCGGCAGAGGCCCACACTCCTCCTGAGTGCTGTGGGAGAAAGGCCTGGGACCACAGAAGCCCGGTGGCACAGGATATGATACTGTCCATTTCCCTCCTCCTCTCTCGGGGGACAAATGCCTGGAGTCAAATCAACCTGCATTTCAGGCCTTTTCAGGCTGGGGTTCTGGGACCCCAACAGGGTGACTTTGTCCGAGGACAGAGACTGTTTTAGATTAGGAATTAATCAAAACATTGGATTCATGTGGGCTGTCTGGAAAGAGACCAAGAGATGTGGGTCACAGGCTTCATCCTGAGAGGCTTATGACTCAAGCCTCCAGGAGAGAGAGAGAGAGAGAGAGAGAGAGAGAGAGAGAGAGAGAGAGAGAGAGAGCCTGCAGAGTGTGAGCTGGACCTGGAGTGCCTGAGGTCTGACAGCTTCTCCTCCTCATGGGAAACCGTCCGCAGCCCAGCTCACCTCCGGCTCACATGTTTCCTCTCCAGGCTTCAGAACTCTTAGGTTCACACCAAGTTAGTCTGCACCATTGCCCGGCTTTATCTCCTCGCCTTGGTTCCACACGCACTCCAGTTCCCGCCTGGGGCCAGGCACCAGGCCAGAGTCCCATTGAGCAAACATGATCTGCTCTGCTCTGCTCGGAAACGGCCCCCAAGGGACCTCTGGAAATGCACACAGCAGCTAAGGGCTCCAGAGGGGTACTGCCCTGAATGCTTTTCACGTGGCCCTCCGTGGAGTCTCAAAGTCAGGCCTTGTTGAGAAGGGAAGGGAACTAGGAACAGAGAAGCGACCCTAAGGCCGAGGCAAGTCAGGCCATGCTGGACTTGGTGGAGAGCACTCGGTGAGCCTGGGGTAGAGGCGAATGCCAGGACTCACTCTGTGCTGGGTGGGACCCCTAGAAGGCATGAGTTAGGGAGAGAACACGGTCCAACTTGGATTAACAGTTCTGGCTTCAGTGAGGGGTTTAGGTGGAAGAAAGGCGAATTGGGATGGATGTCAGAGAGACTGCAGTGGAGGAGAGGGAAAGCCATGTTCAAGGCCAGGCTAGAGCCTCCAAGGAGAGCTGAGTGTATGGCTTGGTAAGGTAGGGGTCAAAGAGGGCTCTGAGGGGCTTGCCTGGGTCAGCTGGAGCCACTGGGTGTGTCTGGGAGGTGGGCGATGGAGCAGGGATGCTCTCAGATGAAGACAGGTCATGTGTGCTTCAGGAAGGAGAGAGGAGGACAAGGCTGGAGGCCAGGAGACCGCGTGGGGCTGCACACATACTGCGGACAGTAGCTAGGATTCGCTCGCTCAGTACATGCCCGTGTGTTCTGCACCCATGGATGCCACCAATGCTGAATCAAAACCGCATCTGTCCTGAACACGATAGGAAGCTTTTCTTAGTTCTTAGCTATGCAGGAAACAGCCATTCACGGAGGATTTATATCACTCAAGGCTGATAGTTTCAACTCTCACATAGATGGGAGGATGCGTTCTATGCAAATACAATTAAATTTCATACCAGGCACGTATGCTTCTGTGGGTTTTAGCACCTGAGAGGCACACCCCTCACCATATCTTTATTTGCAGAAGACAGAGAATGGAACAGGGGAGAAAAGGCTGTGGCCCTGGGGAGTATGCAGGGACCATGGCCAAGGGAGCGCTGGATGATATGGAAGGGGCCAGGAGAGGAGAGGCTGAGGCCTGCTGACCTCATCACCATCCCTGAGCAGTGAAGCAACAATCATTCCACTGCCTCTCCAGCCACTTTAGAGCCAAGCCATTCCTGGAAGTAGGTACCCTGAAACTGGGTGCAAGAGGAGGCCTGGGGCTCAGGATGAGGAAGGCGCAGGTTCCCATCAGATCTGAATTGTGTCCAATTGCCTGGGATCCATTATCGAGTCTTGTGACCTGTTGTCTGCCCTTGGAGGAACATTGAAATTGTACTGTCAGAGTTAGCCTAGCTAAGACGGATAGCAGGAGATGAGTTAATGTTTCCAACATGCTTTAAGACATTGTGCAGGGCAGGGAGGAACTGGGCAAGGGGCCCAGGGAACAGGCGGGAGACATCTGCCCCAGTGCCTGGGAGCCCTTCAATCACTGGGGCAAAGAGCTGTCTGCTCCCTGGAGCTTTCCAAAGGGAGGAAGGATCCCGTGAGCCAGGCCTCCAGAGACCCAAACATCTGCTCTTCCTATTGAAGTCTGGAGCTGGAGCTGGGCCTGGGACAAGCCTCCCCATACCACTGTTTCCACACCTACAGATTAGGGCTATCATGTGCTCTCCCAGCATCCTTTAGAAGATTAACTAGAACAGCATAGAGCACAGCTTTACTTATTAAGCTTCTAGAAGGTGCTGGCCTCCACTGAGGTGTGTGACGAGAAACGGCAATAGTGCATTCAACGCTGTCATCGGGGACACCCTTCACTAT
The DNA here is from genome assembly GCF_982192425.1 of Myodes glareolus. Taxonomy (NCBI): domain Eukaryota; kingdom Metazoa; phylum Chordata; class Mammalia; order Rodentia; family Cricetidae; genus Myodes; species Myodes glareolus. The sequence goes on along the minus strand of NC_142051.1, from coordinate 42,713,128 downwards.
CTATGCTATCACCGGGGTCACCCATATAGAAACTCTCTCCACTACTCAACTTCTGCATTCTCTGGGACCAGTGATCAGATAAATAAAAGATGAGTTTCCAGGGCCAGCCACGGTGGTACATGCCTTTAGTAAGAGCAAAGGCAGGCAGATCTGAGTCCGAGGCCAGTCTGGTCTACACAGTGAGTTCCAGGCCATGCAGGCGTACAACGACTATGGTTTTTTGTTTTCTTTTGTTTTTTTGCTTGTTTTGTGTTTGTCATTTTGTTTTTTAAAAACTAGGCTTCTAGAATCCAACGTGACTTTGGAGGTCAAATGACCAGGTGTTTGGAGCGTACACATCTGGTTCTGTGAATGAGAACCTCCGAGTCCCACTCTGACTTCAAATAAAGGTGAACTGAACTTGGGAAATATCGGAAACCTCTGCCTGGAGGGAGTGGGTAGTGCCATGGCCAGCGTGTCTTCTGTCACACCTGGGCTTCAGAGTATGTGACTCCCCAGGCCTGCCCAACCCCACTAGAACCAAACACAAACACACCAATGATGCAGGTCCTGGCTCCTACATCCCAAGGTTGAACCCGGAGGGACCTCACTGGCTGGCTCAGTGATACCTGTTCCTGAACACTGTGGTGTTAGCCTCTCCTGGACTCATGTGTGAGAGAAATCTGTAAACTCCTACAGGGCCTGCCATTGCCCCAGCTTCCTCGGCCTCTGAGGAGTGGGAATCCCCACCCCACTCTAGTGTTCCTACTGGGTGTGCCTCATTCAGGTCTTTCGGGAAGCAGGGGCATTTGGATTTTAAACTCCATGATTATTTTTTTTTTAACCAGGTCTTCAATGCTGATGGAACAAGACATGTGTTACTACAGGAGTAGTTTTTTGGGTACAGCCAAGGACTGACCCCATCCCTTTTGTAGAAAGAAGCATGTTAGAGCAAGAAGCCTTCTAAACAGGAAGACATGGGTTTAGACTCAGCTTTATCATTCACTAGCAGGTTAAACTCGGAACAGTTACTCCGGATTTCTGAACCATGGTTTCTCCATTTGTGTCAAATGGAGGGGTCAGGAGAAGGAATGAGACCCTGGTGTGTTATGTGTGAGGGGCCTGACCAGGGCAGGCATCCTATGTTTACTGTTCATCAGAATCCTATGAATTTCTTTTCAAACCTCACAGATGTTGCCATATTTACCCCTTTACTGTGTCATTTTCCATAAAAGTGGCAGAAAGGCGCAAAAAGCATCCATCCTGAAGGCAGTGGATAAAGTTGGATGGGGGGAGAGGCAACCAATGACGCAACAATACCACCTCGGGAGGTGCCAGCCACGGAGTCATCTGCCTCACACACCTTCTCACCCGCCCTTTCCACAGCCATGTGAGTTGATCACTAGTGCACGTGGGATCGTCCTTGTTCACTCAAAAACCTTGGCACAGCAGGGCCCCCCCCCCTTCAGATTCTGGAACAGCTGCACATACGAAATGCGAAGTCTTGGAGGCGGGACCCAAGTCTAAACACAGAATTCATTTGTTTGACACATACCTTAAACACAGGGGCTGAAGGGAATTTTAGACACTATCTTTTAACAATTTCATTTTTAGTGGGGGATTTTCATGCCCACATTTGGGGTTTCTGGGTGCTCACCTCGCATCCTCCCCTCTTAACTACAAGGACATTGAGGTAAGCAGAGACCTAACAGTGGCTGTAGGCATGCAAGTCAGGAATTGTCTTCTGACCACTGTTCTGTTCTGTAAGCGATCATTTTCACAATAATTCGGCAACGACTTTGTAGATAAATTTCTTGTAAACAAGAGCAGGAGGTGGGTGTCTGTGTTCTTGGGGCTCCAGGGTAGGTTTCTGTGATTTTCTTTTCTTTCTTTGAGACAGGGCCCCTCTCTCTCGGAGAGCTTGCCTGACAAGGCCGGGCTCTATTAGGGGAGATTATTTTCAGGTGTGTGGCTTTTGTTTATGTTGCGTTTGTTTAAGTCTGTGAAGCTGTGATTCTTTGCCTGCCTAAAACGCCTGATGGTCTCACGAAGAGCAGAATGGCAGGAGGAAGGACAGGTGGGGCTGGCAGGCAGAGAGGATAGACAGAAGGAGAACCAGGAGGAGGAAGAGCGAGAGAACAAGGGGAGCAGGATGTCGGGGGCTGACACCCAGCCCAGGAGTAAGAGTGAAGTAAGACAACAGAAGAAGGGGAAAAGCCAGAGGCAGAAGGCAGATGGGATGATTTAAGTTAAGAAAGGCTGGGGAGAAATAAGCCACGCTCAGGCCGGGCATTCATAACTAACAAGAAGCCTCCGCGTGTGATTTACTTGGAGCTAAGTGGTGGACCTCCCCAAAAAGCCAAAAGACTCAAACATCACACAATCAGGCTCCCTAGCCAGCAAGCCCTAGAGATCTGCCTTCCTGAGTGCTGAGATTATACACACGCCCCACCCTACCCCCATCTCTGACTCTTTCTGGGGATCAAATTGGTAGCCCCCATTTGGGCAGTAAGTGCTTTGCTGGCTGAACCTTCTCCTCAACCCTCTACCAATAATTCTAAACAAACGTTTCCTGTTGCACCCCCTTCCCTCCGCTCAGTGTATTACGATCTTACTGCCCCTGCAGCATTAGAATTTAGTTGAAAGAACAAACATTGACTTTTAATCTCTCTTTAAAAACACAGTAGACGGGCAGCGGATGAACAAACCCAGCATTTCACATCCCAGACCGTCTGATGTGGCGTTTCTAGAGCCGAGTCCCAGATGACAGGCAGTAGGACACAAAGCTGTCTGGTTCTGTGGGGACAGCCGTAAGCAGCGGGAGGCCACGAGCGATTGCAAGCAAGGTAATTCCTAGATAGGAGAGCCCGCACGGGGTCTGGGAGGGGCTGCCCCAGGAGGTAAAGTTCCAGAGGACTCCTGGGCCATCCGAGCTCATCGCTCCCTAAGCAGGGATGGCATCATTTCCTTTCCTCACCCCACAGAGTGAGCCTTCTAGGTCACTGTTACTGTAGGGGGAGCCCCACCCTTACCCCCAATTCTCCTGATGTCAAGGACTCAGTGGTGGCTGAGAACAGCGGTGACCCACAGAGACAGAATGCAAGACACGCGTGTGCGCACACACACACTGCAAACTCTGGTAACAGCCACAGTAAAAAGTCAAATGACACAGATATTGATATGAATCACTTATTTAACTCAATGTATCCAAAATATTATCCTTTTTCATGATTTAACAAAATTTAACAGACATTGATGAAGGACCTATTTTACCTCTTTGGGTATGGTATTTGGAGGTCCGTGTGTATTTGGCTACACGTTAGAGTCCCATGTGGCTGGGATGCCATTTAGGGCAGCACCGATCCAGGTGGGCAGTCCTTCACCTTATGATGTATAAAGACCATATGAACGGTCTGTTCTAAATACAGGTTTGCAGGCCTTGCCTAGAATCTACTCACTGGCTCTAGGTAAGGCCTGGGAGTCTGGTCTCTAACCAGCATTCCAGGGGCTTCTGAGGCAGCCATTTTGGACCCAGCAGGCTCAGAAAATGCACCCTAGTTATTCATTGTGTATAAGAGAGAATAGTTGCTAGGCAGAAGGACGAGTCCCCAATTCACACCGGGCAGGAAAACCTGCTCTTTGTTAGCGAAGTCCGAGTTAAAGTATTTGATCACGTTTGGCTGAATTACGTTCAGGTACAAAGAGTAAATACAGATGGCCTTCTGGGCAGACAAGTCTTCCTTTAGAGAATAGGTAAGACTTCCTGACTAAATGTGAGGAATATTCATCTACACGCACAGTGTTCAACTCTCAAAAGTCCAGTTTATTTTCTTAAAATGAAACTAACTTTGAGACATGCCCGCAATACTAATTAACACTCAACAGACTTGGTGGGAACTCTGCCTTCGCTGAACGGGCTAAGTGTAGGAGACATTTTCAAAAGAGCTTTAACTGGACACTCTGTGTGTGCCAGACACAATTCTGGCAGCTTCTAAGTCACAGAGGTGAGGATTGGGGAAGAATGTGCTTCACTGCTGCTAAGGAAGAGAAGGGGCTAGAGGCCAGATTCTCCTAGCACTCAGAGGTTCACAGACATTCCATCCATAGACACACCCCTCAAGTCTCACCAGCATCTGGGCATCCCTTAGCCTGGCCAAGGAGTCACACAAAATTAGCCATCATAACCCGTCCTGTGAGGAGGTACAGGGACATGGGAGTCCTTAACTGTGCCTGTCCCAAGACACACACTGGTGTGCGGACTTCCCGCATGACCGGAAGCAGTGCATGCTTCAGCAGGACTTGCACTAGATTTGGAGCGATACAGAGAAGATGGTTCCTGGCACGCAAATTCGTGAAGCGGTCCACAGTTAAAAAAACAAAAACAAAAAAGACCTGAAGCAAATACAGAAAAAAAAAAAAAAAACGTTTTGCTAATTCAGGATGACAGAAGTGTTTACTAGACTATTTTTTGAATCTACAGAAAATGTCCAGATATTTTCTATTTGGAGGGAAAAGCAGAAAGATCAGATGGGGCGGGTGAGAACCCAGTAGAAGTCTGGGAAAGCATTTCCCAAGCCTTACCTTCACTTCTGCCCAAAAGAGGAGGACGCACAGAGTTCTATACTATCCCAGAGGCACAGCATCCCTCATGAGGACCACTCAAATTCTCTGCTGTGTGAGCCCTGAATCCCTGCTGAAGCTGGGGGGAGAGGGGTCCCACTTATTTAACAGACGGCTCCGACGGGACTACCAGGCACACGACTTCATGCAAAGTGTCCTGCCAGACTCACCTCCACACCAGGCCACAGCGGACACATGTGAGGGGCTGTGACAGGTGTGTGGGGACTGTTCGTGGTAACGAACGCGTTACTTTCCCCACGCCTGGCAAAGGGCTCTGCGGCCATGGAGAGAAGGCTGCGAGTGATGGATGGGACCATGAAAAAGAGAGACCACGGCAGCTTCTCGGCACCAGCTCTGAAGTGAGGTGACATCGGCCTGGATTAGTTCCCGCACACCCATGAACCATGTCCTAGTCACTTTCGTGTTTCTGGGGCTGGGCACGGGGTAAGGATGTAGTAAATGCTTATTCAGCAACTAAGACACGAGAATGGGCTCTCTCTCTCTCTTTCCCTTCCCCTCTCTCTCCTCTCTCTCTCTTCTCTCTCTCCTCTCTCTCGTCTCTCATCTCTCTCTCTTTCAAGTTGTTCTCAGGCTAACCTTCGGACACTTGCGTAAGACGAGAACCTGAGTGTGTATGAGTTTTGTCTCTTGGTGGAACACTGCCATCGGTGGATTCTGAACTGGAACCCAATTCACACGATGTCTTAGAACGGACGCGAATCTGCTCTGCCCTGGGATTCCACCATGTCAGGTCTTAAGAGGCTCTTAACTGACGCCCGCTACACAACAAATAGCTAACACACGCACGCGTATGAAATGGCACGTTTTATAACCGAGTCCCTTGGTGCACCAACCAATAGAAAAGGCAGCAGCAAGTCCATTTTACAAAACAGAAAACCAAGGTCCAGAAAAGTGCTGAAAACTTGTCCAAGGCCACCCCTGGGACCGGCTGGTGGTCCCAGGACCTGAAGGCCGCACATCTGGCAGGGAAGTATTCCTAGTCCACCGGCTGACTCCAGGATCTTCTCCAGCGGCTGTTTCTCACCCAGTGGAGAGTCTGATGACAACCCTCTCTACTACCAGGAAGCTACTGACCTCTATGGCTCAGAGGCCCAGGATGTGACTCAAGCCTAGATAGTCAGACTTTCCCATCAAAGCCCAGGACTCAGTTCTGGCTAAGGACAGAGTGAGGGTGGGCTGTTCTGAGGCAAAGTAAGGACTGGAATTCCAAGGGGCTCCAAGGGCTCCCCACTGAGAAGTGGTCCACAAACGGCTGGGCCTCTCACTCCCAGAACTCAAAGAACGTCACCCTGGGAAGTGTTCATGACGCCCACCCTCTGTCACAGCCACATGCCACTGTACTGACCCATCAGGCTACCCCCACATTATTAGCTGACTGGCTCACCCTGTGGACGTGACTTCAGCTAGGCTCCTGCTAGGCCATCCACCTGAAGGTTCTGCCATCTCCTCCCTCCCTCCACCACATCAGTGTCTCTTGGGGAGGGGGGTGCGAGAGATGTGGGGAGGGTGTGAGGGAGCAGCCGCCGGCAAACGGGTCCTTGCTGGTCTACAGAAGAGTCCCCAAAGCAGGCAGGAAGTGGAAAGCTTGGCCAGGCCCCACTGCAGGACAGTGGCTGAGGTGGTTTCTGCCGGTCTTCTGAGCTACATATGTCCATGACATTGAAATGCCTCCTCCCCCACTGTCTGTACAATCCCCTGGAAAGCTTCCTGGTGGAACTTTCTGATGGCTAGACACCCATCAGAGGTCACTTCTGTCACAACCCATAGGCCAAATCCTATTAGTTGCCTATTATAGTTATTATTATTGTTATTGTTATTATTATTATTGAGCATGCATGCATGCATGTGTGGGATAAACATGTGAGCATTTGCATGGAAAGGCCAGAGAACCACCTCACTGTCATTCTTTAGACACTGCCCACCTTGGTTTTATTTTTATTTATTTATTTTTTGAGACCGGGCCTCTCCATGGCCTGGAACTTGCTTAGAGACCCACTGGTCTCCGCCTTCCTAGTGCTGAAATCACAAATGCATGCGACCTTGCCTGGCCTTGGACGTGGGTTCTGGGGAGCAAACTCAGGTCCTTGTACAGTAAGCACTTCACTGATCGAGCTGCCTGCCCAGTCAGACTCAGTTTCTAATGGTTCTAGAGATAAGAATTTTCCTATGTCTAAGTGGTTATGTTTTAATTCCATAGCGTTCCTGTGTGTTTGCGTGGGCATGGGTGTGTGCGTGTGTCATGGTATTTGCATGGGGGTCAGAGGCCGACTTTCAGGAGCAGGGTCAAGATCAGCCTAGACCGTCTCAAACACAAGACACAAGAACACAAGAACAGCAAAAGCCCCTGCCCGCTTTTCTTACAGACGTGTGACGTAACTCATGTAACTAAGCCCCTTATTTCTGTGGGTGTCTGGCTTGTGCCCTGTTGGTTCTGGGGCCCTAGGCCTTGACCTTGGCACAGCTACTCTCCGTCCCACAGAACCTGGAAGGCTGCTGTCGTCGCTAAGTCTGTGGGAACTAGACAGGAGCAGGGGCACCTCGGAAACAAGGGCCCACCCAATCTCCATACCAGCCTTTGCAGAGAGAGTAAAGAACAAGACCAAACAAAATGACCACATTCCACTGTCCGATTCTTTTTGGTTTTGGTGGTTGCTACGAGCATAAAATATATTCATTATTGAAAGTATAAAACTTAATTATGTGAAGCCCCATAGATTCCATTCCAAATGCCTATTCTAACTGTGTAGAAGTTCACAGAGCTGGAGTTTGGGTCTGGTTAATTTTGGGGTGTTTTTTTTATATGTTTTTAGAAAGAAAACTTCATGAAATTAAAAACAACCCCCCCAACAAAATAACACCAATAAAAGCCCAAAATCTCCACTTAGAAGATTCCTTCTTCCGAAATCTCATTAGTCACAGTTGCAAGCCTTGACCGGAAGTCTTAAAGAGTCCTACAGGAAGTGACACATTGTAACTGAGCTTGTGTGGGCCCAGCCCTAGAACCCAGTTTCCTTTTTCTTCATTGCAGACATCATGAATCACCTACTCAGTCGCTGGTGCCTTCTGTACCCGAGGGGACAGATGACTGTCTACCACAATACAACCGTCCCATAGCCCGGCCTCTGGAACTTGGCCAGGGAGATCTGACTTTTAGTAAAAACAGTCATGTCGTCCCATGAATCACCGTGTGGAAATGCCGGCTCCTATGAGAACCTTGGTGAGTTCCTGCTGAGAAGTTCCCAGATGACAACAAGGGTAGTTTTGGAAACACCCTCTGTCCCAGCGGAGGGCAGAGGACCCGTCCCAGGAGGACCAGGGCTTCCAATTTTGACACAAAATTGTCCATAGGGACAATGCTCCATAGGGAAGTCAGACACAACCCTGGGGAGAGAGCCCCTCACTCGCTGGGCTGCCACCACAGCCCCACCTGATGGCATCCCCATCTACTGTGCTGCACCATCCTCACAGTGGGCCCGAGGGCGACTCGTGCTCACAGGATGGGGACAGCTGCTGTGCTAGGCTGAGAGCCACACCTGAGCCACACAGCTAATGAGTCTTTAAATCCCCGGTCACCAATTCTAACGTTATACCTAATAATTAATGATTCAAAAAGTATAGGAGAGGTGTTTGAAATTTATCATCAGGTAATAAATCACAACTTATTTTTTTCTCAATGGAAAGCAGTTAAGTAACACAAGGCAAGCATATGGATTAAAAAGTCATAAAATGGGTCTGAGTTTCTTATACCAAACAACCTAATTTGCTTATACATAAATATCGAGGGACAGAAAAGCAGGCTTTCAGACCCAGTAGAATGATAAAGTGTGTAGTCACATCACACCCTGGCCCTTGCGGGAGGCTATATATTAAGATTTTTTTTTTTTAGGTCTTGCACCTCATGTTTCTGGAGCAATAAGACAAATGAGGTTCTGCGCATTTATTTCAGCATAAATTAACGCTAACCATCTGGATGGATAAGATAACCAAACAGCCATAAAATCTTGGCAACCTCCACCTGAAGAAAAATTGCTTGGGAGGCGAGAGGCAAGGCAAAAAATCCACACAAGGTTTGCTGGAGGAATCCCAACAAGATCATGGGGCTCACGAGGATTTCAACTCAATCTCGGACTTTAATAACACACAGGCAGCGAGGCAAGCTCTGGGGGAGAGGTGACGGAGATAGCAAGTCTCTAGAACCATACTGCTCTGCACTGACCACAAGTGTCTGGGGTTTAATCCGAGCAACCCCATGGTCCCCAGATTGAGGGAGGCCCAGGGTTTATTATTTCCATTTCAAGATGGCAGAACTGGGGTCAGAGAGAATGAACAGCACTGCCATTCAAGGCCAATACTCTTTTCACTGCCCCATCTGGAGATCCACTCTAGAATCTATTTATCCATTCACCCATCCATCTATTCACCAATCCATTCATCAACCCATCCATCCATCATCCGCCAATCCATACACCCATCCACCCATCCATCCATCCATTCATCCATCCACACATCCATTCATCATCCGCACACTCACCCATCCACCTATTCACCTACCCACTCATCCACATACCCACCCATCTACCCATCTACCCATCCATCCATCACCCACCTATACATCTACTCACTTGACCATCTATTTATTAATCCACCAATCTATCAAACAAATCCACCCATCTACTCGTCCACCCTCCTATACCAATTCTTATTTGTTCTACAATCCTTCTTGAAAGAAAAACAGAAAGGCGAATTCTTAGTCACACACCCAGTGGACACAGGCACAGGTGCTCAGGAGGCGTCCCTTCCTCACTGGCAGTGTACCAGCCTGGGGCCTGGGTCTGCCCACCTCCTGGTTCAGCTACATCTCCTCACTCTCCCCATGTTTCCTCTGCTGAATTTCCCTCTCCAGCATGTGCTGACAGTCAAGTGCTAAGCATTATGGGATTACGTTTTCACCTCTCTGCCCTTCTCATCTGCAGCCTTGGTAGGATTCCAGGTCCCTGCAGCTTGGCTTACTCGATGGAACTGAATCCAGGGCTGATGTTTCTCATACACATGAAGGCAAACCTTCATCTCACACTCATTTATTCACGTGTATCTTCCTTCCTTCATCCGATAAATATCTACTAGGTATCTATTAACTGCACAGCAGCAGGCCTAAAGGATAAACAACGAACAAAATTCAGGTGTTAAATAAAACTGTAGTTTTTAGAAATCTGCCTTAGGGCATGGCAGCCTGGGGCTGGCCAAGTGAGGACGGGCCCCAGGAAGTAGCAAGGGCTCAGACGGGCAGCTGGCTGGTGAATATCGTATCTTACTACTTCCTGAGAAATCTTCCTCCGTGGGTGCTGTTCTGAGTGACCGTCTGAGTCCGCGGCCCCCCTCCTTGCCGTTACAGGAAAATTGCGCAGTATAGCCACAGCTGCATTTCAACCTTCGGTGGTTTGGTGTCCTAACAAAACCACAGGGCCATATCCAGATACGATTCAAAGTGAAAACAGGATTCAACCGCAGAGCGATCGCAAATGCAACTCACTTCCCATCCTCCCCACGATGACATCGACGACTTTCACACGTGGACACTCCTTTACGGGGGACAGCACAGCCCCAGCCACGCTGAAGTCTGAGCTTCGGTTGTAGGGGTGCCGGCTCGTCCTTCAGTGAGGCATCAGCCCAGCTGCCTTCTCTCTCACAGCTGACACCTACCCTTCCTTATGCTCGCCCCTCTTTAGCCCACCCCACACCGCCAGAGGCCAGTCACCTTTTAGAGAGGACTGACTTCTGACCCTGAACACAGAATGAAAATGTGTATCTTATCCTTGCGAGGTAATTCAGAGATGGGCCACAAAGCTTGTTAGGCATCCTCCCAGCGGAGTCGGGAACAGGTTGTAGCAAACGACTGGTTGCTATGGTTACACAAGCTGGCTAGGCAGTGCCAACAGCAACATTCAAATCCAGACCCCGACTTGCGCTGTCCCCTGTCAGAGGAGGCCACTGCTGGATGAAACATGTTAACAGAGGACGTGGGGCAGCCTGCATTCCCACAGGAGATGGCTCCCACGATAAATAGACGTCATCAAGGTTAAATCCCTGGACCGCAGAGGGAACACCACCCTTCTCTAGTCTGTCTGTGTCAGAGTAGCAAAAACAAAGAATACACCTCCGTGGAGACTGACCGCGATTGACCGCGCATAAAGACCAGGTCCACATACTATTGGTGGGACCCACCCCTGGGCAATCCTGAGCCGTCTGTACAGTGGCCCGTAGGCTCTCAGACAGGGTGGGGCAGTGGCCCTCTCTAACGTGGGTGAGCTTGATCCCAGCAGTTGAAGAACTAAACAGATCTAAAGGCTGACTCTCCCGCGAGCAAGAGATGACTCCTCTTGCCCAGCCGCGAGATTTCTCGGGCTTTCACCCTGGAACTGAAACAAACAATCTTCTGAGTGGAAATGAGCCACGGCGGGTCTGCACAAGGCTGGGACTCACCTGTCCCAAGGACCGCCTTTGAGGTTTTCAGTCCATCCTGCATACACCCTGATGTCTGAGCTCATGAGAGGGTCAGCAGTCAGCCCTTCTGAGATGGACGAGGGGCCAACTCTCCTCAAGTCTTTCCTTCTACAGTCCCAGCAGGTAGGAAGAGATAAAGTGAAACGGGGTGTCATCTCAGATAAGGGCTGTGTTTTTTATTAATAGCACCCGTGGCAGTGAGTCCCGTCAACTCCACAGGCTCCAGAGTCACTTAGGAGATAAGCTTCCGGGCATGTCTGTGAGAGACCCGTCCGTTTAAAATGTACAACATGGTGGTATTTGTGTATTTCCAGAGGTGTGCAACCATTAGCATATTCTGATTCTAAAATGTATTTATCACAATCCAGAACTCTACTGGTCACTTCCTGTTCTCCAGACCCACCCCAGGCCGCAGTAGCCACCAATGTGTTTTCTGTTTTATGTCTGTCCGTGCTACATTCATGGCATCGCATGACTGTGGGCTTTCCAAGTGGATATGCTGTAGGAGGGTGGCTGTCACACCTGGGACGAGGTGTTGGGCGCTAAAGCAGTCAGTGCAAAGGCTTTTTCCCCCATTCTCTGTTGTCTTCATCATCAATGCCTTCCTCCTATTCCTCCTGCCCCTCCCCCTCCACAGGCTGGGGATGGAACCTAGGACTTCATGCACACTAGGCAAGCACTCTGATGGGGAGCCTCATCCCAATCCCTCTCTCAGTCTCTGCAGGCTCTTGTGAAGAACCAGGCAGCAAGGCCCTGCTGTGTCTCTGGCCTGAGCGTGGACATACAGGGTTTGGGCCATACACATCTACACGGCTGTGTGAGTGATGGTGTTCACAGAAGGGATCAGGAGTGATACCAAGTTCAGACGTGGGATGGAGTTAGGCCCAGGGCTATAGGAAGTGTGGCCATGAGTAAGGAAAGGGGGGGGGGGCAGGTCCTTGTATAAGGCCAGTTTGAGGGGATCTGCAAGAGCCAGAGACTAAGGTGCAGGGTGGGAGGGAAGGAGGCCCAGAACAACATGGTAGCCAAGGTGGCAGAGCCAAGCATGATCATGTACCATACTGAACTTCCTATTGCTCTTCTCTGACTGTGCAGAGTGGGACCCCTACCCCCATCCTTCTCTGGGCCCTACCCCTTACATTCTAGTGGTCCCTCCCATCTCAACTGGACTCCTGGGAAGATTTATTTCTGATTCCTCCTAGAGCCATCACATAACTTGCAAAAGGCTGATCACACAGGGTGGCCACTGAGGTGATTGGGGCCATAAATATCCTGGGTCTCTTTTCATATACACACCGTGACAGAAAGACGCCTTGATCCACGGTGTTCACAAGAAAATGCTACTAGTGAGCCGATTCCTGCTCCCCGTGCCCTCCTGCTTCATACGCACCATCCGCTGGGCTCAATAACCCTTTTGTTCCCCCATGGAGCCCGGTTCTGACTAGCTGGGACCAGGTTTGTTTTCTTCTGCATTCCATAGGCCATTACTGGGACCTCTTGACTGGTGAGCTGAAACCCTTGTTCCTTCTGACCACGCCGAGACACTGGGCTGTTTGTTGTTACAGAGGCATTAAAACCATGGCAGAGCCGTCACTAGGAGAATGGCTCCCATTTTGGGGGGCCAATTAGGACCACGCACACTTTACACACTGAGTAATTTTCTGCTCTCAACAGCCAGGCAACTACGCTATTATTAAAACCATCATTTTTTTTTTCAGTTTAGAAAGGGTAGGAGGAAGTGAGGGACCATGAAAGAAAAAGAAAGATGGAGAAGGGAAAGAATTGGCATTGGCTTACAGGGTTGAAAGGGATGGGTACTAATGGTCTCACTTCAAAGGCCGTGGCTGTGAAGCACCCATGGGGTCAAAATCAACTGAGAAAGACTTGGGTGACAGAAAGGATAACGGTTCCCAAAGACGTCACAGCCTGGTAGCTAGAACCTATGGCGGGTACGGCCAAATGAGATTTGCAGTCATGTCTAGCATGAGGTGGGAAGATGACAGTGGGCTCCCAGGTGTCCCCAGGGCCACCACAGGGCCTCTTCTAGCAGGTAAGCAAGCCGTGCCGTGTAGCCCTGCTGGAGTCGAGTCTCACCAGGCCCTCCAGAAAGAGCCTGGATGTGCTGCAAGCCTGACTTTGGCCCAGGAGACCCGACTTGATTTCTGAATCCCCAGAACTGTGTAAGAATTCATCAGCATGGCGGAAGGCCTATCCACCGTCTCTGTCACAGCAAACATACATAATGTGGAAGCAAGGGGTGGGGGGCTCCCGCCCCAAGGAAAGAAGCAGCCAGAGGGTGAAGAGAACGGGCAAAGTTACAGCTGGGAAAGTTGTCCCTGCTTTTGTTCCATCTCTAGAGAAGCTGGGTCCCGGTGCTCCCTTCTCTCACGACACACCCCCGAGCAGGCCCCTCGGACTGAGTACTCAGGTGTACACACACAAAACAGTGCCGGAGGAGGGGTTTGTAAGGACCCAACAGTAACAGAGCAAGTGTTTCGAGCTGGCCAGACAGCACACCACAGGCTCTGTGCATGTCTGTGGTTCAGGCTCAGAATACCCCTGTGAGAGAGGTACGTGTCTTAGTGACTTTCCTGCTCACTGGGACAGAGTACCTGCTAGAAAGGACTGGAGCTGCGGGGGTGGGGGAAGGATTTTGACTCCTGGTTTAAGGGGACCAGGTCTATGATGGTATGAGGTTACAGCTGTGATGGGGTCAGGGAGCAGAAAGGTGGGGCTAGAACATGGCCCACCCTCCATCAACCCACCTCAAGATGGTTCTACAATCTTCCAAAACAGCCCTGCCATCGTGGGGTCAAGGGTTCACATATGATTCTTTTGGTGACACAGAAACCCTAACAGCACTGGTGGGAACCCATCCCACAGGAAGGGAAACCGAGGCACACAGAACTGAGTTGCTCGAGGACACAGCCTTTACATCAGCATGCGGCTGGCCCTCCGCTCCTCACAGCTGCCGCTCTGGGTAGCACCATCCACTCACCCGTGGACTCAATCACTCATTCATGGATCCACTCACTTATTCATTAATTCGCTCACTTGTCAGAGTCGCTCATTCACTACTTCTCTCCCTCACTCATTTATGCGCGGCCCCACTCACTGGCTAAGCCCTCACTGATTTACTGACTCAATGACTCATTCTCTAGACCATCTATGTCTTCATTCACTGGAGTTTCATTTGGCTTCTTGAGTATTCAGGATAAAGACACTAAAAGCATCCCCCACACTAAATCAAACAGCTAAGTCAAGCTACACAAGGCAAGACCATCTCACCCAGAGGGGGATGCCCAAAAATCGGCCGTGCTGGGGAGGGAAACCTGAGTATTCATAATTCCTGCGGAGACATGAGCGTGCACGAAGCTGCGGCCATGTTTGCGTACAAGGGTTTCTACATAAGCTCTATTGGGGACATGACAGGCAATGGACGTTCACGATCATGTTTCTGGGCCAGCTTCACGATCATCTCTTTGTACATTTCTCATTCGTCTAGACTGTTTTAAACACATCACCGATCGGAGCGGTCCCTACGAAAACAGATGTTGAGTAAAAATATCTGCATTAATCTGAGCTGCAAGTGCAATAAAATAATATGTCTCAAGAGTTCTTCAGCTCCTTTCTTTGGAACACGACAAAGGATTTTGTATTTCACTCCTCAAGTTAATGTGCACTGAGGCACAGGTATGTGCCTGGCATGTATGGCGTGTGAAAGCCGAGAAAACTAGGGTGCAGAGAGCTGGTGTGACTTGCTCAAGCCACACAGCCTCGGGCTAGGAAGAGAATCACCTTCCCATGCACAGATACGGTGTCTTAGAGCTGAGTGAGGGGCAGCAAAGCCCAGGAAACATTTCAGTACCTGAGCAGTTTTCTCTATTCAAAGGCTAAGGAAAACTGTTAGGTGGGCTGGAGGAGGTGCCTTTGTTGACTTGAAAAGTCACCTCACAATTTAGTTACTTCTGTGCCTCTAGAATTCTGGTCACTGGAAACTGTGACAGATATATAAAGGGGGACAGACCTGGGGGACGCCTCAGCCTGGCTGATGGGCTTTGCATCTCTGCCACCCTTCTGCATCATTAGACGGCAGGAGGTGGAGGCCAGGCAGGTGGCCAGGGCTCAGAAACACCTGCTAGCATCATCAATGGGTATGAGTCACGGGGCAGTTCATGGAGGGGGGTTTCCTCTTACATCCCCATATTCTGGTGTAGCCTGGCAGACTCTGCCAGGAAGCAGGACCAATGGCCTCTTTATTCTCCCTCCCTGGAGTTGCCCACTCCTTCCTGCCCCGCTTGGCACAGATACCTGCAACGCGTCTGCAGGACAGGGAGACCCTGCACAGGCCCCCGAGAGTCATTCATGCAATCAGTTACTCTGTCCCTGGTGCCCTGCCATCCCTGTGGGCAGCATCCTCTATGTGGACAAGCCTCTCTGGCTGACACTGTTGGGCATTTTCCTAGTTGGAGATGGAAACTCAGAAGACCTCAATTGTTTTTATCAAGTACCTGAATGTAGATGGAAGTTTCTGTTGTCCCCCTCCCACCCTGACCCCCTACAGCATCCCCGCCCTCCGCCTTCCCCCACAGCCCCCCCACGCCAGGTCCCATAGTCATTCGGTCCCAAAGAAACACACAGAGGCTTCTACTAACTAAAAAACTGTTTGGCCTATTAGCTCAGGTTTATTATTACCTAACTCTTACAACTTAAATTAACCTCATACTTCTTGTCTATGTTTGGTCACGTGGCTTGGTACCTTTTCTCAGTGAGGCATTCTCATCTTGCTTCCTCTGTGTCTGGCTGGTGACTGCATCTCTCTGTTTTTCCTCTTCCCAGAATTCTCCTAGTCTGGTCACCCCACCTATACCTCCTGTCTGGCTACTGGCCAGTCAGCGTCTTATTAAACCAATATGAGTGACCATAAGAGCATCCTCCCACAGCACCTGAAGCTAGAGCAGAAATCCCAGTGTTCCCTCCCCCTGGTCTACAGCAGCAGCATGTCCCAACACCAGGACACTGTGACCGAACACTCAAGAACGGGTTGGTGGTCACTGTGCCAAGGTTTCTAACCAACTGTTGGCTCTTACCCTCCGGCCACCCTGCCCTGGCACAGAGGAAAAACGCTGAGTCATCACCAAGGTGGCTTGCGTCAGTGTCCCACGGCCACATGATCACCAAGAGATGCAAGGGACATCAGTATCCGACAGCTACAGGGCTTCTGAGGAACATGGGCACGATGGCTGATAATTGTTAACCAATTATCTTTAAGAGGTGTGACCAAGTAAGGGTGTGATATTTTGGGACCTGGGGAAAAACGGTGTGCTACCCAGGTACGCTCTCTCAGTGTGTGGTTTCCTCATAAGGGGAACCAAAAGCAGAAAACAATGTCTTCTGGGAGTATGTGTGTGTGTGTGCGTGCGTGCGTGCGTGCGTGTGTGTGTGTGTGTGTGTGTGTGTGTGTGCATGAAAGAGGCTGGCTTAGAGAGAGGGAGATGGGAGGTGCAGATAGAGAGGTGTGAAGGGAATCTTCAGGCAGACATTGTCAGATCTAGAGGGTTAGGGGGAAGTGTCTTGGTTTGAGGGCTGGTGTTCTGCCTCCTCTTTGGCATCCCAAGGAGGAAGAGCAGCAGCAGTGAGAGGACTCCTACCAGCTGGGTGGTGGTGGAGCACGCCTTTAATCCCAGCACTCGGGAGGCAGAGGCAGGAGGATCTCTGTGAGTTTGAGGCCAACCTGGTCTACAAGAGCCAGTTCCAGGACTGGCTCCAAAGCTACAGAGAACCCATGTCTCAAAAAACTCAAAATAAATAAATAAAGAGAGGACTCCCACCGACTGCTCTGTCCAGAGCACACACGGCCTGAGTAGACCTCGTCTTCCCTCTTCTGATGAGGCCAGGAAGCTATCCGGCAAACCGAGCAGTGATCCTCCTGTTCACATTGGCAAGCTTTCACCGCTGGCCAGCTGTTGGGTCTGACCAGGCTTTTATTAAAACAAGCCCAGGCTGGGGAAAGGATTTATCATGGGCCTTTTCTGAACTAATGCTTGGTGAATCGAGCATTTTCTATGTACCAGACGTTGGCCGTTGTCCTGAGTTTGCTCAGGCTTTTTGAGGGAGCCACGAGTAACCCAACCTACAGGAAGTCAACGGGACAGCTAATCTTGGGGCAGGAGGATGTGGCGGGGCTGGGATTAGATTCTAGGGAGCATGCTTTCTGCAACTGACTAGCTTCGACAGCACCAGAGAACCCCTAGGAACTGTGTCCAGGGTCACACGGCACGTGACCTGGGGTCACTCTGAACCCACAGTCCAGGCCGGATAGGTATTTTTCTGTCAAGTGTCAGGTACCCTATGCTGGGCTCAGTCAGCTGGGCTATGAGTCAGCGGGTCCTGGACAGGGTAGTGATGGCGCCTCATTCACGATCTGGACGGCTCAATGAAGAACACACAGACCAAGCTACTGTGCTAGGTCTGCCCTCTGAATCCAGCCTGAGGCAGCGGAAGGACCCAGAAGCTTCCTTTTCAGAGACAGAACCTTCTCTTGCAGTTTGCTGAAGGCTGGAGGGGGAATAGGTTCAATACAAGCAAGACTCTCCAAATAGTGATAAATACCTCAAATTAGCCAGCGAGTTTAAAAGCCTGCAGGCTGCTCTTTTTTCCCAGAGCAGAAACAGGCTCCTGATTGTAGCCTGTTAGAATGGAACATTCAGACGAGCCTGGAGTCGGCAGGCAGGGGAGGCGCTGGGGCTGCCCCGGGACACTGGCCCAGCTGGCTGGCCAGGGGACACAGCGGGATTGTGGAGCGTGAGCTTACAGAGGAGAGGCTGTGGCCAGAGGGAATCGGGGCCGGGGCCTTTCTCTTTTCCTGGGGCCATGCTCCTTCCTATAGAAACGGGGACAGGGAAACGTCAGGGCTGAAATGTCTGCTCTCGAACACGAGAGGCTGTTCCGTGTTCTTACAGGAAGAGAACAACAGTGTCACTGGGGCTGTGGTCTCCCGGACAGAACTTCCTCCAAAGCAGAGCACCAGGGCTCTCCCTCCATGCAAACCTTGGAGGCTACTGCCATCAGATGAACTGTTCACCCCGGGAGATAATAAAGGGCAGAATGACAGGCCATGACAGCCAGAAGCACGCTGGGGCCTCTTCCCTTCCACATTAGACAAGTGATCTCCAGACGCAGGGATGAGAAGCCTGCGGCTGGAGGGTGAGGAATGGATTCCCTCCTTCGTCAGGGTGGTGCCCTGCCCTGAGTATGGAAACTGGACTGTGACAGACACTATCTACTCCCCTGAGGCTGCAGGAAGACCAGGGAAGAGGAGAAAGAGGTGGCTTCCTGGGTTACTATCTCAGGAGCTTACATGCCTTGGGTCCTATCTTCCCTTCTGGCTTGGCCTTATTGGGAGCTAAGGAACTAGGCCTTCTTACCGAGATAACAGGGAATGCGTGAGTCCAGACATTGGAATTCTAACCAAGCTCCCCAGACTCCAGCTTCTGTGACGTAGCCTGTACTGGCTGTGCTGCTTCCAGAAGTCTCTGTGGATCCAGTTTGATAGAGTCAGGCACCATAGTTTTGGCTGGCCACGCTAGTCACCTCTGGGATTGTACAAGAGCGTAGCTCTCTGAGCCCCAGTGCAGACCCTGAAGCTGAGACCAGTGGTGTCTGGGTGACCTGCCACATCACCCACAAACCTCTGGGAGCTGGCCGTTGTATTTCCAGCACGTGGAGGGAATATTTTCATCTGTAGGCAGGTACGAATGAAAAAATAAATATCATTTTCCTCAAGAAAAACCTGTGAAAATCACATGGCCTTATCTTAACAAAATCTCACTTTTACATGGCAGGATTCAGGGCAGGGGCTGAAGCCTGCTGTGCTCTACAGCAGCTGCTGGCTGCCTGCACTACACGTTGGAAGACAAAAGTTTCATGTTTATTTGTTTGTTTGTTTGTTTATTTTGAGACAGAATTTCTCTGTGTTACAGTCCTGGCTGTCCTAGAACTCACTCTGTAGACCAGGCTGGCCTATACACTCACAGAGATCCACCTGCCTCTGCCTCTCAAGTGCTGGGATTAAAGGTGTGTGCCACCATCACCCAGCTTGATTTTTTTTTTTTAAAGACTGGGTTTCATATACCTCAGGTCTGCAGGCCTCAGATTTACTATGTAGCTGAAGACAACTCCAAACTCTGACCTGGTTGCCCCATCCGCCAACAGCTGAGACTACAGACATGCAAGAATCCTCCTGTTCTTGTCCCCCTCAAACTTGAACTATGGGGGTAAGTTTGAAGAAATGATGTGTGTGCTTTTCAGCAACGGGAATTTGTATTGGTAGCAGTGTCCGAGCGTTACCCCAACAGAAGCTGTGACCGGCAGAGCAAGGTAAACACGGGTCCCACTCCTTTCTATGCATGCTGATCTAATTGTGAAGGGGACCTCAAAAACATGAGGCTCTCTCGGTCTTTAGAGAAAATTCCAGAAGAGGAAACAGGTCAGCAGGCATCCATCAATCCAGCTGCACCTACTAACTTGTACACAGATGGCGATGTTCTTTACTGTCTATATCCTTCTTCTCTTCCCTTAACGTTCTATTTCCCCAATCCCTGAGATACACAGTTTTATGTCTGTGTTTTACAAACACAGAGAGAAGCCCAGGGTAGGGTGGTAACTCTGCCAGGGCCACACAGCTGATAACCGCGGTGACAGAGAGCCAGGCCTCCGGTCAGGCCTTTCGATCGGTACTGTATTCTGGAAAACAAAATTCATGACTTTATTGAAAAAAATCTTTTTGAAGACAGGGTCTTATTACCCCACGTTAGCAGGTCTTGAATTGGCCATGTAGCCAATTCCAGCTTGTTTCCGTTCATCTCTGTCGTTCCTCGTCAGAGTGGGGGAAGATGAGGCTGGGAAAGCTTGCGGGATGAGAATTCATTTCAGTTGCATGCCCTACGGAAGATTCTAGTCATCTGCGCAAAGCAGGGAGCTGCTGTCTGGAGAACAAAGGTGCCGGCTTCACTTATTGTTAGAATCGAGCTTCCACATCTGCCTGCGGGTGACTCTATTAAACGTGACTTTGGTATTTTAAAGAAAGCACTCACAGTTTCATAAATATCATAAACGGCTCTAAGTTGGTGACACCAACGTGTTTCCATGAAACCTTTTTTTTTTTTTTTTTGCAATTTCATAAACTTTAGGGCGCCACTAAGGCCTGTTTGGTGGAGTCTGTTTCCTTATAAACCTGTGACAGCCTTGGGAAGTCAGAATGGCGCTGGAAAAAGAAATGTCGCCCACCTCTTGCGAAAAGTGCAGTAAGCCTACAAGTGGAGGGGACAGGCCATTCATCCTCGCATGCTTCCCTGGCCAGCTCTGCTGCCGGCGGCCTGAGGTAACTTCCTCCGTTACTGGGCTGTACGTTTTACTGGCAGAAGAATAAATCTCACTTCTCACTTGAAGCCGTGGCCCTCTCGAACAAACCATGAGGGCAGGAATCATGGCCAAGTCTGAACAGAACGGCCTTGCTGTCTCGCCCTGACCTACGAAGACTGCACATAGAGCAACATCTCAAATAATATATGCCGTCACCGTCCCCGTCACAGCCGTGTTGAAAAAAAAAAAAACTTTTAGACTTTTAGAAAAATCGCTTGTGGCGCTTTGCTCTCAGGGCAAACGTCCAGTTCGCCTCCTGGTCTCACCGTGGGTCAGGCTACAGGACAACTGATATCTAGGGATTTCCAGACAAGAGGTGGTAGCAATTTCCGATGCTTGAGGCACCTCCACCAGAAGGGAGGAGCGGTTGGCTGACTCAGCTGCTGAAGAGAGCAGTGAGCAGTAAGATGGAGTGGTGGCAGATTCAGAGGAGCTGACAGAGCCGGCTAGATGATGGGAGCCCTGGTGAGCAAGGACTCCGAGCACACGTCACCCCACCTGCAGCATACACACAACGCCCGGCACAGCACGGATGTTCAGCATCAGTGATGGGTGGGTGAGTGGGTGGCTGTGTGTGTGGATGGGCGGACAGACGGACAATTGACTTGATGGGTTGGCATGTAGATAGACAGATAGGTGGATGAGGGCACATATGGATAGGTAGGTGGATAAAGTGGGTGAGAGAGTGGATGGATGGACTGACAGAGAGGCAGACACGAAGATGGATGGGTAAATGGGTAGAGGGTTGATACAAGAATAGGGTGCTGGGTAGATGGATAGATGACCGAAAAAGTGGAGGTTAAGGAGGGAGAAAGAACCAAATGGCCATTAGCAATTTGATAAAAATGATTCCTGGCCTGGTGAGGTGACTCTGTGGGTAATGCTTTTGGCATACAAGGCAGGGCCAGAGTTCAAGCTCTGAAACATGAAGGAGAGAGAGAGAACCAGCTCCCAAAGGTTGTCTTCAGACCTCCAGATGTGTGTCATGGTATAAATGCAACCCTCTTCATCCCCAATCCAAAATCAGAGAAAAAAGATCCTTAACTGGGCTAAGAAAGAAGGGCAGGATATCCACATTAGTCAGCAGCCTTGAGATGATGCTGAGGACAACCCAGTCGGTGCTGAGGACGGTGACCCAGACGGTGCTGAGGACGGCAACCCAGACAATGCTGAGGACAACCCAGACAATGCTGAGGACAACCCAGACGGTGCTGAGGACAACCCAGACGGTGCTGAGGACAACCCAGACGGTGCTGAGGACGGCAACCCAGATGGTGCTGAGGACGGCAACCCAGACGGCGCTGAGGACAACCCAGATGATGCTGAGGACGGCGACCCAGACAGTGCTGAGGACGGCAACCCAGATGATGCTGAGGACAACCCAGGCAGAAACGTCCCCCAACAGCCACTTTCTCCACTCTGCTGGGGCAGATCCTGTTTATTATCCTGAGCACCTGCCCAGCAAAGCCACAGACAACACGAAGAACACTGTGATAATACTGCCAAATAAGTGGTTCCCACTTGTTAAAAGACAAAAACGGATACCCAAGGAGACAGGCTGGAAGGGGTCTCGTCACAGCGGGTCATACTAGTGAGTCTGCTGGGGTTGCAAACTATCTGACAGATGCGTGCGTTTGATGTTCTGGTAACATAAATCCATTATTACTATTATTATTATTGTTGTTATTGTTATTATTATTATTATTAGTTTTTCGAGACAGGGTTTCTCTGTGTAGCTTTACAGACTGTCCTGGAACTTGCTCTTGTAGACCAGCCTGGCCTCAAACTCACAGAGATCCCCCTGCCTCTGCCTCCCGGGTGCTGGGATTAAAGGCGTACGCCACCACTGCCCGGCTATAAATCCATTTTTAAAAATCTGATTAGAACAGTGTTGGGGACAGGACTTGGGACTCTGCGCATGCCAGAGCTGGGCTCTGCTCTGCCCTATGTGCCCAACCCCTCTTTCCGAAGCTCTGCTGCATTTCTGTTTCGTTTTCTTGCAGCGCTGGGCTCAAACCCAGGACCCCTGTGCGCACTAAGCAAGTGCTCTATCGAACCGCAGCCCCCGTCTGCATGCTTCTCTTTCACACTAGGACAGCGTTTTCTTTTTTCCTAGTTTGAGAAAGTCTGTTTCAGACGAGCAAAAGTGCAGTCACGTCCCCCACTACTCACTGAGTTCTGAATCTGGGCTCCTGATATAGACCTTGTACTGAACACACTTTGAGGGGAAAAATACGGTGTCTACACTAAACACATCGGGACTTTCATGTTCATAGGCTCATCCTGTCACCAAGGGACCAGAACTACACACCACACTGATGCCCAGACAGTCAGCCCAAGGCGAAGTGGCAGTAATCCTTTCCCTCTGACTTTGAGCATTCTTATTCTGCATCCTTGGAAGGATGGAGTCCTGGAAGCCATTCCTTGTCCCTATCAAGTGGCAACTGATAAAGCAAAAATAATCCGATCAGAATCTCCCAGCTAAACCACACACTCAATGGAGAACTGGGAGCTGGGAGCAAGGTGAGGTGAGCATCAGTCTGTGAGTCGATTGGAGATGCTGAGGCAGAGGGATGACGAGGCTGAAGCCAGTCTTGGCTACATACTGAGACAGTCTTGAAAACAGATACTTGGATTAATCTCTTCCCACCACATGGACACGAAAACCACAACTGACTCTCACAAGTCTTGTCGCTGCCCAACCCAGGCCTGGTTGACCCCAAGTGTGGCGAGGCTCTTGCCAACGCCCTGGGCAGCCCCTGCTCGCTGGGCGAACAGTGGGTATCTGTTTTCCCGGCTGCAGAGAGAACAGCCGGACAACTTAAATCACAGTAAATAAACCAGTGGCCCCTCGTGGGCTCCGTGGCATAATCCTGACTGCATACAATGCCTCCAGTTTTGCTACTTCAGCTAAATCATTTATCCGTCCCTTTTCGGGAGTCTGTAAATGTCGCCATCTGGGGCTGTAAACATTAAAATAAGGAGCCGTAAAAAAAAAATATCAGTAAACCAATTAAAAGCTCAAGCAGCAGTAAGCCTTCCTTGCATCACATCTGAAAAACAGCGGACCCCTCCCCTGAGCTAAGTCGGCATCCTGGATCAGCGGTTTCCACAGATTTTACTTCTTATTTCTCACAAGAACTCATGAGCAGCCATCTGGAGCCCAGGCGAGCTGGAGATCATACAACACTCCGCCATGGGGCAGAACGGATGGGAAACCCCTTTGCCTCTGACCCCAGAGGGCGAATGTCATCAATACTGATTGCAAGAGTAAAGCAATGACCTAGAAACTGGACCATTCAGAAAACAACACACACAAAAAAAAACATAACTGAATTTGACTCATAGCTGGGAACCAACTTAAATCAAACTTCAAAGATACAAACTGTTATCCACAAGAACACAGGGGAATCTGCCTCTGAGGATGGGGTTTTTGCTACACACAAAGCTCTTCCTTGAGTTATTCGAGTTGCAGATGACCCTATGAAGAAAGTGTAATTGTGATCACTTCCAACTTTTAAGATAAGAAATCTGGGGCTCAGAGATGTTACCTGGGCTTCATGAGGACACACGACACAAGAGGCAATGCCAACAACCTGACCTCTGATCTTGGAACTCAGTTCGTGTCTTTGCTCTATGGCCTACTTCAGTCACGATGCCAAAGCCAAGGGATGAGCATACACGGAGACACCATGGGTGCCAGGTGCCCTTCTAGCAATGTGGATCCCTGACTTTAGCTAACCCAGCGATCATCTGAGTTTGTATTTCTACGAACACACTTCCTGCTTTCCGGCACCTCCACCCATATGGCGCTCACTGATTCATCCTAGATGGGAAGGAGACCCAGGATGTTTAATTAAAAGTAACATCTTCTGCTGCCAAGATTCCGTGTTCTAATCCTGACATAAATAGAAAGAGAGGTGGTTTCCAAGAAAGCCAGAAAGTACAAATACCAGTCACCTCCAATTCTGAGAAGCCTGATCCTGCGTCGCTGTGTTCCCAGGGTACTGTACAACTGTGGTAAGAATCGACTTGCTGAAAAGCTCTGTGCCCATCTCCCACATCCTGTTGAGGGAACTCACGCTGTAGGGGGCCAGGCAGGGAACTTGGGATGGAGGAACAAAGCTCAGGCAGAGAAGTGGAGGATCCGATACCTTGCTTTCTGTGAACAAGGAATCAGGCAGATAGAGCACCCTTCCAGTCTATAAATGGGTTAACGGAAGCTCAGTGAAGTTGTCACGATTTGGTGATGCTGTGTTGGGATGTGGGGGACTGGTGATAACTGACTGACATCTCCTATGTCCAGTTCTGACATTCTGGTCCATAGAAGAGCGAGCAGCAAGGCCGGGCTTGAACAGGAGACAGTGGGGTGGGGTACACTAGGAATCTGCACTGCCACAGTGACTTCTCCTGAGTGCCGACCCCTTCCAGCCGTGGAAATACCACAGAGCGGCAAGAACCCCAGACAGTCACAGAAGGGGTTAGACTTGAGGTCGATCCCCGTCCCACGACTCCCCGGCATCCATGGGCTGGAGCTCCTCACGCGGTGTGCTCACCAGCAGACTCAAACCATGGGATAGGTCACGGTTGCAGGTGCAGCTGGACTCTGCTTCCAAGAGACCTCAAGTTGAAGGGGAATGTTAGACAGGCATCCCCTGTCAGGAGTGAGGGTGGCCTTTCCTTTTGGCATGAAAGAACATAGGATGGATGGGGCAGAGGGATAAAAGAAGTCTTTTTATATTTACCGGGTACTGTGTGTGGAGCCAAGTCCAAAATAGACCTCGTGCTTAGTGAAAATTACCTCTGGGCCTTTCTCTTCTACTGGGTGTGGTTCTTCCATCAGCTTCCTATGGCCTATGAAATGACCTATCCCGTCTTCCATCCAAACCTGGTATCTCTAACACACTGGCAACAAAGAAACTTGTGGAGCCATGTTTCCTCCTGGGCAGAAGAGTCAGGCTGTCTCCACCCCTTAATGGGGCAAGAAGCTAGCCCTAAACTCCATTCAGCCTTTACCCCTCATCCACTGTGAGGGACCGAATGCTGCCTATACCCAAAGAGCCACAGGCCCAGGCTGCTGACCCCTTAAGTCCTGGGGCCAAGCACCATCTTGGTGCCCAGCAGACCTTCTGGGTCTAAGAGCAGACCAGCTGTTATCACAAAACTGTACCACCTGGCGATGTTCTGGAAGTGTCTACAGCAAAGATTCTCAACCTGCAGATGGCGACCCCCCTGGTCACAGGGGATACCTAAGATTATGGGAAAACACAGGTGTTTACATCACAACTCATAACAGTTGCAAAATTAGAGTTAGGAAGTAGCAATTAAAATAATTTTATGGCTGGGAGATGGTCAGCATAATATGAGGAACTATATTAAAGGGCCACAGCATTAGGAAGGTTGAGAACCACCGATCTGCAGGAACAAGGCCTGGGCTAAGACTGGGACATAGCGGTGAGCAGGAAGAGTGGCCTATCTGGCCACTCTCTCATCCAGATCACACAGTCCCAGGGGAGCAGAATGTAACCATGCACAGGACTTTAAATTTCCAACAGACGTGTTTGAAAAGAGCGAAGCTGTCTAAAAACCAATCTTTTCCCAATACCTAGTCAACAGAAAATGCCAATGAGATCATTATTTGCACCAAAGTTTTCAGCCCCGGTCTACATTCAGTCCTGACGACACTTCCTGAGGCCGAGTAGCTTTGCTTCGGTACTCAGAGGAGCTGGGGCCACCACACCGCGCCACAGGTTGTCAGGGCGGACCTTGAGGGGACATCAGTGCACCTGGCGGAAATGACGTCACACCCTACGCGTAGTAACACAGTGGTTAGTGTTTCCTGCCACCCTCTGCAAACCCTTCTAAGACACTGGCATCCCCACTCAGGGTGAGGAAAGGGTGCATTGCTTCCTCAGAATCACACAGCAGGCATACGATGGCCAATAGATGACACAAAATTCAGATCCTGGGCCCTCATGTAGTGCGCGTCCCAGTCCTAGAATTCAAAGGCAGTCAGGACCCTTCTTCAGCCCTTCTGATGTATCCTCAATTGTCAAGGACAATGTACCTGGAGTCCTTTGTAAGCTGTGAAGGGACTCGTGGTGGATACTAAGGCTACTAAGTAAAAGGAAGTGGTTTACAATGTATCCGAAGGCATCCAGCCCAACTGGGTTCCGATCCTGGCTCTACTACTTCCTGGCTGTGTGACTTCATGTAGGTTACTTAGTCTCTCTGTGCCTCTGCTCCCTGGTGTGTACAATGGGGATAATGACAACCAGTCTGGGGTGCCACAATGAGACCCACACGAGCTCATAAGCTAAAATACCTGGCACTTGCTTGGTACCCATGAGTATACCTACTGGGAACAGCTCTCATGACCAGGGAGGGTGTAAGCAGGACCCAGGTGTGGGGTGGGGCTCTGAAGCGTTCATCCAGGTCCCAGGTCTGCACTCCATCTCCTATAGAACAGCCTGTGAGGTACAGGGTGTGTACAAACGAGACTATTTGAGACGGAACCTTTCAAGAAGACCCCCGTAAAGTTGTGCTTTAGGGTGGCCTATTCTCATAATTCTGTAAGACCAGCATCCTGTACGAAATACCGGAATATCGTATAGCGAGACGGCTGAGGAGGAGGATGGTAAGATGGGCACGGACTAGCCAAGGAAGCAGGCTGGGAGCACCGCCTTCCCTCACTGCCCTCAGAGTGAGCGGACTGACAGACCAACCCTACCTGTGTCCTGGGCTTGAATTTCCAGACCCAGAAAAGGTCTGTTGTTCCGGCCCAGTCTATGGCCTTTTGTTCTGTAGCCAGCAGACTTACCCCAGGCAGACACATCCCTGCTCATCTCCCCCTGGGAGATACTGAGTCACTGTGGCAGAGACCCAGGCAGGGACTTCCCCAGTGCCCCGTCAGTGCTTGGTAAAACCTGCTCCAAGGCCAGAGCACGCCACCGCCACCAGGCTGTCGTGCGCAGTGGAAAAGTACTAGGGAAGGTGGGCAGATCCCCGAACACTGGGACTCTGTTCTCCTGCTACCTTAGAGAGCCCCTCTGTGAGCTTAAAGGGAAAGAAAGCCTGCCTTTATTCTAGGTCAGCCTCTCTTGGACACCGTGCTGTGGGCTGGGCCAAGGCAGACAAGCAGTCACTCACGGAGCCAGGTCCGCCGCCACTCCGGAGCCCCCGGACCCGCAGAGGCATTTGCGGCCCTTAGAGACCTGGAGACCTGAGGTGAAGGCAGTGGAGCTCAGGTGACCCGGCCTGTTTATCCAAACACACGAGTACCTGGAAATTAAAGAAAAACATCTTCCAAACTCTAGCAGTTCGAGACAATGAATGCTAATTTTCCAAGCTGTGCAACTCAACGCGCGTGTTATTTACACGCCACTCACAGAGGGACCGTGGGAGGTGGCCTGCCTGCCACAGAGTCTATGAGGTGTTTTTTTTTGTTGTTGTTGTTTTTGCTTTGTTTTGTTTTCTTATCTGTGGTGGAAGAAACAGGGGCTGTCACTCCCGGACCAATTCTCTGTTCCATAAAACTGTCACTTGAGAGGCAGGTCCTGAAGACCCCACTCTCTCCTCCAGGTGGCTTTCAATTTCTAATCAATCACGCCTGTCAGCCAGAAGAAACGGCGAAACACAGCAAGCCCTGTGCTGCCTGACTGTTCCCCTTCAACCTCAGCCTGAAATGGAAAGTTCTAGGAAGGATTATCAAACTGGCACTGTTGTGAGCAGGGCGACGGGATCTAGGGCCGTTCTGCAGATCATCCCTCTGTTCGCTGAAGGCTAGAGGTCTCCTCTACCTGCCGGCCACTCAGCCAACTCACCCAGCATCTGCCTTAGCCACTGGCTCAGCTGTCACTGTGCTACACCCACGATCAAATAACCTCTGTTTGACGTCTGATTGTTCTGCCTTTCCACCTTTGTTAATGCCTAATTACGCTTAATGTATGAGTTAAACTTTATAAGGTACAGGATGTACAGGGTGGGTGGCAGCTTGGGATCTGGCTGAAAGTCTCAGACACACTGCCATGGATAAGCAGGACCGCAGATCACTGGCAACCCACGTGGCATACTTTGTATTTCTCTCTTGAACAAGAGAAAGACCGGCACAGAGAAAATTAAAGACACATTGTAGACCAGGGAAAGAATTCTGACAGATTTTTGACGGTGGTGGTATTTGTTGTTGTTTGTTTGTTTGTTTTAGTTTACTTTGGTTATTGAGTGCAGGGTCTTGATACATAGCCTGGGTTAAGATCAAACTCATGATCCTCCTAACTCAGTCTCCCGAGCACTGCAAACACAGGTATATACCACCACACCTGACTACGGAAACTGTCAGATACCTGGGGGAAAAAAATGGAGAAAATGATCCAGTGCCCACAGCCTGAAGCCCAGAGCTGACCTCGGCAACACCGCCGGATTCTGTGTAGCTTTAAGTGACTTGGAAGCCCCATGCCACACTTCCTTCATCAATTAAAAGTGATGCACTTGTAGGGGGGGGGCGGTGCACGCCTTTAATCCCAGCATCCCAGCACTCAGGAGGCAGAGGCAGGCGGATCTCTGTGAGTTTGCCTGGTCTACAGAGCGAGTTCCAGGACAGCCAGGGCTACACAGAGAAACCCTGTCTCGAAAAACAAAAACAAACAAAACAGACAGACCAACCTACAAAAACAAAGAAAAGCAATGTACTTGATGAAGCAGCGTCTGAGGGCTACTCTGGTGTGCTGCCGTTCGACAGAACTCTCTATGACACACATGGCAGCGGCCTGAGCTGGGTGTTAGCACAGTTATGTGCTCCGGAGACTGAGCGGGGGCAGGAGTGAAGACTGAACAGAAGGACTGGAAATCAGCACCAATAGAAGCAAGGTGTTGCCTCCTCTCCCCCACCACCTCCCCCTCCAGCCTGGCAGTTGCTCTGGGACCCTGGTGATGGATTATCTCTGTGTGTGGCTCTTTATCTCCCCTGCTGGAGCCACATCTGAATGCCCCCACGAAAGGGTTGGCAGTGCCAACAGTGTCTCAGAATAACTGGTAAAAGCCTGTGAGGAGGAGGTGGCACCCCCAAACCCCAGGAACGGCCTCAGGGGTGTTAACTGAGGTGATAGAGATGGAGTCACAAAACATGACCGAGGCCCCTTGACCCTGGAACTCTGGGTGAGGCCTGGATCAGAGTCATTCCCTATGGTCCCCGGAGACAGGTTGTGGAGTCTTTATCCCAGGATAAACACACTTCAGTCCAGCGTCCCTTCTGTCCCTCACCTGGAGGGAACAACTGCTTTGACTGGGAGTAGACACTGATCTGCCAGTCTTCCCAGCAGGGGCTAAGGACACGCTCTGTCCAGCAGAGAACAAGCCGAAAGCCCACAGGGACTGCTCAGAGGGTCCTGCTTTCCGGGCATGGTGATGGTCAGTGTGACACACAGTGCAGAACGGTGGAGGACAGCAAACCACAAAACCAGCAGTGCCGCCGTTTAAAAGCGCAGTGTAAGCCTATCCTCGATTCCATGCTCCCCACAAGAGCAGGACAGCTGTGAGTTTATAGACTCCGGGGCCCCGGGGCGAAGGACCCTCAGTTACATCTGGAAGAGTCTGCTGCGGCTTCCTAGGAGAACAGCCACCCCACGGCACTGCAGACACAAGTGTGCAACCTGCAACTCATGGGCCGTGCGCAGAGAATGCGTCCAATATAAAGTCAGAAACCTACTTAAAATGTTACGAGTTGTTTTGTGTGTCTCATATTATTCTTCTGTTAATCATGCTCATGAACTTTGTAGATGATGTATCATCACGCCAAAGGTGAAGTTATTATGAGCATCCCAATATGTCATCTGGTTCAAAATTATTTTATTGCCTATCTTTTTTTAACTCTCCACTTCATCTTACACGATTTCTGTTAAACTGACTTTCTGGTATATTTCATCTCAACAACAGTCCGCCAGTGAGGCTACCTGGCCTTTGCTAGGGAATCTGGCCCGGGAAGGCCTGCTCTTCTCAGATGAGTCAAAAGAGGGGCCCAGCCTGATCTCCAGCCTCAGGGGGCTCTGCTGGGGCCCAAGGGACCCGAAAGCACTGAAAACAGAACAGGATCTGTCCCCAGGCGCCCTGCTGAGCCTGGCCTCCACCCTGGCATCTCTCCCATCAATCAGGAAACAGCAGAATAGGGGAAGCAGAAAAAGCAGCCTAAGTCAGCATGAGGTCACGCAGGTCAGCAGGGACGGGGAAGCCCGTGGGGAAAGTTACACATGGGTCACCACCCAGACGCCCACGGAGGGCTCGGCACTGTCCTGGCAGTCCAACAAAGCCCCCTCTCATGCCCGTCCCTGGTTCCTAGATGCAGACAAGCTTATTCGGCACTTGCTGGTCATGTCTCAGAATTCCAGGAAGGTGACACAGACGAGCTCTGCTCCAAGAGCCACACTTGGATGGAAGAGGAGAGAGCGGAGGGTGAGCAGGTTTGAGGCCAGCTTGGGATAGCTGAGACTCCCGCTCAAATATGTATATGGGGGGGTGCGGCTCTGGTGAGTGCCAGCAGCCGGGAAGCCCCAGCCACACCTTCAGAAGGTTCTGCTCTCCAAAGGCAAGGCCCCCGTCCTCTGGACCCTCTGGACCCTCTGTGCACACCAGCATTCGGGTTGCACAGCTCTCCGCCTCTGGGAGAAAAGAACTTAGAGGAGGGCATGTGTACTTGGCTCACGGTTTCAGAGGTTCCATGGCTACTGGGCTCAGTTATTTCTGGAGCACACAGTGGCACAGCACCATGGGGTGCCAGAGCAAACCTGCTCACCTTACTACAGCCAGGAAAGGAAGCCAGGATAAGGGAAGGGGCAGACCTCCTTCAAGGACATCTACCCTGTCTACTTTATCCAAGAGGCTGTGTCTCCTAACAGCTCATAAAACTATGGACTCATACATGAATTACTGCATTGATAAGCAATGATAATTGATTTTCATATTTGACCATGTCCCTTCAAGACAAGCCTTACGTGAACACGTCACGAAGCAGAGGATATCAGCACTCCATGCCCGTGGAGTGAATGCCGCAAACCTGGCACCCCACACTGGTGTGGGAGTCTATGTGTTGCTTTTATTGATTAATGAATAAAGCTGCTTTGGGCCAGTGGCTTAACAGAGTAAAGCCAGGTGGGAAATCCAAACAGAGATGTAGAGAGAGAGTAGGCAGAGAGAGGGAGAAGCCATGTAGCCACCTGCAGGAAACAGACGCGTCTGCCAGAGCCTGCTGAAACTTTGCCGGTAGGCCACGGCTTCGTGGTGATGCACAGATTAATGGAGATGGGCTAGTTTAAGATATAAGAGCTAGCTGCAATATGCCTAAGCTATTGGCCAAACAGCATTGCAAATAATATAGTTTCTGTGTGATTATTTCAAATCATGGAGGTCGGGAACTGAACTAGAGGCCTCGACTACACCACACCCTCCCATCTGAAAGCAGCAAAGGTCACAGGGGCTGCCCAGCACGCTGGGTCCTCCTTGGCCTCACACAGTGCCCATCTCATTCTGCAGCAGGGACACTACATGCCCACGACACACTCCGACCATGCACAGTCAGGGCTGGAATGGACTCTCTGTAGATGCCCAGGGCACTACAATACAAACAGTGGCATCCTGGAGGTTCCTCAAGGCTGACCACACAGCTGTTGCTTAGGGCTGGCAGGCCCAAAGCTAACCACCGGGGCTCAGACCCCTCGTCTGCTACCTGTCTCGTTTGTTTATTTGTTTTTCCAGGGATGGGAAGGGAACCATGGCCTTGCGCATGCTAGGCATATGTTCTACCACTAAACTACATTCTTAGAACATACATTCTTACATGTATTCTACCACAATTAAAATATAAAGGGGGCTGGGAAAATGGCCTGGTGGGTAAAGGCGCATGACTCCAAGTCTGAGGACTCAAGTTCCTTCCCTGGGACTTACAATGGTAGAGAGAAAATGATTACTACAAGTCGTGAGCGCATGCACACACACACATACACACACATATATAAACACACATACACACATACATATATATACACACAGACATATATACACACATACATACACACATATATGCACACAGATACACACGCATGCGTGCACGCACACACATACAGAGCAGGGTAAATAAGAGAACTGTATCCTTAAAATACTGACGCTCACTAGGCACCGGGCACAGCAGGCTGTCAAAAGTGGGGGAAGCCAGCCGACTCCCTTAGTGTGGGTGCAGTGCCAGCCACTGTTTTCACCACGCCTGTGGTCACCTCCCCAGCTGCGGTGCAGCCCTTCCCCAGCTGGGCTGGCAGATGGTGCCCAGGAGGCCAGGCTCTGAATTTCCTGCATAGCTCAGCGAGCGAGCAGCAGCCCTGAGCTATTTTCTAGACAACAGTGTCAGTGGCTCTGTGCACTGTACTTGTAAGTCACTCGGGCAAAACACCCACTGCGGCCCTGAGCTGCCTCCCTGGGGAATATTCTAGTCAAAGGTGAGCTCCTGCTCCAGCTTCCTGCACTTCGCTGGCAACTTCCCGTGGTCTTGTGCCCAACTGTGCCAGGACACATCTTTTCTTCATGTAATACTGTTAGTCACCTGGCCATCCCCAGTCCCCAGCCCCTCTCTGTGACAGTTTAGTTGACTGGCTGGTAGTTTTTTGATTTTTTTTTTTTGCGGGGGGGGGGGAGGTATTTGTTTTGGGCTTTTGAGACTGGGTACAGGCCTGAAGCCAGGATGGGTCAGGAAGCAATATAAAGAACAAGCTATTTTCTATTTTTTATTTTAGAGAGAAGAGAAATTAAAGTAAACAAGAAAGAACTAACAGTACCAAGTTGAAGCCATGGACTATGTATTCATTTCCCCCAGAACCTTCCAGAATGGCTCTGAATCAGTGACATCTGCTCAGCTCTCTACAAAGCACAAAGAAGTAGCCAGGGCCCAAGCAACAGGCTGGCCCTCGGTGACGAGAGACGAGAGAAGCTGTTCAGGGTGTCTCTCCTGTCCCCTGGGTTGGGGACAGTCTCTTGGGGCTCCCAGGCAGCGTTTCATCTTTGGCGATGGTGACAGCACAGCAGAGTGGGGACAGTGTGCTGACGCGTCCCTAAGCCTTCTCTGAAAGATGGGAAGACCAGCCCGGCCCACTCCTGGCTCACAGGGAATTTGAAAAAAGAAGCCTCAGATCGTTTCCACGTGAGGGGGCACCAACTGCAAATCGGGCTTCGTGAATCTAGCGTTCCATTTCTTAAAGCAAATACGCAATGGTAATGAGACCCTAGAATAACTCAGAAACGCATCCGATGGCGGCTTTCTGCTAGGAAGGGAACTGAGCCCCTGGCCACCAAGCGGGCTGGAAAAAAAAAATCCCCATATAAAAGGTCAGACTAGCTATTTGAAAATGGGTCTAAACTGAAGAAGACTCATGAATAATAAATGTCTCTGTGCTCAGATAGGTATCCCTGATCCAAAATGCTTGGGATGTCATCCCTTGCTGTTCCTCTGCTGGAAAGACTGTGTACCCATGAGACAGCAGAGAGGCTGGGACCTGGGTACATGGGATTCATTCCGTCTCACATCTACATTACAGACACAGCCTGCAGCCACTTCGACTTTTAAATTTTTTAATTTTATGTGTGTATTTTGTGTGTACACACACACTTGAGTGCGGTACCCACGGAGGTCAGAAGGGGGTATGCGGTGCCCCGGGACTGGAGTTACTGGCAGTTGTGAGCTGCCATGTGGGTGCTTCAGATCCAACCCGAGTCCTCTGCAAGAGCAACACAAGAGCTCTTGACCACAGAGCCAGCTCTGCAGCACAGCCTGAAGTCGCTTTAATAGATACTTTTAGCAAGTTGGACTGTGACGTCACATGAGGCCACGCGTGAGCCTTTCCCCTTGTGACATCAGAAATGGTCAGGTTTTGGAGCACTTTGGGTCCTTTGATTTTTCTGGTAAAGTGAGACGATTATTATTTGAGTTTCTGTGGTCACAGAGTACAGGATGCAAACGTCAGATAGGGGACTCCTGGACCCTGCATCTTAACCACGTCAGAGCGCCTAGGCTCTCTGAAGTGTTTCATCCCAGCACTCGGGAAGCAGAGGCCGGCGGATCTCTGTGAGTTCAAGGCCAGCCTGGTCTACAGAGTGAGTTCCAGTACAGTCGGCGCTAAACATGAAATCCTGTCTCGAAAAATTAAAACAAAACAACAACCCCCCCCCAAAACACTTACTGTGTGCGGGACCACGAGTCAAAGCCCTTCTACACTTCTCATGTTCTAGAGTCAGACCCAATTCCAGTCCACACGGAATCACCCTGTTGGCAGGGTCCCCGGCCCCCTCTTCTCTGCTCTGTAGCCTAGAAACATGTCACCATTCTCTTTCCTTCTGAGCCCCGCCCATCCCATCCTCCCCCTCATTTCCCAAAGCTGATAAGCAGTGTGTCTGAGTGACCCTCAGGACAGGGACTTCAATCAGAGAGTGACTTGGCCAACACTCATAGCGTGGAGGGGCTATTTTAGTCATAGCACCTAGGGTTAGGAAGGAGAGAGAGAATTCTCTACCCACAGAAGAAGCAGAAAGCAGCCCCTGACCCCACCAAGTCTGGCTAGCGACCCCGGAGTGGTGCTCCTGACCCGGAGTGGTGCTCCTGACCCGCAATGGTGCCAGTGACACCCTCAGATTTGACCCTGGACCTGAACTCCACCTGTGTGGTCTCTGCAGTCCACGCCAGGCCCACTCCTTCATGTTGGGAAGAACCCAAGTGACGTGACCATAAGCGAATCAAAGACGTTCCTGTGCTGTTTTCATCCAGTGTCCAGCGGGGAAGACAGAGCACACGACTTCCATTATTATGGGAGAGGAGCAGAGCAGCTCCTTACTGTGGCAACTCCTTGCCCCGCGATCCTGGAGACTAGCTTCACTTTCTTCTAGAGTTAGGCAGTGGACGTGCTGTGGGACAACGGTCTTTTATCCTGTCACTTGTATTATTTTTTAATAAAATGCCAACTTGCCAGTAGCCAGGCAGGAAGTATAGGCGGGGCCATGAGGACAGGAGAATTCTGGGAAGAGGGAAGTGCAGTCTGCAGTCATGACTCAGAGGAAGCAAGATGTGACTGCCTCGCCCAAAAAAGGTACCAAGCCACGTGTACACGCAGACAAGAATTATGGGCTAATGTAAGTTATTAGAATTAGTAAATAATAAGCCTGAGCTAATGGGACAATCAGTTTATAACTAATGTAGACCTCTGTGTGATTCTTTGGGACTTAACGGCTGCAGGACTGGGTGGAACAGAAAACCTGCCAACACTGGATGAAGCACTTGTAGGGTGCCTGGGGCAGCAGGACAGTGTGCAGGGGGAGCAAGCACCTCTAGGGAAGCCTCGCCATCAGCCTCAGCCTCTGCACTGCCATTCACTGGATCATAAGGCTCACAGAGACGCCTGTGATCTCCGGGACCTTACTGCACAGATCTGGTCATAAGGCTCACACAGACACCTGTGGTCCCCGGGAACTTACCGCACGGGTCTGGTCTCTGCGTCTTGCAGTCTTCAAACTCTACTACAACACTCAGGGTTGGCCAGATGCTACATTTTAACTCGACCACACCTGTTCAGATGAACTGGTGGTTAAAGATCACCTCCTCTTCCCCGCTTCTCCTCTCTCTGCTCCCCACCTTCTCACCCTTCTTCGACCACTATTCCGTGATGAAGGAACCCGCAGCACCACCTCTCTAGCTTGGGTTCAGCTGTTTTGAGTTACTCAGCCTGGAGCGGAAATCCCTTTTCTGCTACTGATGTTTTGCGACCTTGCGCAGGAGGCTGAGCCCTGCAACTCATTTTGCCTCTCCAGAGACAGATACGAAATAACATGTGTCTAACAGATTGACTATAAAAATTAGAAATATTATGTGCAAAAATGCCCTGTAATGTAATACACTGCCCTCTACATAAAAATACTTAACACGTATAGCTAATACTACTGTTGTAATGACTATTAATGACCATTATTAATAAGCATTACTAATCACTCCCACCCCCACTGGCAGCAAGGAGGACCAGCTACCTCTGCTGACATGGCAGCCCGCATTCTACAGACATTTTGAAAATGCTTTAAGGCCGAATATGTTAGGGCCCTGTTCTCCTCTTCTGTCCCCCATTTTCTGCCCTCATCCACTTTGCTTTGCCCTCACCCAGGGTCTGATGGCATAGCCAGACAAACCCTGCTCCACACTGGCTGTGGGCTGAGCTCGGTCAAACTTTAGCCAACACCAAGAAAATGAAGAAAATGAAGGCGGAGGAAGAGTTGAGGACTGATTTGGATTGGAGTGTACCCCCTACTTTTGGTGCAGACAGCTTTTTCACCTGTGCCTATAGGCCTGTGCGTTCTGAGTCTCCGCCTCTCTCTCCCAGTGGGCCTTTGGTGAGTCTCTCAGCTAAATTCTGCAACTTGTCAATCTCTCCCAGCCCATGAGTCAGGCCGAGAAGCCCCTCAAAGGACTGTCTCTACAACTGCACTAAGTGAAGGGTGCTAGGGGGACATCTTAGGGGGCGTCCCCAAACAGTCATATGGCTCCTAGGCTGTGACATGGCCCAGCAATTCTCAATCAGGGAGTGGGGGAGGGCTCCTTACAACGGCAAAGCAGTGGAAACAACATGGATGCCCGACAAGAGGGGACAGGCTGGGATACTTCCCCTGTGGAAGCATAATATTCCAGAGTGGCTCTTATGACTGACCTTCATCTTGTGGTATGGTCCCTTCCCACCCACGACAGGGCAGGCCTGTGTCACAGACAGAATCCTGCCTGAGCAACAGCATTTGTGACTGTGGAGGTCTGGATGGGGATGACTTCCACAGGCTCATGTTTGAATAGTTGATCTCCAGTTGACTGAATGGTTGGGAAAGGGTTAGGAAGTGTGACCTTGCTGGAGGTTGTAGGTCACTGGAGAGGAACGTTGAGGTTTCCAAAGGCTACCCCATACCCCGTTAGCTCTCTCTGCTTCGTGCTTGTGGGTGAGATGGGACTCTGCCTGCAGTAATGAGCCCCAAATGGAATGCTCTCTTTTATAAATCGCTTTGGTCATAGTGTCTTATCACAAAGAAGATGATTACGACAGAAACTGAGACAAGGCCTCAGAGAAGACAGATTCCTACTGGTTCCCCTAAATTGCTCAGTTTGGATAAAGCCAGTCACCATTTCGAGAGGACATTTGCGACTCCAGAGGGAAGGCCCTGGGAGGAGTGAGAACATGACCACCACGTGAGGGTACAAGTTGAGCGGTGGGCTCACAAACTTCAATGAACATATGCCCACGTCCCCACATACAGAGGCCAGAGGAGAATGCCCTCTGACAGACAAGCTTCATGACCTCACACATTCAGATGGGAAGGCCGGTGCATTCTAGGGGCCTGCCAGTCTCTGCCTCTCTAGCGCTGCGGTTACAGGCACACCGCCACACCCAGATTTTTACAGAGGTGTTGGGAATCCAAACTAAGGTCCGCAGACCTATGCAGCCAGCACTTTAACCAGTGAGACATCTCCCCAGCTCTCAGCAGTGGGGTCTTTCGCTGCCAGGACCTTGTGCATGTCAGGCAAAAGCCCTACCACAGAGTTCCCTCCCCAGTCCTTCGGCATGACTTGTTCTATTTATAGATAAGATCTAAAACAGTGACAGAACATAGCAGATAAACTCTTATTCTGGAACAATATTTATCAAGGTAAAAAAAATGTTCCTAATCAATAGATTATGAGCACAGAGAAGTACATAAATGATATGATCTAATCTTTTGAAAATGATTGTACTTTTGTGTGCTCAAAAAAGACCATTAGAAGACAAATTTAAATCTTTACAATAATTACCTTGGAGTAGAGGAATTAAAATGCTTCTCATCTTTTTTGTTCTTTTCAGTTTTTCTATATTTGTTCCCCAAACGATCACTTTATAGCTCAAAAAGAAGTGTACTTAAAAACACAGCTTTCGCTGAGTGGAGATGGCACACCCCTTTAATCCCAGCATTAGGGAGGCAAAGGCAGGCGGATCTCTGAGTTCAAGAACAGCCTGGTCTACAGAGTGAGTTCCAGGACAGCCAGAGCTACAGAGAAACCCTGTCTCAAAAAACAGAAACAAACAAACAAAAGTCCTTGTCAGGGGGCCAACAGAAGCCAGTGCCATGCCCCTGAACGTCACAGACCCTGGACCCACGAGCCAAAAGCACTTCTTGTCTGTACGACGAGAAGTTTCGTTCATTTTGTCTTCCCCACAGGAAATGCAGAGGGAACGGTACTAAAGACGTGACGTTCAGGACAGGTAGGGGCTGGCTGAGCAGAGGCTGTGAAGGAAGAGGAGGTTTGCAGGCGAAAACAGCAAAGGTCACCCGTGGGGGCTTGGGCAGAGAATGCAGGTGCTGAGGCAGGGCAGAGGCGTACTTGTCAGGGTAGGGGTGGGAGAGGAGAGGAGAGTGGAACCAGGGTGTCTAGGACGGAAAACGAAGTTTCTGCCCCTGCACGGGAAGAGTGAAGCAACATCACCAACCGTATTCTCCAGGAAGCCGTTGGCAGCATTCCGAATGTGACGACCGGAAAGGTCCCGGGATGCCGCGGCTTGGGAAAAGCTCCCTCCAAGAAGCCATGTGCTGAAGTGACCATGCTAGCCAGCGTGACCATGGTCACCAGCAGGGCTGGTGGAGAGGAGCTAGGAGGGAGGCCGCCTACTGGAAGCCTGGTCTGGGCTGCACGAAGCACATCCCTTCAGGATGGAGACCTGGGCTGGGTGACCTCACTTGCTTTGGAGGCTTTTTTTCTCCCTTGCCCCATTCATTTGGGGTTTGTTTATCTTCTCATTTCCTAGTTTAATTTCCTTTCAATAAAGCTCTAATCTTATCTTGGCTCATCTCATGGGAAAAGGGATTAGTCAGTGTGACCAGCAGGAGGGAAGAAGGAAGGGCTGAGGCCCCAGATGCCCACACTAGCAGGGTGCAGAAGCCTCCAGAACCCAGAAGGGCAGACAGCAACTTTGGGAGGGCCATGGTGTCACACCAACTGTGGTTACTTCTCCCCAGTCCAGGCCACATTTCCAATACCAGGAACTTCTTCCCAGGTGGAGGCTGAGGCTGGAGCCCCAGGCCCAGCCCAGAACCCTAACCCTGAGTTGGGTAGGTGCAATCACTTCTTGCGGCCTTGGTTTCCTCACTGGACGACGGGTATGCAAGTTGAGACAAGCCCCGAGGATTACTGCAAGTCCCTGCCTGGAGTGTATAAGTGGAAGTCAAGTGAGTATTACTGGCCATTTAAAACACGAAAGCTTTGCTTTGGTGGGTGAGACCTCGCACTCTCGGAGGACAGGCCCCAGCACCAGGGGACAGTCCTTCAAATCGCTCCTGCAAACTTTGTCTCCACACTGCGTCCTAGACACGGGCCTCCACCTGCGTCAGGGCGGCAGTCATTCTTCTCAGCACAGCTGGGTCGGTCCTGCCATCACTGCTAGACAGAGGGAGTCACCTGCAAGGACTCTGAGGCCAAGGCTTCTGACAGTCGCTAATGGCAGGCCCAGGGTTCAGTCCCAACCCAGAGTCGCGGCCTCTCCCTGCTTCTTAGGGCGCTGGGAGGCCTTTGAATTCGGAGCAGGACAGGGACACAAAAAGGACAGCCTCCAGGCTTGGCAAGATGCCCGGGAAGAGAGACGCCAGCTGCGGAAGCCCAGGTGTGCTGCTGCAGATGGCAGCGGAACTGTGTTGGCTTTGAAGGAAGAAGGTTGGCTGGACGGCAGGCGCTGGAAGCTGGACTTAGACTCCGGCCTTGATGAGAAATGGAGATGGGCGGAAGCCACTCAGAGAATGACAAGAAGACCCTGGCAGGGAGGATGGTGCACGTCACAGGGAAAAAGAGACAAAGGCAATCTCAAAAAAATTGCAGTGGTTTTTGTTTTATTTCTTTTTTTCCTCTTTCTTTCGTCCTTCCTTCCTTCCTTCCT
Source organism: Myodes glareolus (assembly GCF_982192425.1). Lineage (NCBI taxonomy): Eukaryota > Metazoa > Chordata > Mammalia > Rodentia > Cricetidae > Myodes > Myodes glareolus. The sequence goes on along the minus strand of NC_142051.1, from coordinate 42,672,638 downwards.
TCCTTCCTTCCTTCCTTCCTTCCTTCCTTCCTTCCTTCCTCCCTCCCTCCCTCCCTTCCTTCCTTCCTTTCTTTCTTTTTTTGGACAAGGTCTCTAGTTCATGTTGGCCTCCAATGCACTCTGTAGCTGAGGCTGACCTTGAACTCCAAGTGTGGAGTTTATTAGTGTTGGGATGAACCAGGTTTGTTCAGTGCTGGGAATTGAACCCAAGGTTTTGTATATGCTACTCAAACACATTGCCAACTTCGTTATTAGCCCAGCCTCCAATGTAATTTTGCCCAGATGCCTTTAAAGTGTGTATTTGGAACTGTCTGGAAATGTCAATGGGCAGATATTAAGGGGAGGCCCTCTGTCTGGGGGGGATAGCTGTGGGATGCACGTCCCATCAGTGTCGAAACGGTCGCAGATCCACGCAGAAACCCCCAAAACTAGCAGCTGTCATGGCAGTCAAGACGAGAAGAACCAAGGCCCCTCCTTTTGCAAATGACACCCCTAAACCCCAATGGGAATAAGACACAACTTGCTTCCTCTGGGCAACACAGAACTAAAAGCCCCAAGAGGCACGAGCGATTGTGAGAACCCCACCTCCCCAAAGCCCCTGCGTCGAGAGACCAGGAAGCGCGCTCCACACCGGTATTTTCAGGCCCCTCACTCCCCAGCTGACATTTCTAGGAAAGACAGCTTCAGCTTGGCAGCCAGGAGCAAAGCCGCACGCACAGCTCTCTGGATCCGCGCCTGCCACTGGCATTCAGGGTTTGTTAAGCTCAAAGCCTTCACTCTTTGAAGACTCTGGAATCTTCCTGACTTTAGGAAGCACAGACACTGGAAACAAGTGTCAGCCAATTAACGGGGCTTCAGGGCAGGGATGGTAGATTATTTCACCTGCTGGGCTGTGATAGACACCAGGGTGATGCAGGATTAGCAAGGTGGGGGGGGGAAATAAACGAGCCCCACGTGACCAGGCCAGAAGGTCACTGAAAAGGTTATCCCAACCATAAGTTTGCACTGACCTTGCCCTGCCTGTGCTTCAAACTCCTCGACTGGCTTCTTTTATCGCAAGAGCTGAGTGTCTCTGATAAGATTTCCCATTCTGGTAGCTGCAGCGCGTCAGCCTGGGCAGAGGGTGAACCCAACCCTACTCCTGCTGCTAAAGTCACCACGCTGCACACAGGTGGCTTTTTGAAATTTCAGCCTACGGTGACAATACCTTGTACAGCAGGCCTTTAGATGGTAGATCTTACATCTGAAGATGTATTTACAGAACAAAAGTATCTGGGAAAACCCGCATCTGTACTCAAGACAGCGAGAGGTTTTCTTGTGTACTTATCCCCTGAACAACGCTGGGACTGTAGGGGGCTGTCAATCCTGCAGCCACTTTCACATTGCGCTCAGTGTTCTGACTCATCTAGAGACGGCTTCCGCACACACAGGCTGTGCGTTGTTTATACACCGATACGGCTCCATACCGCACAGTTCCACGCAAGGGACCTGAGAACCTGCAGACATTAGTGTATGTGGGGGTCCTGTAGTCCATCCTCATGGATACCCAGAGGTAAAAGTACATCGCACCTGTGCGCACACACACAAGCATGCACACAAGTGAACATACACATGTGCGGACAGGCACACATGTGAACACATATGCGCGCAAACAGGCGAAGGGCTTTCAGAGACGGTACTTCTACCTTTGCACGTGTGATGTCTCTGATTCTCTTGTGTGTGGATGTGTGTTTGTGGGTACATGTTCATGTGGGTGCCGATTCACATGTGTGTGAGTGGATGCGAGCGGAGGTCAGAGGACAACCTTGGGTGCTATTCCTCGGGCAGTCTGTCCACCTTGTTTTTTGACAGTCTCTCACTGGCCTGGGATGACCAGTGAGCCCAGGATCCTCATATCTCTGCCACCTAGATCACATACATACACCATCATGTCCAGGTTTTTTAAAACTGTGGGCTGCATCTCCTTGAGGCCTCAGGGACCCCCATCTGGGAAAGGGGGAGATCATGACCATGAGCCCAAACAGCGCCACTTCTTGGAAGTTGAGCTTGGGCATGTCTTGTGAACAGCACAGGGCAGGAACTTGGGACTTTCATGCCCAAGCCTTTGGGGGCCAAACACATAACCAGCACATGAAAAAAAAAAAAAAAACCTGTTCCATCGCTACGCCTGTGCCGAAGTTCAACTCCCGCTCAGTCATCGCCCATTTGCTCAGCCACATTTGGGTGTAGTGGCCCTAGTCTGGAACCAGGCGACTCCCTCTCCCCACACTGCGTGCTGTGGGGACCCCAACATGTCTGCTAAAGAGTTACTTCCTAGGGAGGCATTAGTGCTATATCTGTCTTAGAAGCCTTTTCTTCCCCTCAGCACCTCTGTGGGTCCCTGGCATCGGCTCCCTAAAGCTGGGAGCAGGACAGGAATGCACACGCACGTGAGCTAATAAGAAAAAGCTCCGGGAAAGTGGGGGAGCAGGATGGGCAGGCTCGTCCGTGTGCAACTTGCACAGCTGCTCCCAGCCCTGCAACTGCAAGGTCTTCTTGGTTTCGTGTTCTACAGCTCCCGCTTGAAATTCTCAACCATTTCTATCAGGGGACTCCAAGTTTTCATTCAGTGCTGGGCCTGGAAAATTCTGTGGCAAGCCCCGAGCATCTCCTGGAGAAGTAGGGGAACCCAAATGTATACAGTCCAACTTCAGGGTGATTCCCCAACTTCATTCTCCAAGGAGCTCTGGCACACTGATTCCTCTGGATGAATCTGCCCTGGGACAGGTCATTGCCAGCTCTGTCCACCTGGGTAGGTGTGCATCCGCAGCAGCACCATGAGAGGCCAGGTTCGGGGAAACATGACTCAGCAAGTTTCTAAGGGATGCCAGGGAATCTGGGCAGAGTACCAGCGAGCTCTGTTCCTACTGTCAATAAATGACTTGAGTTGGATTATTAGACGCCACGTTTGAGCAGTCGAGAAATGGGAATGTCTTGCCTGGGGACCTGACTGAGAAGTCAGTGAGGAGAGCTGTGGTCTCCCCACCCGCTGTGCCCACTCCTGTGGGACCCACCCTGCGGAGGTTTCCTTGTGACAGGAATAGGACTCAGCAGCAGATTGAAGACTAGAGTTCTGCAGAGAGTTCTGCTCTGGGATCAGCTCCTAGGCTGCCCCTTTGACTGTGGTGCAGAGGTGAGCAGTTCATGTCCCCGGGGGCCTCGGAGATGTCCCACGCTAGACTCCCTGGAACCCGGCAGAACCCGGGAACTCCCCGGAACGTCCCCACGAGCAGACGGCAAGTGAGATGTAGACATCCAGCTCACTCTGTTTGTGCCAGATAATACTAGTTGTTGTTGTTGTTTTAAAGGGCAGGGTCTCACACAGCCCAGGCTAGCCGTGAGCTCACTATGTAGCAAAGGAGGAAGTGAATTTCTGATCCTCCTGCCTTCACCTCCCAAGCATGTGCCACCATGTTTTATATAGCGCTGGGGACTGAACCCAGGATTTCATGTGTGTGCTAGGAAAGCACTCTACCAAGGGAGGGCTCTACCAAGGGAGGGCTCTACCAAGGGAGGGCTCTACCAAGGGAGCACTCTACCAAGGGAGCGCTCTACCAAGGGAGCACTCTACCAAGGGAGCGTTCTACCAAGGGAGCACTCCACCAAGGGAGCACTCCACCAAGGGAGCACTCTACCATGGAGCATTCTACCATGGAGCACTCCACCAAGGGAGCACTCCACCAAAGGAACATTCTATTAACTGAGCATTCTACCAATGGAGCACTCCAAAAAAGGTGCACTCTACCAAGGGAGCACTCTACCAACTGAGTACTCCACCAAAGGAGCACTCTACCAATGGAGCTACATTTGCAGCCCCTGCTGATGCTCATCCAGATTACAATCCCTGACGGAAGAATTCTAATCCAT